>NC_090936.1:1125045565-1125350339 GCF_040938575.1 Ambystoma mexicanum | reverse complement strand
GCCTGCGTCGAATCTAGATGAAATTGTGAATGTTATCATGTCCACTCTTAAATAGAATTGTGAATGTTAGCATGTCCACTCTTAGATGGAATTGTGAATGTCAGCATGTCCACTCTTAGATAGAATTGTGAATGTTAGTATGTCCACACTTAGATGGAATTATGAATGTTAGCATGTCCACACTTAGATAGAAATATGAATATTGGCCTGCGTCGGATCTAGATGGAATTGTGAATGTTAGCATGTCCACTCTTATATAGAATTGTGAATGTTAGCATGTCCACACTCAGATGGAATTGTGAATGTCAGCATGTCCACTCTTAGATGGAATTGTGAATGTTAGCATGTCCACACTTAGATGGAATTATGAATGTTAGCATGTCCACTCTTAGATGGAATTGTGAATGTTAGCATGTCCACACTCAGATGCAATTGTGAATGTCAGCATGTCCACTCTTAGATGGAATTGTGAATGTTAGCATGTCCACACTCAGATGGAATTGTGAATGTCAGCATGTCCACTCTTAGATGGAATTGTGAATGTTAGCATGTCCACACTTAGATGGAATTATGAATGTTAGCATGTCCACTCTTAGATGGAATTGTGAATGTTAGCATGTCCACACTCAGATGCAATTGTGAATGTCAGCATGTCCACTCTTAGATGGAATTGTGAATGTTAGCATGTCCACACTTAGATGGAATTATGAATGTTAGCATGTCCACTCTTAGATGGAATTGTGAATATTGGCCTGCGTCGCATCTAGATGGAATTGTGAATGTTAGCATGTCCACTCTTAGATAGAATTGTGAATGTTAGCATGTCCACACTTAGATAGAAATGTGAATGTCAGCATGTCCACTCTTAGAATTGTGAATGTTAGCATGTCCACACTTAGATACAATTGTGAATGTTAGCATGTCCACACTTAGATAGAATTGTGAATGTTAGCATGTCCACACCTAGATAGAATTGTGAATGTTAGCATGTCCACTCTTAGATAGAATTGACGCTCTGTAAAAAAAATGCATTTAGAAGTGTGCCCAATAGCCTCTCGAGAAAATTGAATTTAGAGCTGCTCCCAATAGCCTTTTGAAAATTGATTATACAAGTGCGCCCAATAGCCTCTCTGTGGAAAATTGAATTTAAAAGTGTGCCCAATATCCTCTATGAAAGCTGCTTTTAGAAGTGTGCCCAATAGCCACGCTGTGAAAGTTGCATTTAGAAGTGTTCCCAATAGCATCGGTGAAAGTCGATTATAGAAGTGTATCCAATGGACACCCTGGAAAGCTGCATTTAGAAGTGTACCCAATAGCCCTCTGCCCAATAGCCTCTCTGGTAAATTGAATTTAGAAGTGTGCCCAATAAACTCTCTGTGGAAAATTGTATTTAGAAGTTCGCCCAGTAGCCTCGCTATGGAAAATTGAATTTAGAAGTTCGCCCAATACCCTCTCTGGGAAAGTTGCATTTAGAAGTGTGCTCATTGAAAGAGCATATAACCCATCATATCACACCACCACGCTTACTCTCTCCTTACATCACCACTCAACTAGAACACAGAGATACTATGACACCATTCGGTATAACTGTTATCATACCAACATCCGCCGCTTACTCCACATCATTCTATGTAAACACTGCTGGTATCACACCCCCAGCCAGGCGTTTTCCTCAGGCCTAACACAGCTACATCCATTCCGGATAAATCCTGCCAGAACGAACACATTCTCCTGATCTCTAAACCACCACACCTACCGCTAAGAAGCAGCTATTACACGAGTACCGCACGAGCTGCACACATACCCGGTGCTCACACGCACCTTTTTGACTCTTCGCTCTCTCTCTACTGATCTGAACTTCGGTTCCCAAGGGCGTTCAACCTACCAGTGCCTTCAGACCATACCAATGGTATATAAGGCGCTATATAAGTGCAAAATAACATAACATAACATAACATAACCTAACATTGCAGTCTCCCTCCAAGCACTGGACTTTGGGATATACAAAACATCTTATAAAACATTTAAAGTTGAATTTGAGAAAAAAGAAGACAACATGGATAAATGGAAAAAATAAGGAAACATGAGAGGTGGAAATTAACAATGCAGAATGTCACTAACTAAATAAACTGCATGATTATCTATAAGGAGTGACAGATAGAATGCACTTGTCAGGAACAGTTGTACAAATAAAGTACTGTTCTGAAGAGTTGAACAATGGTATTGTTCGCAAAACATAAAACATTATGATTCTAACACTATCAGACTACACCATTATCGTAGTAAACATCTTTAAACCAGGCTCCCAGAAAAGCACTTGTGAGTAGTCAAAAACTCTGTCAGCTCCATGAGAAACAGAATCCTAAAAGCAAAGCCGGTCAGATAGCAGAGCGAGTTAAGTGCTCTCCCCTGATATCTGTGCTCAGCTAGCTGTGGCAGTTTTGAATCCCGGTAGGGTCAACGGAGCCTTTCATTCTTCTGAGGTCAATAGATTGAGTACCACTCTGTGGGATAATAATATCTTCTGTCATTTCAGCGCTCTGAGACCTATGGGTCTGTAACGCTAAATGAGAACTAAATTGTTATTTCTTTTTTTATTTTTTTTTATTTTGTATATAGTTTGTTACAAATTTTTTAAAACAATAATATCACATTTCCATTTTACGGGACCCATATCATGATGAGCAGACTTTCTTTTTTTTCCCTTCTGAAGTCCAACTTCTTGATATCATATTCTGAACTTATTCTTATTGGTGCGTTATTCGTCGCTGGCTAGACTAGCAATTTGAGTATTTTCTCCAGGAATATGATCAAGGGAAAGGTGAGTTTTACATTTTATCCTTTGCACAAGATGTTCCTCCATTCTTGCCCATTCATGGGCGGGCTCCTCGTAATCACTGGTCTGAACATTCTTGTTTGCAATGTTCTCAGTGCGGGACAGAATACAGTTAGATGTAGTCATGTTTCATCCAGACCTTTACAAAAGTGACACTTGCTTTCCTTGAGTAGCTTTTTTATCCAACTTTCCAGAATCTCCTTTGCAGGGAATATATTGAAATGAAATTTCATGAATACGTGCTGATGGCGTTGGCTAGGGAATTTTTCCAAATATTTTGGCACGTTATTTCGAGCTTTGGGTTCACCAGCTATATTCTTCAAGAGTCTGTATTTGTGTCTTAGGTCGGTGGTGTCAGACCTAGTCTTGATCCCACAATCGCCTCTTTATTTTTGCTGGGTTAGTCCTTAAAGTTTCCACAGACGTACCAATATCATCCAGCATTTTTAAGCAACAGTCATTCCTCACTTTTAAGATCGGTTCATCTTTGTATTTACAACCAGATTGCAAGATTACGAGTTGAGGAGCAATTTCAAAGAAGATAGTTTTTCTATACAACGAAAGAGCGCTCCAAGTTACTCTTTCATTTCTTCTTATGATTGTCAGAAGGAGGAAAGAGGTTGACATCAAAGAAGAAACATCACTTTCATCAACAGTGTAACAGTCCATGCCGTGAGCTCAGATTGATGCAACATATTTTCTCTGAATACTATGGTTGAACCAAAAGCAGTACAGACACTTACCAATCATATTTAACATTTAGGATAAAGATGAATAGGGTGTTGGGATGCATGGTGGCGTGCACGTACAGCATCACAGGTAGGCAAAAAGGTTCAGGCTGAGAAAAACCTATTAGTAAGTGCCACAGTTGGAGCAGTTGGAGTTTTGTGCAGAAGAAGGCCTGTATACCACTTGTAGTTAGTTTTGACACTTAATAGATGCATCATATAACAACACAGAATGAGCAACAAAAGTATTAATGTTGCAGTTGCAGAGGCCATAGATAGGGCAATGTGTTATAGGCCCTGTGAAATAGTACACACAGTTACGTTTCGAGTGAGGTGTTAGAAGGGAGCTGAAGTAGGTGAAAAATGGAGTCAGAAAGGTATTGTGGTAAACGCGAGATTGGCGGGTCGACATGGCACGAGTGCTGCCATATTGCATTTTCAGGCCTAGTACATGATGAGCAGAATCAAAACCCTGATGTGGAGAAGCAGCTATGTTTAGCCCAGTACCAAGACATCCTCTTTCCATCCCCCAAGAGAGCTGCCGAGGTCAGAGACACCCACGATGTTACGAAAAATGGTAATTCCATCCAGCTGCAGAGCTTGCAGGTGGTGGGAATGGAATGTTTGTTGCAGGGAGGGCAGGTACGGATGCACGATTGAAAGAACAAATGATAACAGGGAAAATGGTTTGTGATGCCAACAGGCCATGCAAAGATTTAGAGCACTACTGCCACACCCAAGGAGCAGTCATCCCATTTGAACTACATGTAGATGCATGACCAAAGCAAATTAATCCCTGAAATTGAATCCCAGGAGTGGTGCCCCAGTCATGTCATTACTCAGCACCTGTGGTCTGAAAGCAATAAGCGGGTAGCTGTGTCTGGAACTTACCATGAATTGGGATAAAAGGAGCAGAGGTGATGCCAGTAAATTCAATGTCGGAGGTGAGGCTTGTGTGCGTCGCGTTGTCTGGTTTAATGAGAAGGCCAATTTTTTTTTATCAAAGCAGAGTGGACATTGCCAGTGTTACTTTGAAAGTGCCTGGGTTGGAGGGATTCACATCATGTGACAGTTAATATGTATTAATGTATCAGCATAGCTGCTAGCCAATCATGTATTAGGATTCAATAGTGGCAATGTATTGGGCCGTGTGCATAGGAGAATGGGCTTAGAGGAGGTGTGGCCAATTGGTCAAGGGACTATAGGGGGATATTAGAATGTCATATATGTGGTACCTAATGAGGGTAGTGGGATGACTTTGTAACCTTATGATAATGTGCGATTTTCCCGTATGTAGCCTGTAACTTCCTGGGGCGTGACGAGCTCCATGTCAGTTCAGTTCTACGGGACCATCTGAGACTTCTGCACATAATACATCTTTTTTTTCCCCTGCTAAGTGGTGCATTCTTTATTTGGCCTTCTTGGATTATTTTTATCGTGCAGGTTTTGGGTTACGTCTCTCTTCAAGGGACACACATAGTCGCTCTTCCCAGAGACATTGGACATAGGATCCTTGCCACTCAAGCATAACAAATTTGCACACGCACCTTTGTAATTTGAGGCAAGTCTATCTTTTAAATAGAACTGCATATATGTATTTTGCTTCATCCCACTTTTGCTATGCTGGTTTTTCTTTTCTTTCTTCTTGCTCTCCTTTTCTTCTACAATGATAAATATACTATAGTAATTGTGATACTCTCATAAAACTGGTAGATTTATTTTGAATTACTAAACTGTAGAGGCAGTCTGTCTCTAATACTATCACGGCCACTAAAGTGAAACAATGTCTTCTGCTCTCCAGGAGTACAAGGGTGAATAGTATAAACACTTACTCACCCCTGACCCTTCTACAAACCAACACTGAGCAAAATATGTTTTTTCTCAAACACATTGTATTGCTTTAATACACACAGAATAGGATAAGTATGCATAGAGCGCTATTGAACCTTCAGAACGTCTTCATGCAGCTTCACTCTCTGTACTCTGTCCATCTTCCCACTCCCCCACCAACTCATATCTGAACCATCTATACAGTCAGCAAGGATACGATTGTTGCGAATTAGAGCCTGAGTCGGACGGGGGCACACTACCATTTTGAAGTTACGGTTCGTACATTGCACTGTTTTGCAATGAACCAGTCGGAGCCTTATTGGAGCAAATCAGACTTTTCACACATTTCACACTGTTAGACGCTGTTAACATTGCCCATGTGTAGGGGATATCTCCATCTATTCCAAACAAATCCTGGGCCCTCAGTCATTGAGGGCAAGTACATACCCTGAAATCCAAGTTGAACAGACTCAGGTGAGAGATATGCCTTTACATTGGTGATAGTGGTAGGACAGAATGCAGATACAGCTTAGTCACACATAATAAAAGTCTACAGTTATGAGTGACAAGAAATCTTTCAGTGAGGTTTGTAATTGACATGGTAATGGTTTAGAATACGGTTAGTTTCTTTGAAGCATTTAGCAATGACTCATTGTTATATATATTTTAAGTCCACAGATCACTCTGAATGAAGTTAGAGAAACAGCAATGTAACAGCCTTGAAAATGGATATAGAATCCGAAACGCGTCGGCCAATTTGAAGTGTCAACGATTAACATCTTTAGGACTGAACACGTCTCGTTAAACTGCTTGGTAGTAAGAGGAGATTAATTTCACACTGCATATACATATATATTTATTTGTTCATTAATTTAAGTGGCTTCCACATGTTTTGAGGTTTTCTTTGACCTGTATATAAATAAATAAAACATTGTAAGAAAAATCCTTTGTTTTCAATTATGTGTTTGAGCATTGTAGAATAAATGTGAAGTCTAAAATATTTAGTAAATGATTTATTACAAATGAAGTAAATTGTTAATTTCTCTTCGCTTTATTTTTTCTCTTCAAAAATAAGCTTTCATTTTTGGAATCAGTTTTAGTGATGTTACATATTTTTGTGACATTAACAAATTGATTCATTTTGGGATGAGTCCCACAGGAGTGTGTTTGGGGGTACCTGGTGGGAAACAACAGACTGGTTTGTTGTTTTTCCCCATCTCAGTTAACCTTTGTTGTTGTGGGCAGGGAAGAGAATGAGGAAAGTAACAGTGATAGCGTTTCACAACATTCTGCCCAGAAGGAGGGTAGCATTTTTCCCAGAAATCCCACCGGCCTCAGGCCTCAGCCAGATCCCAAACTTCTGCAAAATCCAAGGCTTCCAGTAGGTCCCCAGTGAGTCACACTGGAGGGGTCGTGAGTAAAAGAGAGGTCATTTTGTAGGGATAAAGGTTGGCATTGGAGAAACAAAGAGTAGAGGGACGAGAGACAGACACAGAGGGAAAAAGCTGCTCTATCAGAGCAGACACTGGGGATGAAAGGGAAAAGAAAATGGCTGCCAGCAATTTGGTCATGCTGGAGATGCACATACTTGAAAGGGAGACTCAGCAGTAATCCAGAACATTTAGTGCAGTGGCTCCCAAGGAAAGCCTATGTGTAACCTCCTCAAGGACTTGATCCAACGTATGAGGAGGGGAGAGATGTCATCCACTGGTTCGAGAAACTGGAGTTAGGTTTCCTTCTAGAGGAGGTGGAAGAGTAATTGTGGGACGCAGCCCTTACGAGCCATCTACCGATGGGTGGAACTGATTCAGTTCGTTCCAAGATGAAGGCGGTCATCCTCAGGAAATTCTGCAAGACCACAGAACAATATCTCAGGAGTTTTAAAGAGCTCAAAAAGAAGTGTGAGGGTCAAACCTTTGAGGCATTTGTGCATCAAGCCTTGAAATATCTGAATGGTGGGTCACAGGTAACAAAGTCAACCATTTTTAGTCCACATTAAGTTTGATTGCCTGTGAGAGTATCCTTGAAAATAGTGATATTACACAAACATTCTAGCCAGAACCTGGATAGCTGGCTAAGCCCGCTGATAGGTATTTGAGTAGTTGAGCCCATGAAAAGCTTTGGAGGATCGGATATAAGCCAGATGAGAGGGCAATTGATAAAAACAAACACAGGTGGCAAAAGACAGAGGTTCTGAATCTTTCGCTCAGAAAGGAAACATGAAGGGAACTCCCAGTCCCATGATAGGTTGACCCTGACGGAAAGGAATCATGGGGGCACCTCTAACATTGAGACACCTACACCCTCAACACCTAGAGATAGCTTTCTCTGTCAAGAGATGACAAATAAAAAGGCAAATCGAGCTTGTAAGGGGTGACCCAAACGTGCCAATGAACCTGTTGGAACTCCTGGAAAAGGAGGTGATAGTCAACGTTGACATTTTAGAGGATTTATTCCCACTAAGCCAGGGAGTGGTCGCATATTCCTTAACTTTGGCAGTGAATGGTACTGGGTCCTTTTTGGGCACCCCGTTTCTTACGAATGCTTGGATATTCCTATATCATGTTTCCATAAATGGGGAAAACTCTGCCATTTTGTGTAATACTGCTGCAAGTATTACAGCTGTCAGGCTATAATGGGTGAATGAAGTGCAGTACATCTCAGGAACAACCAGCTGTGATAAGGGTTTGTTAGCCAGACATACTGTCCTTTGGCAATGGTATTGAGCTTAGTTGGATGGGAGACACTTCCCTGCACCATATTGCAGTCAAAGGCTTCATTCCATTAGGGTGTCTGTTGGATAATGACTTCCCTGATCCAGGCATAATCTCGGCAGTCATTTGAGTGCAAGCTTGGTGAGCAGCACAGGAGTGCTTGAAGCCTGAACCCTAAGGCTTACTCAGCTAGACAGTGCTAGAGACCGTTCTCACTGATAGCTTCCAGTCCAGGCCTGAAGTCACCTGAGATGCCTACTCTTGCGAGAGAGGGCCCAGCATCCACTGAGGTAACTATGGAGTCAGCATCATATTCACTGATCTCAGGATTGCCCACTAGCATACTAAAGGAACCTAAGATGGCAGAAAGGGAAGCTTCAGACCTGAAGGACCTGCCAGAAGTGAAAGAGTTATTTTAAGCAATAGTCCCGGTTGTCCAATAGTTCAGGTTGACGTTTGACAGGAACAGAGGAACTGTCTCAGTCTTGCAAGTCTGTTTAGCCAGAGAGAGGAGAAGGTGTAGGCCAGAGAGGTCCTGAACCACTCCAAAAAAGCAAACAGGTGCAGAGTGAAAGCCCTGGTCTATTCCAACACCAGTAAGTTGAAAGCCCTCACCAGTTCAAGATTAAGAAGCCTAAGAAATCTGAGGCAGGGCACAGTAAGAATTGGTTGCTCCCCCAGGTTCCAGTTCTTTCCTACCAGACCTGGCTCCTGACACACTTGCTGGTAATTTAGATGTGGCTGGGACATATGACAGCTTAGCAATCATTTGCACAATCCCTGCATGGAATTGCAAATGGAAACCATGCACTCTGCCCAGTCATGCCTAGCCACTGACAAGACAGGAGGGGCACTCCAGATCTCCTTAAATCCAGTACGTGCGGTTGAATGGTCTTGGGAGAGGAAACATACCTTCTCACTACTGAAATCCCCAAGATATCCTAGTTGACAGGCGACCTGTGTCATATCTGTGACTGTGCAGTCACCACAGAACAATCAGAAAGCCTCTGTCTGCCTAATCACTTTTCAGTACTGGAAAGCTAGCTTTAGCAGGGCACCAGTTCTGGAACTCCCAGACTAGGTGAAGGGTAAAAAAAGCCAGTCAAGCACCTGTAAAACAGGATTTGGAGTATGCTCTGTGCAGCTGACCTTAGAAGTCACTCATCAGCCCATTGCCTACCTTCACAGGTGGTTAATGGTCTCAGAGAAAACTAAGCCATAGTTGAGAAGAATCAAGAGTTTGGGCACTGGGCGACATCTCTACATAGATCCGCAATTGACATGACTAGATCGCAACAAGCTAGTGCAGATAGCAACCAGTTATTTTCTCACTTTGAGGATTAGCTTGACCGTTACAAAGGGGGTTATTAAATGTTTTGGCTGGTGAGTGTGGGACGGATTGCCATCTTGCAAGGTTATAGAAGCCCTGATGTTTTTATTTTTAATAAAGTAATACAATTATATGAGTAATTCCATCTCAGGAAGTGGAAACCTGCTAATCAGAGTCCCTTTTCATAAGTTCCATGCCAAAGGCATAGTGTAAATCTGTGCCCTGCTGGATCCGTAGCCTGATCTGCAGTTCCTGCTTGCCAGTGGCACAGAGCAGGATCAGGGGTCATCAGTGCCCTTTTGATAGCCAAAGTCACTACAGTGCAGGGACTGTATTTAGTATAATATATGCAGCCCTGTTGCAAAACCAGTAAATAGAAGGCACACCTAATTTTGAGTTATGGTGACTAGTATCTCTCATAATTATCCAAGCTCCATCAAATTGACATCACACACGTGTCAGATCTGTGAGCCTAGTTGAGCTGTGGGAGGGTTAGATGTATTCCCCCCTGCTAGTCTGTCTTTGCCTTTCATAAGGTCAATACAAAAAGCATGGTGTAAACTGTTTCACTGCTGTATCAGCAGCCTGATCTGCAGTGGCTGCTCTCCAGGGGCACAGAGCAGGTTCAGAGGTCACAGGTGTCCATTAGAGAGCTGTAGTGACAGACAATACTCTGCAATGCAGGGGTTGCGTTTAAAATATGCACCTTTGATCATAAACCACTTAATTATGAGTCTGGTGACACTTTAAACTTTAAATATGAGCCATACCTGAGTTACGATATGGTGGATGGTATTTTTCATCATTATTATAGCCACATCGTGGGAGTGCGAGCCGACTGCTGTTAAGCTGTACCTCCTGCTGGAACATCTGCTGTGTTACCACTGCTGCTTTACTGGTCAACTTGCTGCATCCATCTGTGTGGACTACTCTTGAGAACTGCGGTACGATCTTATTATAGCCCGCTAATCACCATCCACCATCTACCATAGTCCCTATAGCGTTATAATCACTAAACACTGTAATCCTTGTTTTCACAATGAGCCATAGCCACGACCCCTAACATAGAAGTTTCAAATTGCCAGCGCCCACGCATCACATGCCTGCATCGTGGGAGTGTGAGGCGAGTGATGTTAAGCTATTCCTCCTGCTGGAACTTCTGCTGCATTACCACTGCTGCTTTACTGGCGAACTTGCTGCATCCACCTGTGGAACTCTGTGTGGACTACTCTTGAGAACTGTGGTATGATCGTATTACAGCCCACTAATCACCAACTGTCATGGGGCAGGGCGTAAACACTTCTATTATGAACCCAGTAAAGGGCCAAAACCTGAGGAAAGCAAAGGACATATGGGCAAAAAACACAAGAAACAGAATCCACCCTTATAGGAGACTCTTGTGCCCTATTTGCAGGAGAAAGGCCATAGAAACTACACTACCCAGACTTGCCTAGGCCAAGAACTACTGGGACAAGCCCAAAAGGGGTGGGACTTGCGCACGTATGTGAGCGCAAGAACAACCAAAGCACAGGGCTTTTGCTTGAGCTCTCGATGGGAGAGGACGTGTCTTGAAGAGCTCCGTGTACAGTGATCAGCATGAGGGGCCACGCCCCAACGATCTTCTACCCAGGCCCCTCGCCAAAGAAAGCTAAGTAGCGCTCGCACTAGGGAGACTCCAGCTGCTTGGGGGAGAATGCACACAGCAGCAATGCCACACCGCGGGGCCAGCACAACCTGTGAAGGCTACCTGGGGCATGCGCAGGGGGGGCTCTGCCCACAGTCTACTGTCCTCCTGCTTCATCAAGACAGCTAAGTCTCAAATCTCGGCACCTGAGCACAACCCTGGCAATTTACGCGCATAATCGCATGGCACACCATGAGCGCAGAGCAGTGCATGTGTTTTGCATGACAATTAGCCACGTGGAGGAGCCGCGTAGAATAGAGCAGTTAAACCGCCACATGTCACATGCGGCAGACCGCATACCCTAAGGCTCATAAACAGTAGGATCGCTCAAGGGTCAGCGACCCAGTGAACCTAACAGTACAGTGTGGAGCCACATGCGGCTTAATGCTGCATGTGCTGGTCCGTTCTAGGCATAAGCCTGCGCACTAACTCATAGTGCTCCACACTGCTTAGCGCATGCAATAGGGTGGAATTAACCAATTGCATGCTGGCAAATTGTTGATCAGAGTGTGTGAAGTAACACACACCATAGTAATTAATTGCTCTCTTGCAGCGGTAGCACGCTCCAGACAGATAACGGACCTGAGAGTACGCAGGCAGGAGGCCAGTGCTCACCCCAGAGATAAGTCTCTTTCTAACTCGCTGATGTGTATTGTATTATGTGAAGTGTAGGATTATCGTGTTATCCATTCTTCCGTTCCCTATCCACCTCCCCTCTCCTAATCCTCTCACCGGTTACCCTAATGCTGAACCCATCCAAACATCGTGTTCCTAACCCTCTTTTCCTGCTGGAGTCTCGGTGCCTTGTGAAAGATCATCCTTGCAAGCGCCCGGACTGAGGAGGGGATGGTTGGTTCTTGCCACTCCTGAGCCTGAAGACTGAAGCTGTGACACCATCCAACATCTACCATAGTCCCTATAGCGTTATAATCACTAAACACTGTAATTCTTGTTTTCACAGCAAGCGGTAGCACCACCCCCAAACTGGAAACTTCAAATTGCCAGCGCGTGAGCATTGTGGGAGTGTGTTGCGAGTGCTGTTAAGCTGTTCAGCTGTGCAGAAAGCACTGCACATGAGCCTCCCCTATTTATTTGTCCTTTGTCACAACTGCATTTTTCAATGTCAACTTATAACTTATAATCCGCAATGCCGGCCTATGCTAACCAGTTATTTGTATCCAATGAGACGCTCACAGAGGCCAATCCAATGCACCTTCTCGAACTCAAGAAATCCAACAAGAGCAAAATCAATAAAACAAAACAAAAATCAATGTTCAAAATCGCATTCATTGGATATTAGGTATTAGGCAGTTATGGTCGTTAAATATCCAGAATGCTCCAGCCCTGCCAATACAGCCCCAGTTACCAAGCTCGAGCAACCAACTACAATTATGTAAAGGAACAAACAAAATAAATAACCAATCAATGGACTATAGCTCCTACGTAATAAAAGTAATGGAGGCCATAATTCATACTCTTGACAATCCACAACATCCTTTACTATGCTCACAAGCACTAATAAAAGCTCCGGCGACCGAGCAAAGGAGGTTACAGCCGGCGGAAAGTGAACTCTGTGTACTTCCAAAAACAGACCTGGATTCACACCCTGATTCAAATTCAAATGGCACAATTTGTGAAACTCAATTGGAGGACATACCAATTAATACATTTTTGAATCTATCGCATTCCCCAATTTTATGTCCAGAATCTTCCAATTCAACCTTTAATAGCTCGGCATCATCACCCATGTCATTTGTGAAACCCACCCCGTGTCCCTCGTATTGATTGAAACAACCTCCAATTATATTATATGAAAGCACCATAAATGCCATGAATAATGATCTCTATGACCTAATGAAAATCATGAATCCTTAGACAAAAAAAGAAAAAGATGCACAAAAGAATCTACTCTCAATGGTTTCGGCCAAAGTCGACTCTATAGCCTTTAAACAAATAAATGTTCAGCAAACACTAGCACTATCAGCACCTGTGTATAAGAATGAGGAGGTGAGGACCCAGCCCAGTCTAAGAATCAAAGTGGGATGTCAAACCACAGATGCTTATGGGGGTGGGGAACAATTTGCCACGTCCAACAATCCTGCATTGCTCACTCCTGTACTTGTACCAGACGTCCCAGTGAATTTCGCAGAATCTTCTGCAAGTCTGCAGGATGTCATAGAGGTCGCTGTGGAGTCACTTATCTCACAAGAATCAGTATTTGAATTTATTCCAGCCACAAAAAAGAAAAAGAATGAAACGGGTGGGAAATTCCCTCCAAAAAATGTAAACGTGCAAAAAAAAACACTGCCAAAGCATCAACAAGCAAATCAAAAAAGTGTATGGATAATTTGTCGACTCTAAAAAAGCATGCAAGAGGCTGAAAGATCCCTCAATTACCTTTAACAACCCCATAACGAGCTTATCAAGTCCCAAAGTAATCTCAGACCACTTTGATCTGTGTGAGGAGGCAAGAACACCTCACAAAGTAGATGAGCAAGACCTCATGAATCTATCAACTTACTCAATATCATCTGCAACCTCACCAAGAACATTTCAGGCTCATGCAGAGCCAGAGGTCTCTCTGACCTCTGTGAGGCTGCACGAAGAGACAGACATCAATGCAGACAATGAAGACCGTGATGATTATGAGTTCTTGACACTGGAGCAATAAAGTAATCGTGCAAGCAAAGCACCTCTTAAGCAACTCCCTCGTATCCTCATAAAAGATGATAAAAGAGTATCCAGTAGACAAAGAGACCATCGACAAACATCACCAAAGATGCAAACACTCACAAGAGATCGAGGCCCACACCTGGCTAAGTCTAACAGGGAACAGGAAATTGAGCGTAAAATCTCATCTATTGGAAATGCAGATCGGCTGGCGCTGACCAGGCTCAACAGGCATACCGATGATCCTTATCCGAACAGATATACAATCATTACTGCCTTCAAATCCATATCCAATCTAAATGCAATTTGCTCAGATAACATACAATGCATCCAATTCATCAATAGTAAGAAGATGGACACAGTTTTCCAGATGATGCATTCTCAAATCATTAAAGAACTAATATGGAACACAAAATATAAACTAAAGCAACAAAGATTCAAACTAGAAATAAGAGCAAACTATTACACAGGATCACCAAACCAACCCATGATAACATTCGGCAAGACAAGCCACAGACAAACACACGTGAACCTTTGCACACCAATTGCCAAGGACAACAAGGCCACTTACATCGGGAGGTCTCGTTCAGAACACTGCAAAAGCATATCAAAGAATGTGATTGGTCTTGGCTGGCAAAAGCAATTCATGATAACAATGAACATCAGTGATATTAATGCCAAGAACCACCACTGTCACGTATTTGTATAAATGTGGAACACAAGGGACTTTAAACACCTGACTAGTAATAACATCATGAATCCTCTCTCCACCTTGGACATAGCCCTGCAAGAAATGTGGATATTACTTCGACGCACTTGGACGGGTTATGAGGTCTGCTGGATTCCTGCCATCTCCCATAATAAGGGCAGACACTCTGCAGGCCTGGTAACGGCGGCAAAATTGTTCTTCGAAACTAGTTAAACCCTGTAGGCTCCGCCTCAAGCATGCATTCAGTTGACAAAATTAGCTGTGTCAGGTGATTCGAGTCCTTTTAGTCTCAACACGGCCATTCTTAACCTGTATTGGAATCCGGCTATAATACAGGACAATTCTTTTTTAGAACGTGTGATTAGCATGCTGGACCTGATAGCTAGAGACACACAAATTGAATCTACCCTAATTGTAGGTATGATATGATATGGCATTTATAACGCGCCTAAACACAAGTGTTTCTAGGTGATCTAAATATAAGATGTATTAGCGATACGAGTAAAAAGCAAACTGAGCAAGCCCAATCTTGGATAAAACTCATGAGTAAAAGAGAACTCACAATGCTAAACAGCGCAATTGAAGGGGATATACCCCCAAAGCCAACATGGTCCAGAGATTCCTCTGCCGCCATTCTGGATTATGTTTTTATCCCCGATTGAGAAAAAAAAAAGATTGTCCCCACATTGAATAGTGATCACAACATCTTGGAGATCATGTGGATGCAAATTCAACAGAAACCTCAGGAGTATTACAGACTCCCAATGCATTTGGGAGAAGGTAGAAACAGAATCAAATGGAACCCTGAGAAACGTAATGCCCTATCAGAGTTATTGCAGGTAGAACTTGATGCCCCACAAAGTAACAAGTTGGTACCATATACTCAAACTTTACAATTCTTTTGTCAACCACCACAACAAGCTGTGAGGCAATGCTTCCTACACAAACATGTCTTTGATCCAACAGTATGTTATGATTTGATATGGCATTTATAACGAGCCTATACACAAGTGTTTCAAGGCGCGACAAGGCAAGGGAGGGGGAACACAGGGAGGACAGGACAATGATCCTACTAGGCCAAGTGTCATGGACAGAGACAGTGCATTACATGGTCAAAGATAACAAGTAAGTAACGGCCAGCATGTGGCAAGTGCATGGGTAAGTGCGGCCAACAAGTGTTGAGGGCTGGTAGGGGGACTGTAGGGATACAGAAACAGTCCCCAAGTGCGGGGTTGTCAGGTGGGCAATGCAGGTGTGTGGCGCTGGTGGGGAAGGACCTGGGCCTGAGATCGGGGGTGTTCAGGTAGCTAGTGCTGTTCTGGTTACAGCCAGGAGGTCAGCAGAGGAGAAGAGGAGAAAAAGCAGAAGCAAAGAGAAAGGTTTTGAGGTGCTTCCAGAGCCGGAGATGGTTCTCCTCAAGTTTAAGGGAGGCAGGGAGGCTGTTCCAGAGGGAGGCCCAAGCTCAGGAAAGAGATCTACCACCAACTCATTGCTTGGAGAAGCGACTGACCATGAGGGAGTTGGAGGCGGATGAGCGAAGAACTCGAGAAGGAAGATATTTAGGAAGAGAGAGTTGAAGGGATTTAGGCCCCAGGCCCCAGAAGGCCTTGTGGACGATGCAGAGGGTTTTGAACTTAATCTGCAGCCACTGGGAGCCAGTGCAGAGATTTCAGTTCTGCAGATATATGATCCCTGGGCTTGAGGCCAAGGACAAGTCTCACAGTCCTGTTCTGAATAAGTTTCAGAGGGCGGAGAGTAGAAGCAGGCAGATTTAGAAAGAGGCTGTTGCAATAGTCTAGACTAGAGAGAACCAGAGCTCTGGAGACAGTGCGCTTCTGGGGGACAGCGAGGAAGGAAAGAATACCTCTGAGGAGGTGTAGTTGGTAGTGTGAAGTCTTAGAGATGTCAGAGATGTGAGGAGAGAAGGAGAGTGTGGAGTCGAAGATGACCCCGAGTTTTTTAGCCTTGCAGGTGGGAGTAGGAAGAGGGCCAAGAGAGGCCGTCCAGAGAGCAGCAGGGAAGGAAGAAGCAGGTGTGCCGATGAGGAGAATCTCAGTCTTAATGGCATTAAGGCAGAGGTCATTTCCGGCACATCACTCCTGGATGGCAGACAGACAGTCAGAGATGAGGGAAGGAGAGGAGGAGGCCAAGGGTAGCCTGAAAATGAGCTGAGTGTCATCCGCACATCACTGGGAGTTGGGGCAGAGAACGACAATGCGGTGGGCAAGGAGTGCCAGGTATTTTTTGAACAGCCAGGGAGATAGTTTAGACCCCTGGGGAACACCACAGGTAGAGAAAAAGATAGCGGAGAGGAAGGACCCAAGTTGGACCTAGGAGGGTCGGTCAGAGAGGAAAGAAGTCAGCCACGCCAGAGCCTGACCAGTGATACCCAGGTTATCACAAAGATGATTGAGCAGGATGGCATGGTTGACGTTGTCAAAGGCAGAAGAGAGATCAAGCAAGATGAGAATGCAATGGGTGTTAGAGTCAAGGTTCACGGGTGTTCAGCAGAGCAGTTTCCATGCTTCTGGCAGCTCTAAAGCCAGAATGATGGTCATGAAGATAACCAACAGTTTCAGTGCCCGGAAGGGAGTGATGGAGATTGGGCAATAGTTAGCCAGGCTGGAGGGGTCGGCAGAGGTTTTCTTAAGAAGAGGGTGCACAGGGGCGTGCTTTAGGGGGATGGGAAGACTCCAGTGGCGAAGGAGTGATTGCAGAAATCAGCCATGGCAGGAGCCAGGGAGTCGATGTGGTCCTTGATCGATTTGGAGGAACAGGGGTCAACCTGTTTTGACAAGACTTTCATAGATCAGACTTGTCTAGAAATCTCATAAGTGGAGAACAGGGGAAAGGCAGAGAAGGAGGGAGGAGAGGTGGATGAAGAAGGGCCAGAGGAAGAGCAGGGAGTAGGGGGACGGAGGGGATAGGAGGAGAGTAAGGAAAGGATGTCCTGAGTTTTAGAGATGAAGTGAGAAGCCAGTGCCGTGCAGATGGCCTGGGAAGGGACAGGAGAGGTAGAGACTGCGGCAAGAATGGCCAGTTCTGTGCAAATTTTAAAGAGTTCAGCCAAGTTGTTAGATGCCGCAGAGACACAGGCTTGGATATGAGCTCTCTTCTTGGTTAGGACAGAGAGCCGGAATTGCCTTTGCAGCAAGCGGCAGGAAAGTTTGTCAGAGAATGTACATGAAGCACTCCATTTCCTCTCGGCCACCCTGCACTTGCGTGTTAGGGTGACGAGGTCTGAGTCAAACCAGGAGTTCCACTTGGCTTCGGGCTTCAGGCGGCTTCTCATGACAGGGGCAAGGATATCAAGAGTATCAGATATAGCAGAGTGGAGCGTGGAGAGGGCTCTGTCAGGGTGAGAGTCAGCCAAAGGGGTATGGGGGGTGAGAAGGTGGTGGCAAAAGCCTCAGCTGACACACGCTTCATGGGTCGGATGACCGAGAAGGTGGGTGGCAGTGATGAAAGTGGCTTGGCCTGAGGGTTAGGGAGGCCTGGGTTGGAGACCAGGATGTCCTTTTCAAACTCCTTCCTACCAGATTTAGTGAGGAGAGCAGTTAGAAAAGATAGAGAGACAGAGAACACCATAGAGTAGGTGGGAGAGGAGAGAGGTGGAAGTGAGAGCGGGAGACCCTAGTGAAGGACACTAGCGTAGGCAGACCAGACAGCGAGAGGCAAGCAGGTTGAGCAATAGGACAAGATGCCGACACTCAGGATTAAAGAGTTCGCAAAATGCACATTATTGTTAAGACAGGTGAGGAGACACACCTAACTTTGAGAATCCTGAATGGGGAGAAAAGGCCTAGTTTACACAATGCAATGTTTTCAAATACTGGTACAGTGCATTAATAACACATGGAAAAACACATCTAAGTTTGAGAATCCTGAATGGGGGAGAAAAGGCCTAGTTTTCACAACGCATTTTTTTCAAATACTGGTACAGTGCATATAATAACACATGGAAAAACACACCTAAGTTTGAGAATCCTGAATGGGGGATAAAAGGCCTAGTTTACACAATGCATTTTTTTCAAATACTGTTATAGTGCATATAATAGCAGCACATAGAAAAACACACCTAAGTTTGAGAATCCAGAATGGGGGAGAAAAGGCCTAGTTTTCACAATGAAATTGTTTTCAAATACTGGTATAGTGCATATAATAGAAGCACATGGAAAAAAAACACAACCACAAAATATGAAAGCTGCTATGAGGAGAGCGATAAACCAAACTAGACAGGGTAACTCTGTAAATACTTGTGAAAAAATAGCCAAAATGTGTACAAAATACAAAAATCAACTGAAACAACACAAAGCCTTGCAATTACAGAGAGCAGGTGAAAGTATGTTAGCTGGTAACGCTTTCAAATCAAGCACAGAAATATGGACCCTGTTGAAAACTAGAGCAAAAGATGCACCTTCCTCATGCTTGCTCAACGCTATTAGTGCCCAAGCATGGTCGAAAATTCTCACAGCTATATTTCCAAGCCCTGTATATCCTCTAGATACAGTGAGATCCAAATGACCAGCATTAATGTGCCTCAAATCCAAACATTTGACCACAAAGATATACTTAAAATAATAAAAAAGCAGAGCCCTTCCTGTGCACCTGGTCCAGATGGGCTTGCAAATACAACACTGAAAGCAAATCCACATTTATGGGCCCACATTTTAAATCTGTTATTTCGTAAAGTCTTGCAAACCAGTATAATTGCACCTTCATGGAAAACATTGATCATTACTCCAATCTTCGAGAAGGGCAATCAAAATGATCCCTTCAACTACCAGCCTATAGGTCATCTGGATATTCCAGGGAACATCTTTGCATGCCTAATAATGAAAGAATTAGGAAAGTGGCTAGAGAAATCAGCCAAGGTAGATAGCCATCAATCAGGCTTTGTGGCAGCACTGGGCACAGCTGTCAATCTGCTGATTTTAACTGCTATTAAACAACAAGTCCTGTCAACTAAACAGAAGGTATATTTGGCATTCATAAACTTCAAACAGGCCTATGATTCTATATCATGGCAGTGTCTATGACAAAAGCTAAGGTCGGCAGGATGCCTGACTTTCATTGTGGAGTTAATACAGCAGTTCTATCAAATCACTAGCATAAGGGTAAAACTGAATCAGGAAGGTTTATTAAATGATTGTATCCACACCTAGCGCGGCCTAATATAAGGCTGCATCCTAGCCTCAACTCTATTTAATTTTGACATTGATGATTTAAACATCTCCCTTGATGCAAGAAGATCTTTTGCGCCGAAAATGAGTGAAGCTTTCATCTCCTGGCTCCTCTATGCGGATGATCTAGCCATCATTGACCAGACACCCATTGGTCTCCAGATGAAATTGACAGCATTACAAACTTATGCCATGGCAAATGCACTGATGATTAATATAAAACAATCAAATATTCTAATGCTATCAGCTGCCAAGGAAAGGGCTAAACCTAACTTCAAATGGTATATAGGCAAACAACAATTACATTTAAAACACGAGTTCTGCTATTTAGGCCAGAATATTAATGACAATGTGCACGATATGCAGTTTAAAAACGAGATGAAATTTAAGATGATAAATCTAACCTCTCAAGTGAAATGAATTCACTATATATACTGGACATTCTCCTGCAGCCCAATAATAACATACTGCAAACCAAAAGTAGTCCCAGTAGTCAGAACTACATTGAAGGTATTTATTGGAAACAAATATTAGCACTCCCAAAAGTAAACCTATTGAAATAATTTGCTTTGAACTAGGCCTAGTATCCCTACAAACAATAGTAAACTGGCAGACTCTAGCCCTCTACAGGACATGCCTAATGCATCAAACTCATGTATTAATCTTATTACCAGCTATTGCAGAGCCCCTAAAACAATAATAATGATGCATTCCTCATCACCTGGAAAGCCCACTGCTTGACAATTATGAAAAAAAGCCTGCATTGATAGCTACCTACTCATTGCCAACCCACAGCGTGCAAAAACAAAATGGTATCTAGCTGAATGGGGCAATCATGGAACAAATACCTAAAATACAACATTTTTAGGAGCAGAAATGTCATGGCGAATCCATTAAAACAAACGCCAAACTACCTTTTGAAGTTTCTGTATCAGAACTATCGGGACAGCCTGATGCGATTGCGCTTTGACCTATGGCCGACTAAAACCGTATTACCTTTGTTATCCAAACAAGGCACTAACTCAAACGTATGCAGATTTTGTGAGTCCACCGACGTAAATGAAACTCTGGAACATCTCCTGGTGTTTAGCTGTAATGAGAAAATAATTATTTTACAAATTCTTCATGAATTCAGAATACTGTCTCCCAAACAAATGTGGTGCTAATTTTCAATGGAAATCATATTTCATTGAACATAGCCGTGATAACATGTCTATTAAAACTGAATCTACACTGTGACTTGTCAGAAGTTACCAGAACTGATTATATCCAAACCTAAATCTGCTGTGATTGTTTGCACCAAATCAAGGGCTTATGCTAGAAATAACATTAAAAAATATAGTCCAAGGAACTTTCTGGTGAGAGTTCTTTGCTATAATGGAACGCACAAAAGAAGCTTGAATTCTAATGGTGAGGTAACACACAGGAAGTAATTCACTTTTTATATCGTAAGAGCAAAGAACCAAATCACATAGTATTGTGTTACTTCTCAACAATATAAATTAAAGAAATGGAATGTTTGACAATGAATGTAAAGGAACTATTGAAAGAAAATAATCAACTTGGTGTTTTACTTCTGTCTATTGTTTCAGTAATGTTATTGCCAACAAAACAGCATTTTAAATTATTTATTACTAGGGGTAATTGTTAAGGACATAAGGAAACGCATTGTCAAAGGAATTTTATGTGATCACTGTATTTTAACTGTAAACAACTAAGACATGTACATTTTTTTAAATGATTATGTAAATTGAGAAATCATGTCTTACATTTTGTATTTTTCGAAAAGGTTGACTTCCAACCAAAAAAAAATAAAGTATTACATGATAGCCACATCAAATTGGTATCAAACATGTGTCAGACCTGTGAGCCAGGCTCACCTGTGGAAGGATTATGTGTATTCCTACCAGCCATGCTGTTTTTCTTCTCTCCCAGTAAGACTGTAGCCCTCAAGGGTTGCCTCGCTTTGTTCCTTTGTGAGGGCAAGTAACACAGAAGCCACTACACTGAAAGCTATCTTGGGAACAGGAAACAAAGGGCACACACATTCACAAATGGAATAGCCTCATGCCAAGTGCTGCATACTAAAAGTGCATTTGAATCTATTGAGAATAAAAGGGGCAGGGTTTACTGCAGAGAAAAGAAGCTCCTTAGAACTGGAGGAATATTCCACCATCTTGTTTCTCTCTGCCTCAGTCTTTCCTTGCTGCCCCATCCAATTCCTGAGCCACAAGGCTCTTTGGGCCAAATGTCAGAAGGCAAAGTTCACGTGTTCCAAGAACAGGGACTTGACCCCTAGAGCAGGCTTGCTTTTTCCCATAATCTGCAGATTTTTGTCTTTAAAAGAAGGGGTCTTCCACTCTGTCTTTTAATCATTTGTGGACTAAATCTACAAGAAAAATTCATTGGACCTCTGCAGTTTTTTTCAAAGCCCTCCACTAGGGGGTGAGAACTGCATGTCCAAGGCAGTTAACTCTGCCCTGTAGCCATCTGCTGGGCACATTGGGGGTGACATGCTGCTGGAACATGACCTGCCTCAATGCCAGCCACAATGGTACCCAGGACCTCACTGTGTAGACGGATGCATGCAGTTATGTGTCAACCCCCTCTCCCCCCAAAGTTTGGGAGGAGCCTGAAAACAAGGACCCATCTTACTCCTGAGACCCCAGAGTGTGGCTAGCAGCACCTGAGAGCCAGGCCAGCCAGGATCCCTGTGTTTTTCACCAATGAACTGCTTTGAACTGTCATTCTAGCCAATTTGATCCAGACAAACCAAAAGGACCATGTGGTGCTGCCTTTGGCACTCACCTGATCTGTAAACCCCTGATCACAGTGGCACTGCACCAGTTGAGCATGTCACTGCCCCGGCTCGAACATGAAGGTCATTGTCATACCTACCACCTTGCAACCACCTTTTGAACCACCAGCATCGTGTTGCTATAACTCTTCATCAAGAGTCAATCAGACCCTGGGGGATCATTTGAACTGCAATGTTTAAATGCTGCACAAGAGGCTCCCGACTCAAACTATGCATCCAGTCACCGACATCTTCATTGTCGAACCAACTGCTGAATGGAGCCTGGTGGCTCTCACAATCCGCCCTTCGCTAAACACCACATTGAGCTACTCTTTGAAACACCAGCATCTTCGCTGCCAATCTTCATCAGCAGTCGAACCAACCATGGAGGCCTCATCGATCCTAGACCATTGATGCTGCATAAAATCACTTGTCGCATACTATGCATCCAGCCACCAGCATCTTTGCTTTGAACTGACTGTGCCGAATGGACCCTGGTGGCCCTTACTATCTGCACTTATGCAAAAACTAACGAACTTCAGCTCGTCCCATGGTTTGACATCTGCTCTCCATCTGCAAATCAATTGACACATTTGAGCCTGATTTGAAACTCGCAAACTTGACCAAGGAACATGGCTCGATGCTGCCAAACAACCAAGAATCGCAGAAAGACATTATTGACTCATAACTGCCGTCGTGGTCCAGCTTTGGGCTCTAAAGACTGGTTAAATCAAATTGATCACTGTTTGCAAACAAGAAAATATCCTTTTAAATAACATTGTGATTTGAATTGCCTTTCAAACGTAATGCATTATTGAGAATGCTACATCTATGTCTCTGTGCACATTTTGTGTTTTTTACCTCAGGGGGCAGTGTTGTGCAGTGTTTTTCTATTTAGTTATTCTTGCAAATGTGTTAAACTGATATATTTGTATAGAAACATGATTGGACATTCACTTTATTGTTATGCCTTGCTGTTTGGGTTGCTGCTGAAAGACATTCTTCCTCTCTTGAGAGTATAGCCTAAACTTGTCCGACACTACCAAAAAAGGCAAAGGAGGTATATCTCTTAACTGTGCCTGTTTTACATTTATCATTGGATCACTGTTGGTTTGTAGAAGGTTGCAGGCTGGGTCAGTAGTTTTACTAATACTCTCTCTTGTACTCCTGCTGAGCAGAAGTAATTTCGTCATAGTAACAGAAGTGATTTCACTTACCTAACCTGTCAATTTCATATATTCTAATGAGTGGAGCTTTTGGTTGGATAATGAGATTTGTTGTATAAGAGAATCTCACCTCCAGCATGTCCTAGAATCCCTAAGCAATTCCACTGATCATCCAGTAATCATGAAAGGTGTGCCACAGCGATCGTCACCATTGCTTCATTAAAAGGATGTCTATAAGCAGTGCTTAAGAAGATTTCCTTATTCAGATTAGACATTGCATGCAGAACAAAAGCCCTAGATATCGAAGTGGAAACTCTAGAATTGCCTTTGTGTCTGCCATGGAGGCAGGGTGGAAAACAAGCACGCAGCTGCTGAGTCTCCAAAAGAGGGAGAGAAGAATGGATTTGAAAATGGATGATACAACGTTATAGAGCAAGGGGTGGGTCATTATGGCAGGATAATGACCGACCACAAGTGGAACATGCATTAGGGGTCTTGTAAAATTATTTTTTTTCTATAGGAATGTGAATGCATTTTCCCATGTTTTATCTTTTATTTTGGTATATTGCAGTGCAATGACAGCTCCCCCTTGAGAGGACGTGTGTTCTTGAAAGACACATTGCCTAGAAGTTGCATTACTGTTTCCTGTGTCTGCTTTTGAAGTCAGAACGTTCAGAATGCCGTCAATACCAGTAGTTATTGACACTACTCTGAACATTCTGATTCAATGAAAGGAGGTTAATAATAATCTCCATGTGCTAATGTTAGTTTACATTTCCATCTACAGCACCCCGACCTAAGGGAACACTTTTCCCAGTGCATGAATGCTAAAATAAGAAAAATAGAAGACAAAATATAATGATGTGTGCCGGGTTCGTGGGAGGCCTCAGACTACTAGTTGGCATGGTATTAGGTACCATGGGTGATTGCATAACCTTTCAAATCACACACCTTTGGTGAGTGCCATCCGCACTGGAGGCAGTTCACTCATACACCAAGCATGTTCAATGGGCTCTCAGCAGCCAAAAACAAAATACCTGGATTGCAGTCACCCCGGTGTCACAAATGGTTGACAGTTACCTGAATACTGCGATCTACCCTCACTAGACAGGCCTTTTTGGACCCTCATTTTGTGAGACACATTTCTGGAAATGTTTGAAAGTTGCAGGACCTCAAACCACCCAAAACTTGACTACTCGGTCCACTTGAATTAAAGTCATGCAGACCCACTTATTATACGTAATTTTGGAGATGAAGTCACTGCTCTGGGCGCATCCAACATTACTGCGAGCGGTTATTTATTTATTTATTTATTTATTTATTTATTTATTACATTAAGCCCAAAGGCATCAGAGCGCTGTTGCAGACCAGTTACATTCAGTGCTTAGGGGGATATATGAGGGAGAGATGGTGGGAATAGGGTAATATCGCATCCATTATCAAATGTGTGTGTCAGTAACTAACTCAGCACAAACACAGGTGGATTTACCAGTCTCGGTAACAGAACTCTTTATCAGGAGTGGTGGTAAAACAAGGGGGATTTGCAAATACCACCAGTTCTAAGTTTTAACATCACTGCCAAACTCATAATGCGGCCTCACGTAGTCTAGGGATCGTTTAGCCAGTCAAATAAAGAGTAGCACAAGCTGACTGTAATCTGACGGCTCTGAATGCATAACACAGCCTTAGCAATGTGTCAGAAAGTCATGCAGACATATCACACAGAGTAAAGCAAGTCATCATGTACTATCAGGACAGACTGAAGCTTCGTTTTGTGATTGCATATTTGCCAATATGCTGCCCAGATCGTTTCTATCTACAAACATTAGCATTCTTATCATCGACACTCCTTTCATCTACTTCACGAACAGAAAAAAAGCTACATTCCATCGGCAAGCCCTGCATCTATAGAGATAACGACGAGCTCGAGCATTCAGCAACCCTGATCCCTGATAACCGAGGCTTGATATATGTTCTACACAAGCCGAATAGGAATACAAAACGGTATGTCACGGAGCTGTGGATGCATTCATTCGAGCCCTTTCATTGCATCGTAGTGCATGTCAGAATGTAACACTGACAGACACTAGTATTTACGGTGGCATACATAAATAAATAACGGTCTGTAATAAACATGCATGATATTATTACACATGTGTGATGAGTATGATATTGTTTACAACTAAGGCATATTTCACATTGTTTAATTCCTTGTTTGCATATGTTATTTACCCATGGTTATAAATGGTGCTTACCTTGAAATGTATGTATACCACAGCAAATATGGCACCCTAAAGTACTGTTTTTGT
The DNA here is from genome assembly GCF_040938575.1 of Ambystoma mexicanum. NCBI lineage: Eukaryota > Metazoa > Chordata > Amphibia > Caudata > Ambystomatidae > Ambystoma > Ambystoma mexicanum. The sequence continues at coordinate 1,125,324,383 of NC_090936.1, read as the reverse complement.
CTTGCAAGTATATTAATTAAAGGGATCCAGCATGGATCACTCAGTAATGCGTTGTGTAACAAAGGGAGTGTGACAATACAGCGCAGCTGTAGTGTCCTTGCACCACCAGGATCCAGATTACACTTGTCATGGTGCAATGGTTTCCTAATATGTCCCAATGTTTTTTGGAAATAGGGCCAACTTTCCCATAGTGCTAATACAGTGCTATGTTGTACTTGCAGCAGTGCAGTAATATGGCCCTAGGTGCTTGTTGGTGCTTGACAAGCAGCTGATATGAGAGGTTGCAGTTTCCCTACCCTCAGAACATGTGGTGGGCAGCCTGTATGGCTTCACATGTGCATGTCAATTGATGGGATGAAAGGCAGTTACTTGCATTACTTTCATTGCTGGCATTAGGGACGAGCTCCCCATATCCAGGATCCAGCAAAAAATGTCTCCCTGGGTCTTGGATCCGGCTCAACCAATCCGGGGAAATATATGTGCACTCAACATTTATTTTAGAATGCTGTGGTACGATGAGTTTAAACTATGCTGCAGGACCAAGTTTAAAGGTACTTCTCACAAGACCACGTGGTACAAGGAGCCCTTCTTTATATTGCACTCTACAGAAAAGGTTGATGTGCAATGTTTAGGTTTAGTAGGTGTGCACATTTAATATTTTGCTGGCAATATTATAATAAACGTGCCTTTTTTTCCCCAGCTATTCATCATTAATCATCTGAGGGGCTTAGATGCAAATGTTTATTGAGGTGTGTTAAATATCTGTCTGCCTGCCCCCTCGTAATGCTGTGGGCGCTAACCAGTAAAAAAAAACAGTCAATTTCCTGCACGGATTACTTACACAATGTACCTGACCCATCAAAATCGGACCTCAGCCATTTTAATTAGTCAGTGAGATGTTCCTAGGACCATTCCTCTTTTCCGGTCTGATAGGTGTAGTTTGCTTTTTATATACTGATCTCATCCATTTACAATCTTCTATAATAGCCTCCATCAATATTGATTTATCGTTTGATTCTTTTCTGGCTAGACCGCATAGACGATTTTGCCATACCTTAGAAGTTTCCACTTCTAAATATAGTCATTGCTCTAATTTATTCAGCAAGGGTGCTAAACCTTGAATCTGAGACGTGTTCCTCTCTGATGCTGAATAAAGGTCCTCAAGGGATGAGTTAATGTTCTCGTAAAGTTTTAAGAAAGGGCGACTGAAATTGATAATGCTGCTATCACTGCATTCTGGACATTCATAAACTAATCCCTTCTTTCTTTATTTCCCTCTTCTTGCCATCTTCTCTCCTCTTCCGCCTCCTTCCTCTTAAGGTGGGGTGTAGAGCTTACTCCAGCCACCCAGAGGATCCGTGCTTCCCACTCATTCCAGAAAGATGGGGTTCTGGTCTAGGGTTAAATTTGCTAATAGACTCTCTGGCACCTGTCCGCTTGATCCTGCGCCCTTCTCAATGAAGGCAGAATTTTGTTGTCCAAAGCCACTATCTTCTCTTTAGTCAGACTGCTGTTTTTCTCCCTGACAATTTTACCGGTCAGGGCCAAAATATCCAATATTAGCTTTTCTGCCAACTCAGAGTTAGTAGAGTTTCTCAGTTTTTGCGGTGGTTATTTTAAAGAGGTGCTGGGGTCCGGTCTTATTGATTCCTCGTTCACCTCCTTAGTCCATTTAGTGGACGGGGGTTCACCTCCCTGAGTTTCACTCTCTCAAAGGAGTTCCTGGTCATTCTCCCAGTACGTTGCATCTTGATCGTACATAGCTAGGGTGAAATTCGATTGGAGTGAACTTGAGGTATCCGGTCTTGATCTTACCTCAGAAGTGCCATGCGCACTCTCAATTATCTCCACTTTGTCTCTTCCCACTGACAGAACAGCCCCTTCTTTATTCATCACTTGTGACCCCTGCCAAGTTCTTTACTTCATGGGGGGCTATTTCCTTTATTGACTTAGCTTGGATTTTAATTAGCTGGGCCAGGGGGTCCCTGTACTTTGTATTTCTCCAATCAATAGCGGCATCTATAGATGTATCTTTCTCCCCATCTCGCTTTCCATCAATAATGTCGGCTCAAGTCGGGGGTTCAATGATTTTTTTAATTCAGTTTCCCATTGATTGTTTGAGGGTGGTTTGTTCATAGCACTCGCCACTTTACCACTTTCTCCAGGGGCTGGGCAAACCCCTGTATCAATCTGGGGAATAGTGCCTTGAATTGGCGCTGGCACATGGTGAGAAGGGGCAGCCCGCTGTGGGGAGGCGGAGGTATCACCTTCGATCGTGTCAATCCCCTCCCCAGGAAACACGTCTTCTCTGGTAACTGCATATTCATTCCTCGTTATTTCCTTCAGGGTTGCTTGATCGCAACTGGGGCAGACAACCGCCGGGGGCTCATCCACTACCGTTCAAGCTTCAGCAGCAGACTCCCGCCCCTGCAATGAGGCAGGGCACGGCAAGTTTGTCATCTTCCCCTCTGGCCTCAGAGCCAGAGCTGCACCTGGTTCGCCTCAATCTCTGACCCTCTCTTCCGCACAAGCCATGGTAAGCTCAGGCGGGGACACAGCATTAATCCTCCTCAGGTCGCTGCCCATGCTATTTGTTACATTTCCGCTCTCTAGCGGTGGCATAATTAAAGGTGCAACTTTCTCATGCGGGGAGGGGGGCTCACAAGTGCTAAAAGTCAGGCGTGATTGTCTCAGGAGCAAGTTCGCAGTTTTAGGGAGAGATTGCGCAGGGACAGAGTTAATCCGCTGCCTCACCTGAAGTCTGGTTCTCATCCCCTGTAGTTCCCCCCTTTGATTGAAGTGGGACGCCGTCTGGCTTCTTCATCATAGTGCAGCTCCTCTAGACACCCCACACAACCCCTGGCAAACACCGGGCAACAACACTTGCTCATCACTTTTGCTCCGCTTTCACAGGGAGTGGTGTATTTATGTGGTGTCTTCTGGTCAGGTCACATGGTCCAGAAGGCAGCTCCTCCTCCGAGTGGTTAAAGGGCCAGCAGCACAGTCCTATGCCAGACACCGGACAACCCCACTTGCTCACCACTTTCGCTGTTCTAAGAGGAAAAATACAACTATTTTCATAGTTGTCAAAATGACCCATTACAATCTGCAGTCCTGTTTTTTTGTTTGCATTCTGCGACTTGTATTCCGAGTTTTATAATGGGAAAATTGGAAGTCCCAGAATGCAAAGAAACAATCCAGGACTGGATAAGCACCTACAGATTCGAATAGATCATGCTGGCAACTATGTACTTTGCTTGCGAGCTCCCGGCTAGGAAAACCAAAAGAGCAATTTACTGAAATAATTAGGACCGCAGAGGTGTTTAAAATCCTAAACGAACTTGGTAAAACATCCAAAGGCAGAAACCAATCTTGCCCAGCCAGCAGACTGTAGACAATGGTGTTGCTTTCTTCAACAGCAAGATAAAGGATATCTGAGCCAATTTGATGCTCACCAACTACAGCATATATTGTATGATTTATGTGAAGGCGGGCAACAGTTTTCAATGTCTTCTCTGTTATCTCAGAACACTTGTTGCCCAAGGTAGTGACCAAAGGTTAAGCCTCTTTTACGGCGGAGCACCCCTGCCAAGCCTCATCTATCCAATCACATCTAGCACCCCCAGCCATCTTTTGAAATAACTCCATTAGACTTCAGGGAAACATACATACTCATAAATGAAGGACATGGAGAAGCACAGAAACCACCCTGCTCTGTGTCAGAGAAGAAGTGCCTGACTGAGCTCATTCGGCTGGGCCGCTCAGTGGCTTACAAACCAAAATAAAAGAGCACCGCATATTAATCCATTGCATGCAAGAAGACATGGAGATGTTCAGAACAGTCTTAAGATGGGTGTCTCCATTCCTCAAGTGCAGGTGGAACAACAACACTGAAGGCCAACCGAAGTCTGCAGTGCTCTGCAATCTCCCTTTGGCTTTATCTTGACTGTTTGATGAATTTCACAAGACTACTGCAATGGCTTTATCTTGACTGTTTGATGAATTTCACAAGACTACTGCAATATTCCAAGACCTCCTTTCATTGATGCACCAACGATTTGCAACTCGGGTCTAGCAAGAACCACAGCAGGCACGATTTGACCCTGACATCTAAAAGGAATACACGATTGGTTGTCTTTTAGCCACCTGGAGCAAGACTGAGATTTGACCCTCCCATTTAAAGAGCACCCACTCTGGGCATGTCCCGACACTTCCATAATTTGGGTAATTTTCAATACACATTTTTCATCTGGTCCAGGAATAAACTACATTGAAGAGCATGCTTTATCAGCTCCTTTGACTTTGCATAAACCTTTCATTTCTATATTTTGAACACAAACTGGAAATCATCCCTGCAGAATTCTTGATCAGATTGGACTTCAGAAATGGCTAACATGTGGGTGTGCAAAAACCTTCCTCCGCCACATGCAATGTATTCAGAACAGGGCACCAAGAATTGCCCTGAGCCAAAAAAGGAAGTCACATACAGTGTTGGGATATAAAAGCCTTCGTTGTCATCACTGACCCTGGAAAAGCTGATTGTAAACTGAAGCATTTCAACAGTAAGTTTACACTACGCACCTAGTGAGTAGACAATATAAAACTGTTTACAGATTACCTTAAATGAGACGATATCTAGTCTTAAATTACAGGGGAGAAGATGTGATCCTGGCACATGAAGCAACACTATAGCCTGTGAAATCCTGAGTGAGGCTATTATGAAGATCATACCTTGAGAATGAAATCACTCTGAAGGGCTGATAATTTTGAAATGTTTAGGGACTTTGCAATTTTTACTGGTCAGGCAAAACAAGATAAAATAGGAGGCCCATGATCACACATTGGGCACAAAATCCAGATTTACCTTTTAACCAATGCAAAGAGAATAGCAACCCCAAACCGGTACGGTAAAATAATTCCAGAACACCAAATAATCACTACACCTCTTTGCAAGGGAAAACAAGGTTTATCACATGTAAGCAGGTTTCAGGCAGTCCTGTAGAACTGAACTGACATAGAGGTTATCACTTTCCAAGAAGTTACAGGTTATATAGAGGTACACCACAACATCTGAATACATAGGTTACATTGTTATCCCACCAGCCTCATTGGCTACCACCTATAGAACATGCTAATACCCCCTACAGTCCATGAACTGATTGGCCACACTTTAAATAAACCCATTCCCCTAACATGTGGCCCACTAGATCGTCACTATTAAACCAGGTATGGGATTAGTTGTTTGAATGTATTGACACATTAATAAATCAAGACCATCATGAGATGTTCACCCCTGTGATCCAGAAACGATCAAAGTAAACTGGCAAGGCCAATTCTACTTTGATAAGACAATAGGCTTCTCATGATACCAGATGCAACAACGCACACTAGCTCCACCCCTGACCTACTAAATGTATTGAATGTATTGGCATCACTTCTGCTCCTCCTGTCCCAAATCACGGAACGTTCCAGACACAGTGCCCCCTTATCTCCTTCAACCCCAGGTGCACAATTATGATGTGACCGGGTCACCACTCTTCAGTCTGAATTTAAGGGATTTATTTGTTTTTGGTTATACGTATGCTTGCAATTTAAATGGGATGGTCGGTCTCAGGGCAGTATTTCGCGTTGCCCATTGGCATCACACAACCTTATGCCTGTCAGGCTTCCAGCTTCCAGGTCCAGGAGTGGCACGAACCAACCATCCCCCCAGCGGTTCCAGCACCTGCAAACTGAAGCTCTCACAGGCCTCCGGAACCCCAGTGGGGAAAGAGGGTTAGGGAATCGTTGGTTGGACAGGTTCAGTCTTGAGGGTAACTGGGAAGAGGGTTAGGAGAGGGAAAGTGGGTAGGACCGGGGACATAGGAAAACACAATCCAAAGCAATACAATCACAATAGGCATACATTCACTCTCATGCATGCAATACAGTAGAACCAGAAAGGCACTTAGCTCTGGGGTGAGTGCTGGCCTCCTTCCTGCGCACTCTCAGGTCCGGTTGTGGAGCAGTTCAATGCTGCAATGAGAGCGAGAATTACTTGGTGTGTTTCTTCACACACACACACTCTTAACACCATTCAATGCATGCATTATGTTTGTCCCCCATTCTACTGTCCCTTTATTAGTGACACGTGAGGAGATGGAGCTGCAACAATGGTGCGGTTTTACGCTGCATGTGGCTCTGCTTAATAGTTGTGTCTCGAGCACTCAGACGTGCAAGTTGCCTCCCAGAACGTTGGGTTGTGCGGCCTATCACACGAACCAAAGCGCGACTAACAGCCGCACGCCGCGTGACTAATCAAACGTAATATCACTGCCTCCCCCCCAAGGGGGTTAGTTCACAGTATGCGCGTTGTTCATATGCGTGCTGTTCACAACCCGCTAAAGTCTGCGATGCCGTAACAGCCACTTAGCTTTTATGCAGCAGGGGAATAGGAAGGTTGGGCGGTGCCCCCTGCGCGTGCCCCTTTGGTTTCCTGGGCGACCCTCCACTGTCTGCTCAATAACGCTGCGCCTGGCAACCTTTGCCGTGACGTGGACCTCCCCTCCGCACAGCCCGACTTATCTTTTAAAGGCGAGGGGCCTTTGAAGAAGATTTGGGGGGCACGGCCCCTCGTGATGATCCCCGCTGCAGGACCTCCTACCGGCACGTCCTCTCTGGTCGCGAGCTGAGAGCACAAGCCCCGTGCGTTGCTTCAAACGCGTGCGCATGCGCGAGCCTCGCCCTGCGTGGGCCTCGTTATGTAGTTCCTGGCCCGGGGGTGCTTGGGAAACGTAGTCTCAAAGGTTCCTCTCCTGCAATGAGGACAGAGAAGCCTTTTGTATGGTTGCACTTTGTTCTTTTTTGCAGCGGCTTTTGTTTTGTTTATAACCATAGATAAAATGGTATACTGGGTCCCAAGGTTTGTCCCTTGACAATACTCCCCCCCACACAAAAGGACCTGGGTTTGGGCTTGTCCGGATAATTCAGATGAAACCTTTTCACCAATCTCGGGGCATGAACATTTTGGGCTGGTTCCCAAGACCGATCCTCCGGTTCATACCCCACCCAATCAATCAAGCAATAGAGCCCATCTTTTTGTTGTCAGGAATTTAAGATAGCCTGAACTTCGTATTCTGGATGGTCTTGGACTAGTATGGGTGGTGGCCTCTCCGTAGGAATTGTGGGACGAGCTGGCTTTTTTATAGAGAAACATGAAAGGTGGGATGAATCTTCATTTGACTAGGCAGGCTTAACCTTACTGCTACTGGATTGACCATGGCTGTTATGGTGAAGGGACCCAGATATCGAGGCTGTAATTTACGTGGTCCGGCTAGTTTGATGTTACGGTTGGACAACCACACCCGATCTCCTTGTTGATATGTGGGACTTTTTCGTCTTTTTTTTATCAGCGTAAAGTTTATAGGTTGCTTTTGCTTCTTCCAAATTCTTTCGGATTTCAGCCCAAATTTGTTGGGCATGAGTGTGGCGTCCAGTCAGAGTGGGTAAATTTTGTGGCGGGGAGTTAGCCACTGTGGGCAAAACTCTTGGATGGAAACCATAGGTACCGTAAAATGGAGAGCATTTGGTGGAGGCATGGTCGGTGTTATTGTAAGCAATCTCTGCTAACCAAACATACTGTACCCAGGACGTCTCTGCGTTGGTGGTGTAACAACGCAAAAACTGTTCCAGGCCCTAGTTTACCTTTTCTGTATGGCCATCAGTTTCTGGGTGGTATCCAGAAGACAAACTTATTTCCATACCTATTAATCAGCAGAAAGCGTGCCAAAAACGAGAAGTAAACTGAGGGCGACGATCTGTGATAACACGGGTTGGCAAACCATGCAAACGTACAATGTTCTGTAGAAACAGCTCTGCTAACTCCCCTGCAGTAGGAACACCTTTACAGGGGATGAAATGACTCATTTTTGTGAGGGAGTCAACTACTACCAATATTGAAATGAAACCCTGAACTGGTGGTAAATCTACAATCAAATCCATGGTAACTGTGTGCCACGGGGATGGGGGTGTGGGTAAGGGTTGTAACAGCCCTGCAGGTTTTTGATGGCTGGCTTTCTGTCGACCACAGATGTTACAGTCAGAAACATAAAGCCGCACATCACGATTTAAGGTCGGCCACCAGTAATGACGAGCCACATTTCGCTGGGTTTTAGTTATACCTGGGTGACCTACTGTGGGGGCATCGTGACACCATTGTATGACCTCCTTTCGTAATTCAACCGTAGGTAAGTATAAGGCTTTGGCATAGTAAGGTATGCCATTCTCTAATGTGTGTTGTCCTCCTCTTGCACTCCAACCTTGTAACTCCTGCGCTGACATGACCTGGATGACATCCTCGAAGATGTTGGGCCTTCCCACAACTCCAATGATACGTGTGGAGGGTACTATCGTATTAGATTCCAGCACCTCTTTGTTTTTTCCTTCCGGATATCGTGATAGAATATCCGCCTTGCGATGGTCAGCTCCGGGACGGTAGGTAATCAAAAAATCAAAGTCGGCAAAAAACAGTGCCCAACGTAATTGACGAGGACTAAGGGTTTTTGCGGTTTTAATGAATTGCAGGTTCCTATGGTCAGTAATCATTGTCACAGTGTGACGAGCACCCAACAAGTAATGTCGCCATTCCTCAAAAGCTGCCTTTACTGCTAATAATTCTCGATCAGCAATAGCATAATTGACTTCTGCTGGTAGCAGTTTTCGAGAGTAGAAGGCAAATGGATGCAACAAACCAGTCTGAGGGTCTCCTTGGGACAATACCGCGCCTAAAGCATACTTAGAAGCATCTGTTTCTACTATGAACGGCAAGGCTAGATCCGGATGTCTGAGTACAGGTGCGGAAGTGAAGGCCTGTTTTAACTGTTGGAACCCCTTTTCGGTGGCTTCGTTCCATAGGAATGCCTTCCCCTTTTTGAGCAGTGCGGTAACTGGTGTTATTAACTCCGAAAAGTTCTTAATAAAACTCCGGTAAAAATTGGCAAAACCTAAAAAGGCTTGCACTTCTTTAACCGACGTGGGGACTGGCCATTCTAGGACAGCTTGCACTTTCCTCTGATCCATTTGAACTCCCGTGGGCGTTAGAAAATACCCCAGAAACTCCACTGTAGATTGATGGAATTCACATTTCTCAATTTTAGCATACAATTGATGATCCCGCAAACGTTGTAAGACCGCTCGAACGTGCTTTACATGCTCGTGCATGTTCTGGGAGTATATCAAAATATCATCTATGTATACTACTGCGAATACATCTAAGTACCGGCGCAGAACCTCATCGAGAAAATGTTGGAACGCTGCTGGGACATTACACAGGCCGAAGGGCATAACCTGGTACTCATACAAGCCGAATTTGGTCCTGAATGCCGTCTTCCACTCGTCACCGGCTCGTACTCGTACCAGGTGATACACCCCTCGCAGATCCAGTTTTGTATAGACTGTTGCATTACGTACTTGATCCAGCTGCACTGGAATGAGAGGTAACGGGTATCTATTTTTGATCGTAATGCGGTTTATACCGCGGTAATCAATGCAAGTCCTCAAATCACTGGTCCTTTTAGGTATAAAAAAGAGAGGTGATGATACCGGCGAATTGGAGTGTCTAATAAACCCGTTTTTGAGGTTAGTGTCAATATAGTTCTTTAGATGTAATGTCTCGGCTTCAGTAAGTGCATAAATGCGACTACACAGTAACACGGCTCCCGGCTCCAAGTCTATGCGACAATCGAACGATCTATGAGGCGGCAAGGTTTCTGCACCCTGTTTGCTGAATACCTCCTGATAGTCCCGATATTCCAGAGGCAGGGAGCTTAAATCCACGCCTTCCAAGGCGGTGGCACATATTGCACCTCTGGTTGGCTGTGTCTGTGTTACATCCAGGGTGGTTTTCAAACAATGTGTTTGACACTAAATGGAGGATAGGATTACCTTGCCTTCAGACCAGACCACCTGTGGATCATGTTTATAGAACCATGGCAGGCCTAGAATAATACCAAATTGGGGCGCTGCAATCAAATCGAACTGGATATGCTCCTCATGGTTTTGTTGACAAAGCAGAGTTAGTCCCTGAGTACAGTGTGTAATGGGACCCGAACTCAAGGCTGTCCCGTACACTGCTTTCACGGGTTCAGGAACTTCTTTTTTACACAAGGGAATTCCCAACTTATTGGCATGGGTTGTGTCGATGAAGTTACCCGTGGCACCAGAATCTAAGAGAAGGGTAACAAGAACCTCCTGACCAAGAAACCCTAAGGTTCCGGACATTGTTACATGTGGAGCGTAATTTAGGAGGCCAATGACTGGGGTAACTCTCATCGCTTGGCTCGACCGTACCACCCCTACTACTGTTGAGCCGAGGCGTTTCCCTGTATCTTGGGTTTAACAGGGCACTCTTTAGCGAAGTGTCCTGCGGTTCCGCAATATAAACAGAGCCCCTCCTTTCGCCTACAGTCTTTTTCTTCCTTAGAGAGCGGTCCTCGAATTGACCCAATTTGCATAGGTTCATCCCCTGAGGTCTTTTCAACTGGTCCTGCGGGTCGAGAGATGCGAGATTGATCCAACCGGGCTAAAGGGCGTGAATCACAGTGCTTTCTGTCACCATGACGTTCAGCTTGTCGGTGATCCAGGCGTAAAGCCAAGTCAATCATTGCGGGGCAATCTCTAGGCTGAGGATCTACCTGAGCTATTAGATCCTTCAGATCATTTCTCAAGCCCTGGTAAAAGAGGGAAATCTGTTTCTCTCTAGGCCAGTCTGCTTCCGCAACCAAACGGTTAAACTGAGTGACATAAGTCACTAATTCCTTACCCCCTTGGCATAAGGTCAAAAGTTCCCGATCCTTACACATGGTTGCCGCTCTACGATTGAATATGTTTCCAAATTCTGACTGGAACTCTTCCCAATCATACAGTATCCCATCATCTCTCTGCACTAGAGGGTTTGCCCAGGCCGCCGCATCCCCGGTGAGATAAGATATGACGAAGGCAGTCCTCGCCTGAGTAACCTTAAAGGCGGCTGGCTTCGTCAAGAAATGAAGTTTACATTGGGTTAAAAAAGTATCAAACTTCTGTGGATCACCCGCATATCTCTCTGGTGGGGCCAACGGGACCACAGATTCAGGAGAGACATGAACTTGAACTGGTGAGGGACTAACGCCTTCAGACGGAAGGGGAGACTGTTGTGCGGCCAAACTCCGCACCTGGGTAGCTAACAGTGCATAGTCCTGCCTAGTAGCAGCAAGTTCAGCCTGTAAATCATGCAAAACCTTAGTAAGCTCCTCCATGGTCAATGATTCGTACTACTCAGGGACCCGTTACACTTGGGCTTGTGCTACTGTCAGGCTTCCAGCTTCCAGGTCCAGGAGTGGCACGAACCAACCATCCCCCCAGCGGTTCCAGCGCCTGCAAACTGAAGCTCTCACAGGCCTCCAGAACCCCAGTGGGGAAAGAGGGTTAGGGAATCGTTGGTTGGACAGGTTCAGTTCTTGAGGGTAACCGGGAAGAGGGTTAGGAGAGGGAAAGTGGGTAGGACCGGGGACATAGGAAAACACAATCCAAAGCAATACAATCACAATAGGCATACATTCACTCTCATGCATGCAATACAGTAGAACCAGAAAGGCACTTAGCTCTGGGGTGAGTGCTGGACTCCTGCCTGCGCACTCTCAGGTTCGGTTGTGGAGCAGTTCAATGCTGCAATGAGAGTGAGAATTACTTGGTGTGTTTCTTCACACACACACACTCTTAACACCATTCAATGCATGCATTATGTTTGTCCCCCATTCTACTCCGCGCCCTGCCCCTTTATTAGTGACACGTGAGGAGATGGAGCCGCAACAATGGTGCAGTTTTACGCCGTACATGGCTCTGCTTAATAGTTGTGTCTCGAGCACTCAGACGTGCAAGTTGCCTCCCAGAACGTTGGGTTGTGCGGCCTATCACACGAACCAAAGCGCGACTAACAGCCGCACGCCGCGTGACTAATTAAGCGTAATATCACTGCCTCCCCCCCAAGGGGGTTAGTGCACAGTATGCGCGTTGTTCATATGCGTGCGGTTCACAACCCGCTAAAGTCTGCGATGCCATAACAGCCACTTAGCTTTTATGCAGCAGGGGACTAGGAAGGTTGGGCGGTGCCCCCTGCGCGTGCCCCTTTTGTTTCCTGGGCGACCCTCCACTGTCTGCTCAATAACGCTGCACCTGGCAACCTTCGCCGTGACGTGAACCTCCCCTCCGCACAGCCCGACTTATCTTTTAAAGGCGAGGGGCCTTTGGAGAAGATTTGGGGGGCGCGGCCCCTCGTGATGATCCCAGCTGCAGGAGCTCCAACCGGCACGTCCTCTCTGGTCGTGAGCTGAGAGCACAAGCCCCGTGCGTTGCTTCTAACGCGTGCGCATGCGCGAGCCTCGCCCTGCGTGGCCCTCGTTATGTAGTTCCTGGCCCGGGGGTGCTTGGGAAACGTAGTCTGAAAGGTTCCTCTCCTGCAATGAGGACAGAGAAGCCTTTTGTATGGTTGCAGTTTGTTCTTTTTTGCAGCGGCTTTTGTTTTGTTTATAACCATAGATACATGAGCCCCACACATACCTTGTTTACTGGGTCCCAAGGTTTGTTCCTTGACAATGCCCTATTCTTATGAGTTTGTCCTTCAATTGGTGAATCTCTTCATGCTCTCCCTACAGTGAACATTCCACTCCCACCATGTCCAGGCCCTGCAGAAGGATACAAATCTTGTTTATCGGTGGACTATGGGTACCTCTGACTTCAGCTTCTCTTCTGGGTAACAGGAATGTGGATTTGTTTTTGGAGCGCAGCTAATCAGAGCCACAGCTCCACATCAGGGCCTTCATTCTATCCTTTTCATTGTATACTAAACATTAACTTCCAAAATGGTGACACTTCTGCCATATTAATACAATTACCTCAGTTCCACCACAGTGCCTTCTGACTGCATCTTCCACCTGTTTTAGCTCTTCTCCCGTACCTCACTACAAACAATAACTTTGGATACGACAACAACACACGCCCTATAATCCTGCCCTATCTATAACCTCTGCAACTTCAGCATTAATACGTATGTTACGTGCGCTTTCTGCTGCACAAACATCAGCATGCTCCCACAATGGAACGTGCTAATAGATTTTTCTCAGCCTGAACCTTTTTGCCAGGGCACTGTGCATTCATCCCAACACTAATCTGAAAAGTCTCCACTTTACCACTTAGTTTTCCAGTTCTTATCATAGGCAAGGTTCAATTATGTGTAAATGTTTGATTCTTATGAACTAAAATAATCCCATTGTATACAACTGACATGGAAAGTACACAAAATACATAATCCAACATGAAAATGTTTTAAAATACAGTATTATAGAAGCAATTTAGGGGAAATGGGAATGATTCTAACTTCATTGTCTCCATCATCAACTTAAGTATACAAGTAATAGCATACTAATTGATGTGATCATAAAATATTTCATCTGGGTTTCTCTTCTACATTTTACATACACCCAAAGCACAAGCTTGTGGATTGTTATTTATGATGTGCAGAAGAATCACTGAATTGTAAAACACCAAACGTTATTTTTTTTGTTAGTCAAATAAGCAGACCTCAAAATATGCTTGCCAGGGGCATGGATATTTAGTTCTCTCTCTTGTGTCTAGAACCCTTTCCCCTCAAAAAGCCAATATAAAAAAAGATCAGGTGATGGGCTTAATAATGTCTCCAGCATGTGAGAAGGCAAGACTTTTTCACAGACTACATCACAGTACTACTGTCTGTGAAATAAGATGATTTGACCAGCATTACTGTATCATCTGCTGGCAAAGTCATGTTACCAGCATGAATGCTTTGTTTTCACATTCTTGAATTTGGTACTCAATTATGTCTATGGGTTAATATGTTATGCTCATCATTGGGGTGACTGCTTAGGTTTTGCACACTCTATGGGCCTCATTACGACCCAGGCGGTAAGTTACCGCCTGGGCCGTGACTTTACCACCATGGCGTAAACTACGTTTACGCCATGGTGGTAGGCGGACTTACCGCCCCATTCCGACCTAGGCGGGGCGGTAAGTCCCCAATCCCCATTTACCCTTCCCCATTCCCATTTTTGCCCCATAGGGCATAATGGGAGTGGAGAAGGCGTTAATTACGCCACCGTAAATTACGGTGGCGTAATTAACTCCATGGTCCCTTAGCGCCATGGATTTTAACACCTGCTAAAAACAGGTGTTAAAAGCGCCATGGCGCTAAGGGACCTCGTAATTGGCGGTAAGGGGTCGGCGCAGCTAACGCTGGCGTAAACCCCTTACCGCCAGGGTCGTAATGAGGCCCTATGTCTGAAGGAACAGATTTTGAGACCTTAAACGTACTGAGGCTATGCTTGTTTTATAGCAGCCACAATCCTGTGCGGGTACATTGGTGATAAAAACACCTATTGTGCTACAAAACAATGTACATATACATGCAGGTTTATCAATTTAGTAAAGTCTGAGTCAGCCTTGATGGTATTTTAATCTTACATAGGATTGGAAATCACTGTGAAGAGTGCTTAACACAATGAGCTACCATCTGAAACATTGCAGCACTCAAATCTATCAATATGAACTTCAATTTTGACTACTTGTAAATCGAGATTGTTATAGGAGTTGTGCCATTGTGAATGCACAAACTATGCATAGCACAGTGAATACAGAAAGCATTGCTGGATTATTTGATCAGAGAAGCACAGACTTATCACCAGACAACAATAGCTTTAGAGACTCAGCAGCATGACGTACAATATCCCAGTGTTTGCTATTTAAGGTTTGTGAGAATGGAAACTGACTTCTTTAGATCAGGCAGTCCTCCACCCCAACAAAAAAGCGGGTGCCCCTTTTGGCCTCCCATAAAGACTTTTCTGCAATTGTACATGCTTACATCTTTAAATCGTACCTCTAATATCAACAACATTTTACCAACCACCATCCTTGCAATGATTACCAGCCATGCTGCACTTCTTAGGACAGTCAATGCCTCCCTAGGTGATGGTAAATTTCTAGATGTCCTAAGGACAGTGTTTATTTGACAACTCCTGAAAAGGATACCCTTAACTTGGATTAGCATGACTGGAGCATCACCCCAAGGGGCAGTTTTCTAGCGTCCTTTACAAAAATGTATTTTACATCTATGAAACTAAATTACAGCACTAGTTAAGTCAGTTGACACAGAAGTTAGAAAAAATCCATAAACATTGTTTTTTAGCAGTTAAGACATTTGTATCCATTTGTTGTTATAGTGTCTACAAAAAAAGTGGGAGTACACCAGATTGAGTCTAACATCAAGCAATGTTCACATCCTGATGAAGGACAAATAGAAAGTCGAGTGAGAATGCTTGGGAAGGCGTATCAAAGCAGAGGGACGAAACATGTGTCGACATTAATATGCTTAGAGAATATAGTATCACTAGTCATTTTTCCAGAAAGGATACCTAAATACCTAGATCCTTGCACCACAATAATATTATGTCTGTACGACGAATCCTATGCAAATAGTTTTATTAGGTTAAAATCTAGTTGTTGATCTCCTTGGGAGGAGACACAGACAAGTTGTGGTTGTTGTTGTTTTTTTGACTATGATGAAATATGTCAAATTGATTTATATGAAGGACAACACAGTGTACTGTATTTGAAAAAGTCATCTTGTACTAACCACTATGCACACTTTTTTTAGAGTGTCGTTGTTAGTAGAGAGGCTGTATGAATGTGACTGTTTCTAATTATACATGTGAAAACAAAACAAACAAGAATAGTTGTTTTTTTTTTAATAGAGAAGGAATAAAGTGATATGTTGGTAAACAAGAAGCTCTGTTGATGAATGCTGAATATTAATAAAGCATTCAGTCAGGTGGTGGTGTAACCACAAAGTGTGCAAAAGTGTAAGGGAAGGGGAACCAGTTTACTCTTTTTATATATTGCATTATTTAGTTATAGGTTGTACCCTCAACAATTAATTGAAGATTACCTGGCAGGATGTTATTAGCTAAGGGGAGGTAGTTGTAGTGTGAGGCCCTTGTGTTTCCTATGGAGGGTGATACCTGGGTGGTATTAGGGCAGGACCAGAGCTCTGACTTGTACAATTGTTAGTTTCTTCTTTTTTTGAGAATATCATGCTTTCTTAGCTCTGAGCGATAGCAACTCCACTAAGAACTGAAGCTTTGGGAAATTGCTGCAAAAGATGGTAAGCTTTTCCCTAGGAAATCCTCCCTTTTGTATTCTAATGAATGCCATTCATTTCTGGATATCATTTTCTGACGAATGCAGTTTAAACTTCCAAATCCTTTGATTATTGTTGGAGATGTGAACAGCTCAAAGCCGCCTTGCAACGTTGTGGAGCCATTGGTGTCCCTTAACATTATGAGGCATAGAAATAACACTTCTGGAAGAGCTGTGAAGCCGGCATGCAGAGATGACGTTTTGACAAGGAAACCGAAGTAGCAGGAATGGAGGCAGTGTGGCTATAGGTAACTCATCGTACTCCCCCCTGTGTGCGAAGTGCAGCAGAGGGATCCAACTCGATGCAATTCTCAAAACACTGTTTTAAGGCCTGGAGCATTATTTCCTGACAGTGGCGTTTCTAGGTATTGTATCAGGAAGGTGTTGAGACTGTTTTCGAGATGTTTAGCCACATCCAAGGCGATGTTTGAAACATCTGATGCTTCACACATCAGGGTACCTTTGGACCCCAACCAAGCAATACATGCTTAGCGTGCCTGGAGAGCCATTTAACATGCTTCTTTGAATCTGCCCCATCCAATCATGCTTTTTGAGATGCTCACCATGTTCAAATGCCTGATACAAATCTTCCACTTCTGCCACATAGAAACGCGACAAGAAGAAGTGAAGAAGGCATAGCTTGTAAAGAGAATAAGGCAGTACACTTTGTACTAAGTATCCCTTTCCAGAAATCCTTTGTACCATTACCCATGTCATTTTCTTGGCCCCTGAGGCATTTTAGGTCCCCTTTACATCTGTCTCTCTTATCCAAAATAATTTTAAAATACCTACATTAATTGTGTGCTTCAATTTCTCCTTCATATGTTTGTCTGTTTAACATCCCTGCTGTAGTACAATACACAGTTTGACTGTCTGCCTATTTATTTTATTTATTAGATAATTGTAAGGCGCCTATTCAACAAAGGGAGAGAGATAGCAATAACGGTTCTACTAGGCCTTGAGACATTCAAACCCTGCAAATGCAGTTTCAAGAACTGTGAGGGAGGGGGAATAGTGAAGTGCCAGTCTCTGCGAACTACGAAGTGCTATGGTGGGAGGGAAGTGAAGGGGACAGAGGAGAGGGTGCAGGAGACAGGGGTATCGGTGGAGGGGGGGGGCAGAGGGGCTAGACGAGTGGTAAGGGGAGGCCAGGCGGGCAAGTGCCAGGGATTGCATGGGTGCAGGGGTTGTGGGTCCACATGCTAAGTGGGCAGAGGGGGGTGTGTCCTGTAGTAATCAGAGGGAACCAGGCAGCCAGATGGGGAGATTAGCAGAGGAGGAGAAGATGGAAGGAAGAAGAGAAAAGGAAATACTGCTCCAGGGCAGGGAGACCAATCTAGTGGGAGGCTCTTGCAGATGAGAGAGATCTACCCCCCACTCCCTGCTTAGAGAAGCGTCAGATCTGCAGAGAGTTGGACCTAGAAGACTGAAGGGCTCTAGCAGGGAGGTATCTAAGGAGAGAGAGTTAGATGTAGCGGTGTACTAGGCCCCAGAAAGCCTTATGGGTGATGCAGAGGGTCTTGAACTTGATCCTAACAGCAATCGGGAGCCAGTGGGGAGATTTTAGGGCCTGGAGAGATGCAGTCCCTGGGCTTGAGGCCAAGGATAAATCCTATTCGAAATTAGTTGAAGGGGGCGAAGGGAGGATAAAGAAAGACTGAGGAAGAGGCTGTTGCAGTAATCCAGCCTAGCGTGGACCAGAGCTCTGGAGACATTGAGTTTCTGGGGGAAGGTGAGGAAAGGGAGAATGCCTCCGAGGAGGTGGAGCTGGTAGTGGGCCCTTCTTGGCAAGGTCCACGATGTGAGGAGAGAAGGAGAGAGAGGAGTCAAAGATGACACCAAGTTCTTTTGCCTCACAAGAGGGTGAGGTGAGGGCACCCATAAAGGGTGGCCAGAAAGTAGGGGGTGAGGAGGGATTAGGGGTCCCAATGTGAAGTATCTCAGTCTCACTGGAATTAAGGCTGAGATAATTGGTAGCACACCATATCTGAATAGCCATCAGACAACCAGGCATGAGGGAGGAGAAAGAGGAGGTATTACAGAGGGAAGCTTGAAGGTGAGCTACGTGTCGTCTGCATAACATTGGAATTGAGAGGAGAAGGAGTAGATCAGGTGGGCCAAAGGGGCATGATAGATGTTAAAAAGCCACAGCAAGAGGATAGAGACTTGAGGGATGCCAGAGTTGGAGAGTGTGATGCGGGAGAGAATTGAACCTTGGAATGTCGGTCGGAGAGGAATGAGGTCAGCCAGTGCAGTGCCCAGCCTGTGATGCAAAGAGTGTCAGGAAGATGAGTTATCAGGGTGGCATGATTGAGCTTGTCAAAGGCAGAGGAAAGACCCAGAAGGATAAGAACAGAAAGGAGAGTTGGAATAGATATTTGAGAGCAGGTCGTCACAGGTGTACAGTAGAGCAGTTCTTTGCTCTGCCTGCTCCATAGCCAGACTGGTGGTTGTGGATGCAACCTACAGATTCAGTTTCTAGGATAGTTTGGGAGGTGACCAGTTTCTCCAGATGTTCGCCCCGGTAGGGGGTAATGTAGATAGGGCAGTAGTTGGCCATGCAGGAGGGGTTGGCAGAGGACTTGTTGTGGAGAGGGTGCACAATGGAGTGCTTGAGGGGTACCGGAAAGGAGCCAGTGGCAAAGGAGTGATTGCAGAAATCAGCCAGGGCTGGTATAAGGGAGGCAATGGTGTCCTTGATAATTCTAGAGGAGCAGAAGAGCACCTGTTTGGAGGGGAATTTGATCTGGAGGACTTGTCTCAAGACCTCATCCGGTTTACAGGGCCATATAACTCTACAGTAAATCGTCTAAATATATTCCTATTTAACAAGGTAGGAAGCCAACAAAATACTCACATGATATAACTGAATTTACTTAAACCTCAACATGTCTGCGCTGATGAAATATTGCATCAATTGTATTTAGATGTTTTGGCTGTCTCACAGCATATAAGTGTGCAGCGGGTGGGAGTCCTAATTTTTAGGTTTAACATTTTTTATTTTCACATAAATGAACAAGAACAGCAATAATCCATTAAATCTACACATAGTTAATCATTACAAAATAGTAATCATTCATCATAACCAATTCAAAAAGAAATCATCAATATTAAAAATAGAACAGTTTGAAGAAGGGAAAAAAGAGGAAGAAAAGAAACGGAAGAGATAGGAAAAAAGGAGAGCCAATGCAGGAGACAAGGACCAAAAATACTAATTGCATGAAACCAAACAACAAACACAGAATGTTACAACCAATACACAGTCTATAGGTATCATACCGAACATTAGCGGACAAGGATATGCATATATTATAATGTCCTAGACTAGAGTTCAGATCTACCCATAAGCATCAAGAAAGCAGCTCCAAATGTCCCACAATTTCTCAACATCACCAGTGAGTTTGTAAATGGCTTTTTCATATGTTGAAGTTGTAAGAAGTTCCTCTATCCAATCCTAATTTTTATGACACCACATATATTGTTCTTTGTTGTTACCTCGTGCCACGGTTGTGCGTACGTCCCTAGCACCTAAATTGCTCATATTCATTTTGTTTTGAATATTGCTTACATTTTAAACACTAGGTGTGCATTTTACACAATTCTTTTCTGTGAGAAAGCATGAGTCCGGCGCATGAGGGTTATAGAGGAATTGAAGCCACAACAAACAGCTACGTCAGAATGTGTGGTTTCCCTTCATGGATGACATAGTACAGGGGTATTTCCCATGTCAGTGCACAACAAGAGGGGATGATCCATTGCCCCTACAAGAGACTGAAATCCCAGAGCAGGCATGGCACATAATTGCAATGAATGTCTATGGATCTATGGAGACAGGGGCTGCCTGCTAGTGTTTATTGTTTTCCTGCTTCCTGATCATCAAGAAGTCCAACACGACTGCATTTGCACACGTGGCAGGAACCATTGATGATGTACTTAGTGAATGGGGCATCCGTCACACAGTAAAAATCGGCAATGGCCCTCCATTTAATGAGCATGAAATCAGAACATTTTGATGGCATCTAGGATTTGTGTACCAAAATATAACCCATTTGTGGCCTCAGGCCAATGGGCTGGCCGAAATGTTCAAAGCATCCCTAAAGGAAACAGTACAAAGAGCACTAATTGAGGGGATGCTGCTTCAACAGGTTGTATAGAGGATGCTGCAGGACTATAAGAATGGTCCCCCTGGGGCTACTGGCAAGACGCTGGATGAATTGATGGTGACATATCAAACAAAGACAAGGGTTCCCATGGGAGTACAAAAATGAGGTCTGCAAGGAGAGATAAGAGAATGTGACACTGGGGTGAAAACACAAGCGAAAGAATGGTCTAACTGGAAACAAGGGGCGTGACCTAAAGAATTCAACGAAGGCGATGTGGTATAAGTGAAGCAGACAATGCAGAAGAAATCTGACCCAAGATACGAAACAACACAACTATGAGTGACAGTTACAAAAGTAACCATGGTAACAGCCCAGAACGAGAGAAAGGAAGTGACCAGGAATGCCTCGGTTTTTAAGCACCTCTTGGAGAAAGTAAAGCAAAACACTAGAAATTGACCAAGAACGTGAGGACTGTGCACGTGTGGCTGAGGACGAGAGCATCAAGAAAAGTGGAGAGCAAGAGCAAGGGACGAGAACAGGTGAAGGAAATAGGTGTACCGTGGAATAGCGCTGATGATGGTCAGGAGACTGAATAGACGGATTGAAGAGATATGAGATAGACGTAAGGAGATATGTGAGCGGGGGATGTTGTGTGTCGATTTGATACTGGCCCTTTAAGGAAAGTCCCAGGGGAGAGGAGGAAGGAAGGGGGACGTGAGGGGCCGGGGACAGGCAGTTGAAATAGAGAGAAGGTTAGAGCAAGAACTGGCTCTGTGTGTTTAATGAGTGATCCACCCAAACTCCATAGGGTAACAACCAATCACCCTTGTTAAACCAGCTGGGATCCAAGAGGTTTTCAGCATGCAGAAACTCCCTAAAGTCCTTACAATGAACAAATTCTAAACAAATTCTTAAAACTAGAAGATATTGTTTGTGCACCCTTTCTTTTAAATGAGTTAACAAATAAGCAGGATTTGGTTATTCCCATAGTTGTCTGGGTGCAAATGTTTTCCCACTCTGTCAGATAGGCTGCAGAGGCAGGCAGGGGGGGCATGGCCTTGATATTCACAGGAGGAGCAGATAATTGGTTCTGATCTGAGCATTTAATTTTTAGAGTAAAAATGATACTTTGCAAGACCTCTTTTTGTGTATTCTCAGCATAAGAAGGTATTTAAAGAAAAACACATTATTTCATTGTGATAACATTTGTAAACTGTCTGTTTTTAACATTCCACCCCAAGTGAAACCTCAAGGGTAGCATTAATTTGAATGGTGATGTACCAGAAGATGTCTACTTATACAATTATTTGGAAGACAAGCAGGCAACCTTGTCTCTTCGGGCTCCAATGTGGGAGAAGGCTCCCTTTCATGACCTTCATAGTCTTAAGGCCCAACCATTATTGACAGCACTTTATGGAAGCGAACTGTGGGGCACAGAAGGGTTGGGTAATTTGTCAATAGTGAAACGAATTTAGGAAACAAATCAAAGTTCTTCCCAACAAAGAACTCCCTCCTCCTTCGCTTAGGGCAGAAAAATCCTGCTGGGTATTCCGAAACGCTTAAAACACAGCTGTTCTGCTAAATCTGAACCTCCTCCATGCCTTGCGCCCTTTACCAAATGCGTTGTATGTCATAACCTGATGTACATAACCTTTACCTGTAACACGCTCCCTTTACCAAATGTATTGTATGTGAAAAGGTCATGCAAATAATCTCCTGTACCTGTAACAGCGCCTCAATGCCTCTGTTGTGTGCTTTATAAATCAAGCAAATAAATAAATGAACAGTACCCCTCCCACTTTGTTACTCCTGAAAAGTAGAATTAAAAGTGTCATTTTTAAATCCCGAACCAAACCTTTGTTATACTGGTACATCGGCATAAACATCATATATAAAAATGTACAGGAAATATAATGGGATATCATTATGGAGATGGTACAGCCATGTGATGAACATGATGGTGGGTATAGGCTGTGAACATTTAATTTAAAAAGATATAAAGACCACTGACTCTTTAGTTAATATACTTAATGATTTGCTAGAAGTCCTGTGGTTAGAATCACTTATCTCAGACCCGATTCCCATCGCCAGATTCCCTGGTCATGTAACATTTAAAGATGATGGCTTTCCAGATCAATACTTAAATGAAACGTTCCCGATCGTCGATGAAGTTTAAACTAAATAGGTTGCCAGTGGCTGACCTTGCAAGCAATTGGTCAACAAATAGATCTAAACTCTGCACTTTTTGACCCTCTGAAGCAGAAACTGCACTAGACTTCCTTTTACTTTGCCGAAAATATAGCGCATTAAGAAGTGGTTGGTTAGTAACTATATGTATTAATTGGCAGATTAGCAGCATGGCAAATGCAATTAAACTTTGCAAAATAATGCAAGGTAAAGAGGCAGTGTTTGCAGCGTCAGCTTACCTATGAAGGACTTGGTGGATAAGACAAATGCATAGTCTTTGATTATTCGTTTAATTGTATATATTGTTTTAGGATTTTTATTTCTTGATTTTGTTATAGAACAAACTTGCACATAATACGATAAATGCTCTCTGTCTGCTAGAATCTGCCATGAAGAAAATTTAGAGTATCTGTTGTAACTGGGAACAAGAGAAATGTGACATCACTTTTTTTAGATTTCATATTTATTCTATTAACTTAGGTATGTATATGTTTGAACTCGCATGATATTTATTTGTAAATATTGTATGTACCATATGGCAATCATATGTATTTCAGATGAATAGGCTTTTATGAGGTTCTGCTGAAAAAAACATTATCATGATGATGGAAATGTTCATTTCTAATTTTAAGTTCCAGTATATATTGTAGTCATAAAAAAAGTGGCATGCTTGTTTTAGTGAGCAAAGAACATTAGCAAAACTTAGAATAACCATGACATTGATTTTCTGATGAAAAGTTATCATCCTTAGATGGCAATTCTGGTGCACTCGACTGAATGTACCCTTTTGAAATACCTGGGAAAGAGAAATGAGAAAAATAGCACCATTGAGAGTTTCTTCCAGCTTTGCATAAAATCAAACACAGTGTTGGGACCAGAAGAATGGTCAGAGATTGTTATGTTTGACCAAACATCTGTAACATGCTTGAATCACTAAATACATAATCCACGCTGGGCTTGGTGCTCATTCCATTTTTCATAACGCTCATCCGAGCATAAAAGTATTTGTAACCCGCACTCATTTGGACAGACTCAGGATTTGGGTGTGAGAAAGAATGGCTGCCACATTGGTCTCTCCATTGATATACCAGTCATCCTTTTGCTAGATAAAGTTTCCTCGCCCCAAATCCGAGTGCTTCACTGAACCTTTGGTGTTCATCCCCATTCCCAAATGTACAAAGATTTTAAAAGAACTATATTCATAGGATGTGCAAAAAAAATCCACTCCCTAAATCAAAGTGGGCTAGATTAATGAAGTGGTAAAGCTGATAGATAAGAGACATTTCTACTGCAGAGATTATAAACAAACAAAAATAAAACAACTCCAACATGCTAGGCACAATAGGGCTCATTATGGCTTTACTGGTATCTCCTAATGAGAGCCATTAATGTCTCTATTTTCACCAAAAGAACTCTACCGAGTTCTGAAAACCAATATCAGATCGATTTGCTGTCATTCTTTCTCTCAGGCTATTTAATTGTGTTTAAATTAACAGTGGCAATTCTCCAAGAACCATAAGGCAGCACTGTAAGCATGTTTCCCCTATGTTCTGGTGAATTTCTTGATCACTAGTGAGTTAATTACCCGTGGATGTTACTATATAGAGGTTATAGAAATGGCTGGTGGATTTGTTTGTGGTACTCACTTTTGGGCACACTTGAAAAATACACCTAGAAAGATATAGCATTCAGATATTTATTATTAGATTACTACCAAGGGGTAGACTACTAAGGGGTAAATTTAGAATTATGTGGATTCATTTTTAAATTATGTACAGCTTGAAAAAAGATACCACCTTTGCATTGGTATCTCTTCAAATCTGCCCAATGTAATGTTTATCACCAGTGTAGGTGGCATTTCTGGAATACCTCCAATGCCATTTCAGAAATACCACCTCTGTAGGTTGTAACATAAAAAAGGTGTTTTAACATTTTGCCAGCCATGTTCACCTTCATACCACTGCTGTACATATGTTATGCACAAAAGTGTCAAATATAACCCTTGTATGCATTACATGCTTAAGGTGATGACAGGTGGGGGTGCATAAGAGATGTCTACCTTTAACAAGGCCATTTGTAATAACTTATTTCACCATAAAAAGTTAAAAACAGTTTGGGAACAATTTGGATTTTGCGTTTTTAAGAAGAAAGCCCTCCTAAAATACAAAGTTGGTATTTAATCAGCCCCTGATTTGATAGAGAGTAGAATGTTACTGTTACAGCCCAATTCTAAATGATCCCCTGAGTTTGTGATAATTTTTTCTAATGCTTTAAACAGTCACAAATGACCGTTTGGTCCCGCAGCTCTTGAGGTTGACAACTTCTTTATGATTTCTAATATTACTTCCTATGTCAGATGTAACGACCAATGCCCACTATATTTCAGATCTTCTATACTATTTCCAGTATTTTTATAGCGATATACAAAATGTTTTATCCAGTCCCCCTCTGACACTGGATTACATAATAGTTCTAATTGAGTTACCTGATTCTTTTTTGATCAATGCCCAGAAATACTGAGCAATGCTTCTCCCTCTTTCTGGTCTCTCAGGCATTTGAACCCCCTCAACCAATTCCGATAACCTGACTTTAAAGTTTTCTTTAACTTCAAGAACTCCACTGATATTTTATAGTGCTTCCTCAGAGCGCTGATGTTTTTCCTTAACTGCTTATTTTTCAGCCATATATCCTCTTCAAAGCCATGCTGACAAATTTTCTTCTGTTTATGACTCATAGATATTGGTTTATCATGATACCAGACACATTTCATGAAATTCTATGGAGTGAGAACTGAGTCCAATTGATTGTCCTCTGAACCAACTATGTAATCATTCAAATGTTTGTTTAATATTGGTCCATCCCCTCTGAACTTTGAGATCCTATTCCCGGTCTGATTTACTTCCAATTTATGTGAGAATATATAACCTGCTCAGTACCTGTTCATGTAAATTTAGTGTTTAGAATGTTATCGCTCTTGTCGGTGCCCTTAATTTCTGGAGCATGTCTTGTGATGAAATTAAGTAATCTATCACAACTTTCATATGTTACATCTCGGGGCTATTTGGATAGCTTGAATAACCTTTTTTATTCCATAATAATAAGTCCCATTCCTGTATATACTGTCTCGAAACCTTTTTTTTTCATCAGTTTATTGTGGATTGGAAGACAGTATGAATTTAAATCCACTACTATAATTATGCTTGATCCTCATTAAGGGAACGTACTGCCATCAAAACGTCAGATAATTGTGATAGGAACTAGAGAATTTGGAATTCACTGGGTTCCAAAATACATTCATTTGAGCAATATCGCCCTTTAATTCACTAATGTTGTAATGCAAATTGACAGCCAGGGTCACTGGATATTGACTTTTCAATACATCGATCTTCCTTATCCTTGCATTTTGCACAGCTATAAACATGCCAACTGACGGCCTACCTCCCTGGTTTGTGTTGCGACCTAATCCACTATTGAAAAACAATCTATGTTTAAATTTGACATTAACACGATTTCCTGCATTGCTATCAGATCCTGATTTCCAAATATTTCTCTGCATGTAGAAAAATTAGTGAAACTTCTGAAGCCCTGTGTATTCCAACTCAGCAGCCCAATCTAATTATCAACTAGAGCGACAACTTGC
Source organism: Ambystoma mexicanum (assembly GCF_040938575.1). Taxonomy (NCBI): domain Eukaryota; kingdom Metazoa; phylum Chordata; class Amphibia; order Caudata; family Ambystomatidae; genus Ambystoma; species Ambystoma mexicanum. Next base: position 1,125,298,214 of record NC_090936.1, on the reverse strand, counting down.
CATCCATCAACTTCTGGAGGAATTGTGCGAGCATTTCTCGTAGACCTGCCCCTAATGTAGAAACAGGTTGCACATGTTCCCTTCCCTGTGCCAGTTCAAATCAGTCTGTAAGTCCTGTAAATGTCTCCTTGTTCCTGTACAGTCAGCATCTTCAAATGTAACTTTTCTTTCTGTTTGTGTAAATGCAACTTTTCTTTCCAATTCATGCCTTTGTGTTGTAATTTCATACCCTAATTCAAGGAAATGGCTTCGAGCCCCTAACAATGATAACTCACCCATACGGTTCTTTAGGCCAATCTCCTCTACTTTTATGTTTTCATCATAGGGAAAACAAATGTATTCTTTGTATTGGTATGAAAATAAGTAGAGGTCCAGAATCTCTAGTTTGATCTTCAAGATTGTCGCTCTGTTTAACACAAATCGGTCATCAGACTTAGACTTTCCTTGTAACCAAATCCTCCGCTGGGCAAATACAGATTCCTTCCCCTCATTTGAACATTCTAAGGCCTGCTGTGATCTTTCCTCTAACACGGTTACATTCTTAATGACTGTCTCTGTCACATTCGTAGATTGAGACATTTGATGTTTTGCAAGCTCAACTTTCCCCACATTTTGTGGGGCATTGATCTTCTGATGAATATCTCATTCTACATTGTTTAAATTGTGGGAAGTGATGCTTTGTACTTTTCCTGAGCCTGAGGACTTATTCCTTCCACAATCAAATACGGGCTCCCAATTCCCCTTTGGTAAGAGATTCCATTCTTGCCATTTTTCTTTAATCAGTATTAACTTATCCTCTTCACTTCTATTGTTCCCTCAATCTGTGTTTGCACTGTTACACACTTTCATCATATGACCGTCTTTCCTTTATACAAATGATAGTTTTCATTGCCATTCCTGTCTGTGGATTGTGTTTGTGGTGTCACCTTCCTATTTTTGTTTCCCCTTCTCAGTAACCCTGACGCACCCGGCTGTTCCTTAATAACCCTCACGCTAGATATAGCCTCTCCAGCCTCTTCCATTCAGTTTTATATGGTCCTGGTCTATGAAATCTACCTCCTCTCCTACTGGATGCTCCGTCAGTGATTGACATAAAACCAGTGATGCCAAATCTGACATGTCACTGTCACGCTCACCTGATTCCCACGGAGGCGCTGGTCTGGCTTTGAGTGCTGATGAAGCGCAGGAATCTGAAAATGGCCTCACTGGTTCGCAGGAATATTCCCCTGTGCGTGAAAAGGGAGTATTACCTACTGACGGAACAATGCTCAAGTCTCCCACTCCCTTCCAACCCTCCACGATACCCTTCCTTGATTCCCTGTGAAGCCTCACCTTAGGGTCTGGAAGGATGAGTTCTCCATCCTGCTTCTGATGCAGGGGCGCGTTGAAACCCAGTTACTTCACTGGATTGAAGTTTGATGGGAGTTCAAATAAGCTTGACTATTCAGGTAAGGCGCTGTAAGAGTTCTGTAGCAAGTTCAAAAGTTCAAGCTTAATAATAATGTTCTTTGTCTTATTGCAGCAAGCGCTAACGCTTATGTCTTTTTCCCCTTAGGGGCCGGGGTTCGGAATGCCGGAGATATGGCGCCGACCCGAAGTGAAACGTGCAGTTCCAGTAAATGACAGGTAAGTTCTGGATGAGCGTTCGGGTAATGTCTTTGCATTCGCTCATTCAATGTCTTTGTCTTTTTTCCCCATAGGGGCCGGGGTCCGGAATGCCAGGATGCGGCAGGACCCGAAATGAAATGGGAATGACCCAACAGGTAAGTCTTAGAAGGAAACTGAGCTTTTCCTATTCCCTTCCTTCTCTCACCTTGTGTTCTTGTCTTTTTCTCTCTAGGCTCTGTGAAGTGGCTGCGGATCCGGACGATCGCTGCTGAAGATGGAAATGCCCTGGAAAGGAGAGTGAAATGCAGCGCTGCAGCGATCAAAGCGAAATGCTTTTAAAATGATGTCTTCCCTTTCAGGATCGTCAGTGTGAAGTCTCTGTGATGCAGCTTTAGCAGGTAAGGTCTTCTTTCTCTCCAATTCTCTCTTAGCAGGTGACCCAGGATGCTGACAGGCGTGGCTGAAGTCCAGATGCAGGAGCTGACACGGTGAGCGTCCAGCTGCGAGGAGCAGAACAACGCGAAGCGTGAGTTGCTGATCAGGCGTGGTTTAAATAGCTTTGGAAGAAGTTCCAGGTATCCTTCCACCGATCAGGTATGTATCCTTCCCCGACCACACCCAGGGGAAAGTAGTTCCACAGGTAAAGTAGTTCCATTCAGGCCTCAAGAGGGCCTGGATGTAGCAGTATGGTCTTCATCAGGTAAGTGCACCTTAAAACACTTGAACACATGTCTAGCTTTATGAGCCTGGCGCCTAAGGCGCCAGGACTGTGTCCAAAGGGCCTCAGCTTGGGCCCTCTGGCACTTCCCTGGGGGAAATGATGCCTGCCTCTGGGGTTGCTGGGTCAAACCTGGCTCCTTGGAGGTAGGCATCATGACAGTACCCCCGCTCAAGGCCCCTCCCAAGGTTGTTCCCTCAGGGGGTCTTGGCTTGTTCGGAAATCTCCGGTGGAACCTTTGTATTAATCGAGGTGCGTGAACATGGTTACTAGGCTCCCACGATCTCTCCTGAAGTCCATATCCCTTCCAGTCAACAAGATAGAAGAGTTTGGACTTTAACACCTTAGAGTCTAAAATGTCTTTAACTTCGAATTCTAATTCCCCTTCAATTTGAACTGGGTCTGGAGGCTTGGACAGTCGGGTCCCTGGTTGTACTGGCTTCAAAAGTGATGCATGAAAAACTGGATGAATACGCATGTTAGACGGTAAATCCAGTTTAAAGGCCACGGGATTGATTATAGCCTTGATGGGATAAGGTCCTATGCATCTGGGATTGAAGGTTCGCGGGCCCTTGAGGGGTAAATGCTTCGTTGCTAGCCATACCTGATCTCCAACTTGGTAAGGAGGAGTTTTACTTCGGTGCAAATCAGCGTTTTCTTTATACTTTTTCTTGGCTTGCTGTAAATGAGTTGCAGCTTCTTTTAAGGCTTGGGTTATTGTGGAATGCAGATGATTTAATGCGGGCATTTCCAGGGTCAGAGGTGGATCTAGATCAGAGGTCCGAGGATGGTGACCATACAAAGTATAAAAAGGAGTTTGTCCGGTTCCAAATGCATTGAATTGTTGTATGCATATTCTGCGATCCAAAGGATGTCTTTCCAATTTAACTCGGATTGGTGTAACATGCACCAAAGATATTGCTCGAGAGTCTGATTGGTTCTCTCGGTTTGTCCGTCGGTCTGGGGGTGGTGGCAGGTGGATAGCCGCACATCTATTTGTGCTAGTTGGCAACACTTCTTCCAAAAATGGGAGATAAATTGACTTCCACGATCCGAGACTAATATGGAAGGGAAGCCATGTATGCGAACTATATTCTCCAGAAATTCCTTGGCCAAGGTGGAAGCTGAAGGCAGACCTTTTAAAGGGATAAAGTGGGCAATTTTGGAGAATAGATCCACAATTACAAGAATAGTGTTGTAACCAGCACAAGAAGTCAGGTCAGTTATAAAGTCCATTGACAAGGTGTGCCATGGTGCCGGTGGAATATCCAAGGGTTGAAGTAGGCCGGCTGGCCTTTTCTTTTGACCCTTGTTTTGGGTGCAAATTCCGCAAGACAATACAAAAGACGTTATGTCTTTTCTCCAAGAAGGCGACCAGAAGTGGCGTTTGATTTTTTCCTCCGTTTTAGCGATACCAGGGTGTCCTTCCATTAAAGATTCATGATGATGGGCAATAACAAGTTCTTGTAATTCTTTACTAGGCAGAAACAACCGCTCCTGGAAGTAGGGTAAGTCATCCTTAACGGTGTAATGAGGACCCTTTTGACTCCATTCCAGTAAGGCTGAAGAGTCTAGAAGTTGTTTTACTTGCGTTCGGATGTCCTCAATAGTTTGCAATGAATTTAGGCCTAAGATTCTTTGTTCAGGTATGATTGGCACAGGTTCTAAACTCGAATTGGGTTCTTCCATGCCAATCTGGGATAAGGCGTCCGCTTTACCAATCTTGCAGCCAGGGCGATAGGTAATTACAAAATCAAATTCTGCAAAGAATAGAGCCCATCGGAGTTGTCGTGAAGATTGAGCCTTGGCCGTCTTTAAATACTGTAAATTTCTGTGGTCCGTAATTACGGTGATGGTGTGTCTTGCCCCGAGAAGGTAGTGACGCCAAGCCTTGAAAGCAGATTTAATAGCCAGTAACTCTTTGTCGGTAATTGCGTAGTTGATTTCAGGAGGAGAAAATTTCCTGGACCAAAAGGCCACAGGGTGTAGTTGGTTAGTTTCTGGGTCTCTTTGCGACAGGACAGCTCCCATGGCCGAACTGGATGCGTCGGTTTCCACAATGTAAGGGAGATCTGGGTGCGGGTGCTTCAATATAGGTGCAGAGGTGAATTTGGTTTTCAGGTCCTGAAAGGCTTGTTCGGCCTCAAGAGTCCATTCAACGCATTTGTTTCTCTTTAGGGGAGCTGTGATGGGTTGGACTGTTCGTGAAAATTCCGGGATGAATCTTCGATAGAAATTGGCAAAGCCGAGCATGCTCTGAACTCCCTTCACCGAGCTAGAAGATGGCCATTTGAGGATGGCGTCCACCTTTCGCGAGTCCATTCGGACTCCTTGAGGTGTCAGGATGAATCCGAGAAACTCCACTTCTGTGGTATGAAAAACGCATTTTTCGAGCTTTGCAAATAGTCTGTGCTGGCGCAATTTCTCAAGAACTGCCCTGACATGTTTTCTGTGATCGGATTCTGAAGAGGAGTACACCAGGATGTCGTCGATATAAACAATGACACAGACGTCGATAAGTTCCCGAAGAACATCATTCATAAAGTACTGAAAGGCGGCAGGTGCATTGCACAAACCGAAGGGCATCACCGGATATTCGAAGAAGCCAAATTTGGTGCGGAATGCAGTCTTCCATTCGTCGCCTTCTTTTATACGCACCAGGTGATAAGCTCCTCAGAGATCTAACTTGGTGTACACACAAGCGTCTTTCACCTGGTCGATAAGCTCAGGGATCAGGGGCAGAGGATAACGGTTCTTAATCGTTATTTGATTTAGGGCGCGATAGTCTATACATGTTCTAAGGTCGCCTTCTTTTTTTGGCACGAAGAACAGAGCTGAGGAGACAGGAGACTTGGACGGGCGAATAAAACCATTGGCTAGGTACTGATCTAAATACTGACGCAAATGTAGGTTCTCAGGTTCCGTAAGAGCATAAATCCTACTACAAGGTAGTTGAGCATTGGGTACCAGATCGATTTGGCAATCATAAAACCGATGGTGAGGTAACGTGTTAGCCTGTTCCTTCTGAAAAACGTCCTGGAATTCTTGGTATTCTGACCGTAGCTGTACAGGGGTGGAAGTTGCTGAGGCTAGACCCATAACTGGACTTCTTGGGTAACAAGTTGGTTCACAATCAGGAAAACGTATCTTCTTTGCTCGCCAGTCAATTCTGGGATTATGTGTTTCTAACCAAGGAATTCCAAGAATTACTTGAAATTGTGGGGCCTTGATCACATCAAACACGATTGCTTCCCGATGTCCATCCTGACCCACCAGTGTCATTTCAACAGTGGAATGCGTTACCGGCCCTGAGGCTATTTCGGTTCCATCTACTGTAGTAATGACATCTTGGGTTACTTTTGGGCGGAGAGGGAGCTTAATCCTGGAAGCCAATTCACGGTCTATGTAATTTCCAATAGCTCCACTGTCGATGTATGCTTTTATAGCATGCAACAGCTGAGGCTGTTTTGGGTCCACGAGCACCATTGGCATGACAAAATGCGAGGTCAAAGAGTTTGTTTTCAAGCTCGGCAAGCGGACCCCTACGCTTGTCGGGATAGGTCGTTTCCCGAATCAGTTGTCAATAAATCGTTATCAGTGGCTCCAACCACCTTCTTAGGTGGTTTAACCGGACAATTTCGAAGAAAGTGACTGGAAGTCCCGCAATAAAGGCAAAGTTGCATTTGCCGCCTTCTCTCTCGTTCCTTCTGTGTTAATGGTCCTTTAACACCACCGATTTGCAAAGGTTCGGATACGTCGGTAATCTTGGAGTTAGCGTGGGTTTTGATCGGTACTCGGGTTTCGTACTTGAACCGATCTGCTTTTCTATTTTGAAGTCTGTGATCAAGTTGAACCACCAAATCTATGTAGTCTGCGCAGACCTGGGGTGGATCTACTATCTGAGCTAGAACATCCTTAAGCTCTCCGCGCAGGCCTCGATGAAACAATGTGATCCTTTTATTTTCTGGCCATCCAGTTTCCACAACCAGTCTATTAAAGGTGGCAACGTAGGACAGAAGATCCTGATTACCTTGTCGTAAGGATAGCAGTTCGTTATCAAGGGCCTGTGCTTGAGAGTGTTGAGCAAACAATCTTTCCATGCTGGCCTGGAAACCCTGAAAATTCTGGAGAATGGGATCATCCTGATTTATCAATGGAATAGACCAATCGGCAGCACTGCCACTGAGGTAAGATAGTATAGAGGCTACCTTGGTCTGGTCGTTGGGGAAGGCCCCGGGTCTGCATAGAAAGTGTAAACGACAGCGGTTCATAAAGACGGCATATTTCTTGGGATCCCCCGCAAAACGTTCAGGCGGGGCCAAAGGCATATGTCCGGGTAGATTGATTTGTACCGGGTTATCCAAACCCATTGATGTGGAAGTATCTCCGGAATTAGGTAAAGGAGTGTGCCCTGCCTGGGCCTGCAATAACCTTTTGGCCAGGTCATCTGTTCTTTCGTTGGATAGGATCAGTTCTCTTTTGAGAGCGTTAGTCTTCTGGCGGGCTGAGTGCACTTCTGCCCGTAATTCCCCCAAAAGCTGGGCTGGCTGATCTGTCTCGGAAGTCTCCATAGCGCCCGGGTGGGAAATTGTGGGTAGGCTTCGCGTTCTGTCACGCTCACCTGATTCCCACGGAGGCGCTGGTCTGGCTTTGAGTGCTGATGAAGCGCAGGACTCTGAAGATGGCCTCACTGGTTCGCAGGAATATTCCCCTGTGCGTGAAAAGGGAGTATTACCTACTGACGGAACAATGCTCAAGTCTCCCACTCCCTTCCAACCCTCCACGATACCCTTCCTTGATTCCCCGTGAAGTCTCACCTTAGGGTCTGGAAGGATGAGTTCTCCATCCTGCTTCTGATGCAGGGGCGCGTTGAAACCCAGTTACGTCACTGGATTGAGGTTTGATGGGAGTTCAAATAAGCTTGACTATTCAGGTAAGGCGCTGTAAGAGTTCTGTAGCAAGTTCAAAAGTTCAAGCTTAATAATAATGTTCTTTGTCTTATTGCAGCAAGCGCTAACGCTTATGTCTTTTTCCCCTTAGAGGCCGGTGTTTGGAATGCCGGAGATATGGCGCCGACCCGAAGTGAAACGTGCAGTTCCAGTAAATGACAGGTAAGTTCTGGATGAGCGTTCGGGTAATGTCTTTGCATTCGCTCATTCAATGTCTTTGTCTTTTTTCCCCATAGGGGCCGGGGTCCGGAATGCCAGGATGCGGCAGGACCCGAAATGAAATGGGAATGACCCAACAGGTAAGTCTTAGAAGGAAACTGAGCTTTTCCTATTCCCTTCCTTCTCTCACCTTGTGTTCTTGTCTTTTTCTCTCTAGGCTCTGTGAAGTGGCTGCGGATCCGGACGATCGCTGCTGAAGATGGAAATGCCCTGGAAAGGAGAGTGAAATGCAGCGCTGCAGCGATCAAAGCAAAATGCTTTTAAAATGATGTCTTCCCTTTCAGGATCGTCAGTGTGAAGTCTCTGTGATGCAGCTTTAGCAGGTAAGGTCTTCTTTCTCTCCAATTCTCTCTTAGCAGGTGACCCAGGATGCTGACGGGCGTGGCTGAAGTACAGATGCAGGAGCTGACACGGTGAGCGTCCAGCTGCGAGGAGCAGAACAACGCGAAGCGTGAGTTGCTGATCAGGCGTGGTTTAAATAGCTTTGGAAGAAGTTCCAGGTATCCTTCCACCGATCAGGTATGTATCCTTCCCCGACCACACCCAGGGGAAAGTAGTTCCACAGGTAAAGTAGTTCCATTCAGGCCTCAAGAGGGCCTGGGTGTAGCAGTATGGTCTTCATCAGGTAAGTGCACCTTAAAACACTTGAACACATGTCTAGCTTTATGAGCCTGGCGCCTAAGGCGCCAGGACTGTGTCCAAAGGGCCCCAGCTTGGGCCCTCTGGCACTTCCCTGGGGGAAATGATGCCTGCCTCTGGGGTTGCTGGGTCAAACCTGGCTCCTTGGAGGTAGGCATCATGACAGTACCCCCGCTCAAGGCCCCTCCCAAGGTTGTTCCCTCAGGGGGTCTTGGCTTGTTCGGAAATCTCCGGTGGAACCTTTGTATTAATCGAGGTGCGTGAACATGGTTACTAGGCTCCCACGATCTCTCCTGAAGTCCATATCCCTTCCAGTCAACAAGATAGAAGAGTTTGGACTTTAACACCTTGGAGTCTAAAATGTCTTTAACTTCGAATTCTAATTCCCCTTCAATTTGAACTGGGTCTGGAGGCTTGGACAGTCGGGTCCCTGGTTGTACTGGCTTCAAAAGTGATGCATGAAAAACTGGATGAATACGCATGTTAGACGGTAAATCCAGTTTAAAGGCCACGGGATTGATTATAGCCTTGATGGGATAAGGTCCTATGCATCTGGGATTGAAGGTTCGCGGGCCCTTGAGGGGTAAATGCTTCGTTGCTAGCCATACCTGATCTCCAACTTGGTAAGGAGGAGTTTTACTTCGGTGCAAATCAGCGTTTTCTTTATACTTTTTCTTGGCTTGCTGTAAATGAGTTGCAGCTTCTTTTAAGGCTTGGGTTATTGTGGAATGCAGATGATTTCATGCGGGCATTTCCAGGGTCAGAGGTGGATCTAGATCAGAGGTCCGAGGATGGTGACCATACAAAGTATAAAAAGGAATTTGTCCGGTTCCAAATGCATTGAATTGTTGTATGCATATTCTGCGATCCAAAGGATGTCTTTCCAATTTAACTCGGATTGGTGTAACATGCACCGAAGATATTGCTCGAGAGTCTGATTGGTTCTCTCGGTTTGTCCGTCGGTCTGCGGGTGGTGGCTGGTGGATAGCCGCACATCTATTTGTGCTAGTTGGCAACACTTCTTCCAAAAATGGGAGATAAATTGACTTCCACGATCCGAGACTAATATGGAAGGGAAGCCATGTATGCGAACTATATTCTCCAGAAATTCCTTGGCCAAGGTGGAAGCTGAAGGCAGACCTTTTAAAGGGATAAAGTGGGCCATTTTGGAGAATAGATCCACAATTACAAGAATAGTGTTGTAACCAGCACAAGAAGTCAGGTCAGTTATAAAGTCCATTGACAAGGTGTGCCATGGTGCCGGTGGAATATCCAAGGGTTGAAGTAGGCCGGCTGGCCTTTTCTTTTGACCCTTGTTTTGGGTGCAAATTCCGCAAGACAATACAAAAGACGTTATGTCTTTTCTCCAAGAAGGCGACCAGAAGTGGCGTTTGATTTTTTCCTCCGTTTTAGCGATACCAGGGTGTCCTTCCATTAAAGATTCATGATGATGGGCAATAACAAGTTCTTGCAATTCTTTACTAGGCAGAAACAACCGCTCCTGGAAGTAGGGTAAGTCTTCCTTAACGGTGTAATGAGGACCCTTTTGACTCCATTCCAGTAAGGCTGAAGAGTCTAGAAGTTGTTTTACTTGCGTTCGGATGTCCTCAATAGTTTGCAATGAATTTAGGCCTAAGATTCTTTGTTCAGGTATGATTGGCACAGGTTCTAAACTCGAATTGGGTTCTTCCATGCCAATCCGGGATAAGGCGTCCGCTTTACCAATCTTGCAGCCAGGGCGATAGGTAATTACAAAATCAAATTCTGCAAAGAATAGAGCCCATCGGAGTTGTCGTGAAGATTGAGCCTTGGCCGTCTTTAAATACTGTAAATTTCTGTGGTCCGTAATTACGGTGATGGTGTGTCTTGCCCCGAGAAGGTAGTGACGCCAAGCCTTGAAAGCAGATTTAATAGCCAGTAACTCTTTGTCGGTAATTGCGTAGTTGATTTCAGGAGGAGAAAATTTCCTGGACCAAAAGGCCACAGGGTGTAGTTGGTTAGTTTCTGGGTCTCTTTGCGACAGGACAGCTCCCATGGCCGAACTGGATGCGTCGGTTTCCACAATGTAACGGAGATCTGGGTGCGGGTGCTTCAATATAGGTGCAGAGGTGAATTTGGTTTTCAGGTCCTGAAAGGCTTGTTCGGCCTCAAGAGTCCATTCAAAGCATTTGTTTCTCTTTAGGGGAGCTGTGATGGGTTGGACTGTTCGTGAAAATTCCGGGATGAATCTTCGATAGAAATTGGCAAAGCCGAGCATGCTCTGAACTCCCTTCACCGAGCTAGAAGATGGCCATTTGAGGATGGCGTCCACCTTTCGCGAGTCCATTCGGACTCCTTGAGGTGTCAGGATGAATCCGAGAAACTCCACTTCTGTGGTATGAAAAACGCATTTTTCGAGCTTTGCAAATAGTCTGTGCTGGCGCAATTTCTCAAGAACTGCCCTGACATGTTTTCTGTGATCGGATTCTGAAGAGGAGTACACCAGGATGTCGTCGATATAAACAATGACACAGACGTCGATAAGTTCCCGAAGAACATCATTCATAAAGTACTGAAAGGCGGCAGGTGCATTGCACAAACCGAAGGGCATCACCGGATATTCGAAGAAGCCAAATTTGGTGCGGAATGCAGTCTTCCATTCGTCGCCTTCTTTTATACGCACCAGGTGATAAGCTCCTCAGAGATCTAACTTGGTGTACACACAAGCGTCTTTCACCTGGTCGATAAGCTCAGGGATCAGGGGCAGAGGATAACGGTTCTTAATCGTTATTTGATTTAGGGCGCGATAGTCTATACATGTTCTAAGGTCGCCTTCTTTTTTCGGCACGAAGAACAGAGCTGAGGAGACAGGAGACTTGGACAGGCGAATAAAACCATTGGCTAGGTACTGATCTAAATACTGACGCAAATGTAGGTTCTCAGGTTCCGTAAGAGCATAAATCCTACTACAAGGTAGTTGAGCATTGGGTACCAGATCGATTTGGCAATCATAAAACCGATGGGGAGGTAACGTGTTAGCCTGTTCCTTCTGAAAAACGTCCTGGAATTCTTGGTATTCTGACCGTAGCTGTACAGGGGTGGAAGTTGCTGAGGCTAGACCCATAACTGGACTTCTTGGGTAACAAGTTGGTTCACAATCAGGAAAACGTATCTTCTTTGCTCGCCAGTCAATTCTGGGATTATGTGTTTCTAACCAAGGAATTCCAAGAATTACTTGAAATTGTGGGGCCTTGATCACATCAAACACGATTGCTTCCCGATGTCCATCCTGACCCACCAGTGTCATTTCAACAGTGGAATGCGTTACCGGCCCTGAGGCTATTTCGGTTCCATCTACTGTAGTAATGACATCTTGGGTTACTTTTGGGCGGAGAGGGAGCTTAATCCTGGAAGCCAATTCACGGTCTATGTAATTTCCAATAGCTCCACTGTCGATGTATGCTTTTATAGCATGCAACAGCTGAGGCTGTTTTGGGTCCACGAGCACCATTGGCATGACAAAATGCGAGGTCAAAGAGTTTGTTTTCAAGCTCGGCAAGCGGACCCCTACGCTTGTCGGACTAGGTCGTTTCCCGAATCAGTTGTCAATAAATCGTTATCAGTGGCTCCAACCACCTTCTTAGGTGGTTTAACCGGACAATTTCGAAGAAAGTGACTGTTAGTCCCGCAATACAGGCAAAGTTGCATTTGCCGCCTTCTCTCTCGTTCCTTCTGTGTTAATGGTCCTTTAACACCACCGATTTGCAAAGGTTCGGATACGTCGGTAATCTTGGAGTTAGCGTGGGTTTTGATCGGTACTCGGGTTTCGTACTTGAACCGATCTGCTTTTCTATTTTGAAGTCTGTGATCAAGTTGAACCACCAAATCTATGTAGTCTGCGCAGACCTGGGGTGGATCTACTATCTGAGCTAGAACATCCTTAAGCTCTCCGCGCAGGCCTCGATGAAACAATGTGATCCTTTTGTTTTCTGGCCATCCAGTTTCCACAACCAGTCTATTAAAGGTGGCAACGTAGGACAGAAGATCCTGATTACCTTGTCGTAAGGATAGCAGTTCGTTATCAAGGGCCTGTGCTTGAGAGTGTTGAGCAAACAATCTTTCCATGCTGGCCTGGAAACCCTGAAAATTCTGGAGAATGGGATCATCCTGATTTACCAATGGAATAGACCAATCGGCAGCACTGCCACTGAGGTAAGATAGTATAAAGGCTACCTTGGTCTGGTCGTTGGGGAAGGCCCCGGGTCTGCATAGAAAGTGTAAACGACAGCGGTTCATAAAGACGGCATATTTCTTGGGATCCCCCGCAAAACGTTCAGGCGGGGCCAAAGGCATATGTCCGGGTAGATTGATTTGTACCGGGTTATCCAAACCCATTGATGTGGAAGTATCTCCGGAATTAGGTAAAGGAGTGTGCCCTGCCTGGGCCTGCAATAACCTTTTGGCCAGGTCATCTGTTCTTTCGTTGGATAGGATCAGTTCTCTTTTGAGAGCGTTAGTCTTCTGGCGGGCTGAGTGCACTTCTGCCCGTAATTCCCCCAAAAGCTGGGCTGGCTGATCTGTCTCGGAAGTCTCCATAGCGCCCGGGTGGGAAATTGTGGGTAGGCTTCGCGTTCTGTCACGCTCACCTGATTCCCACGGAGGCGCTGGTCTGGCTTTGAGTGCTGATGAAGCGCAGGACTCTGAAGATGGCCTCACTGGTTCGCAGGAATATTCCCCTGTGCGTGAAAAGGGAGTATTACCTACTGACGGAACAATGCTCAAGTCTCCCACTCCCTTCCAACCCTCCACGATACCCTTCCTTGATTCCCCGTGAAGTCTCACCTTAGGGTCTGGAAGGATGAGTTCTCCATCCTGCTTCTGATGTAGGGGCGCGTTGAAACCCAGTTACGTCACTGGATTGAGGTTTGATGGGAGTTCAAATAAGCTTGAATATTCAGGTAAGGCGCTGTAAGAGTTCTGTAGCAAGTTCAAAAGTTCAAGCTTAATAATAATGTTCTTTGTCTTATTGCAGCAAGCGCTAACGCTTATGTCTTTTTCCCCTTAGAGGCCGGGGTTTGGAATGCCGGAGATATGGCGCCGACCCGAAGTGAAACGTGCAGTTCCAGTAAATGACAGGTAAGTTCTGGATGAGCGTTCGGGTAATGTCTTTGCATTCGCTCATTCAATGTCTTTGTCTTTTTTCCCCATAGGGGCCGGGGTCCGGAATGCCAGGATGCGGCAGGACCCGAAATGAAATGGGAATGACCCAACAGGTAAGTCTTAGAAGGAAACTGAGCTTTTCCTATTCCCTTCCTTCTCTCACCTTGTGTTCTTGTCTTTTTCTCTCTTGGCTCTGTGAAGTGGCTGCGGATCCGGACGATCGCTGCTGAAGATGGAAATGCCCTGGAATGGTGAGTGAAATGCAGCGCTGCAGCGATCGAAGCGAAATGCTTTTAAAATGATGTCTTCCCTTTCAGGATCGTCGGTGTGAAGTCTCTGTGATGCAGCTTTAGCAGGTAAGGTCTTCTTTCTCCCCAATTCTCTCTTAGCAGGTGACCCAGGATGCTGACAGGCGTGGCTGAAGTCCAGATGCAGGAGCTGACACGGTGAGCGTCCAGCTGCGAGGAGCAGAACAACGCGAAGCGTGAGTTGCTGATCAGGCGTGGTTTAAATAGCTTTGGAAGAAGTTCCAGGTATCCTTCCACCGATCAGGTATGTATCCTTCCCCGACCACACCCAGGGGAAAGTAGTTCCACAGGTAAAGTAGTTCCATTCAGGCCTCAAGAGGGCCTGGATGTAGCAGCATGGTCTGCATCAGGTAAGTGCACCTTAAAACACTTGAACACATGTCTAGCTTTATGAGCCTGGCGCCTAAGGCGCCAGGACGGGGGTCCAACATGAGCCTGGCGCCTAAGGCGCTAGGACTGTGTCCAAAGGGCCCCAGCTTGGGCCCGCTGGCACTTCCCTTGGGGAAATGATGCCTGCCTCTGGGGTTGCTGGGTCGAACCTGGCTCCTTGGAGGTAGGCATCATGACAGTCACTCGATGGTGGATTTGACCGCCTTGTACACTGATTTTTTGAACATGCAACTACTTTTCTAGGTAGTTTGTTCAATTGCTTGATCTTAAGTTGGGGTGTTTTCTCCCCAAAAGTGTTTTCATTGGCTTCCTTTTGTTCCTCAATCATTAAGTTACACATGCATTTCTTTTCTTCATTTTCTTGACTTTCCCCTAGTCTTTCTTGGCAAATGATCGTCATTAATAAGATGAGGAGAAGCTGATGAATTTTGAATGCCCATATCTCTTCTACTGCGGGAATCGAACTTCCATTTCCAACCTCCTCCTGCTCAGCTGCTCTTTGTAGACTGTACTTCTAGTGCTTGTTGGAATGATGCTTCCCCCCACAACGTAATGCTCGTACCATTGTGTTTGGGCACTTCAATGTTTATGGTTAGATGTGTTTCTGATATTTTGAAAAAAGCTCCCATCTCCTTTGAAATCATACCTATTTTCTCATTAATTTTTAAAATGGTTGTTCTGTTTAAATTGGATTTCTATTTGAAGCCTCTTTTTTCTCAGTTTCTTCTTGAATTTCTTTTACTGAAAGTAAAGCAATTTTAATGTCAGTGAGTTGCAAAGTATTAGCTGAGAGGGTGATCTTAATATGTTCATATAATGCGATAAAGGAACCCACAACTAGGTTCAAAGTAGATATCGTGGGAGCTGATAGTGTTATTTTATCATCCGTTTCCATTAAAGTTTTGTTAAGGACATGTGGTACTTCCTGACCTTTTCTTGTGAATGGTCTTAGAGAACAATGATCAGTTAGGAAGACAAAATGATCATCCTGGTTCATATTCAAAGCTGACTCTACCAGGTCAAATTCTTTACCTTGATTTGCTTGGTGCACGTTTATATAATCTTCTTCTGATGGCATTACTGCTCCTTTTTCCAGAGTATACAGACCCCATACCACTCTTGCATCACTCATTTCAGCCCCTGGATTTTTACACTGATGGTCCTTTCTTGTTGGCTTGTAATATACCACTTTATGCATATGTCCTTTCAGAGTTGTTTGATTTTTATGAGAGGTGGACCTCTCAGCGCTTTCTCACTTAGTGAGTGCTTTGATGTATCCGGCATGTTTTTTTTTAGGTTTTGGGCACCACTTTATTTGGTGGCATCAATGGACCAGATGATTTATTCAACAACAATGTTGTCAACTTATTTTTGGGTGGTGATGCTAGTGTCAACATATATCGTTCCATATTAGGTTCCTGAAGTTCTTACCACTCTACCTATTAAATCACTTGTCGTTAGTAACAGAGCCTTTTCAGGCTGGATTGTCCTTTCCTTTCCTCTATGATGTTATTCTTATTCCTGTGGTCAAATTCTGTATCCATCCTTGTTTTTATATTTGACCCAAGGTCAGTTGGTTAATTAGACTTTTCAGGCTTTTTTGTTGTAGCCATGTTCACTTATAGATGAAAACTCTGTTGAATCCTTGATTGTAGCTCTATTTTCTTTTGGCCACTTCTCAAATTGTACATTCACCACTTATTGATCCTAATTTGAGGCACTCTGTTTTGGCTATTTTATTTCACACTACTTTATGCTTTTGAGGCTCAAAGGCAGTGCACCCACAGTAACCTCAGTGTTTTGGTAAACTTGGATCAGTTTCTGAAAGCCAGCCTTTGCTAACTCCCTTCCAAGGCTTAAAAGCACCCAACCCACAGTCACCTTGATAGGGATCTAATATCAGGGATTGTATTATGTTTGCCCAATTCAACAGCCGCAATCACACAACTTTCAACCAAAAAGGTGTGTTTTTCAGGATATTCCCCTCAATCCCCGTTCACGGTACATAATGCACAGTACTCATTTCGATCAGTTCAATCATGCGTGAGGCTGTAGGTACTGCGAATGTGGGCACAGTAGCAAACTTATTGGGTAATTCATAGAATTAAGCACAAAAGTGGCGCATGCGGCTGGCGCACAGTGGCCCCGTGCGATACACTGCGCCAGCCGCGTGCGATAAAATCCATTTCATCGCACAGCGTAGTCATGGATTTTAGCCTCCAAAACCAGCCGTGGCTCAGAGTGGCGCAGCGACCCTGCAGCAGCGCCAGTTACGCCCCCAAGAACGCCCTCGCGCAAGGAAAAACCATCAAAATCCCCAATTCATCGCAAATGTCTGCCCTAACCCTGGACTAGTTCACAGGGCTGCCAAACAGCAAACGCCAAGCGGGGAACGTGTATTTCAGGGGTTCGCGGGAAGTTTCACAAGCGATCCCAACAGGGCACGTGTATTTCAGGGGTGCGCGGGAGGTTCCACACGCGATTGTCCGGGGTATGTGTATTTCGGGGTGCGCGTGAAGTTTCACACGCGAATCCTGCAGGGTACGTGTATTTCGGGGTGCGTGGGAAGATTCACACGCAAATTCAGCAGGGTACGTGTATTTCAGGGGTGCGCGGGAAGTTCCACACGCGATTGTCCTGGGTACGTCTATTCCAGGGGTGCGTGTGAAGTTTCACACGCGATTCCATCAGGGCACGTGTATTTCAGGGGTGCGCGGAAAGTTCCACACGCGATTGTCCTGGGTACGTGTATTTCTGGGTGCACGTGAAGTTTCACACGCGAATCCTGCAGGGTAGGTGAATTTCGGGGTGCGTGGGAAGTTTCACACGCAAATTCAGCAGGGTACGTGTATTTCAGGGGTGCGCGGGAAGTTCCACACGTGATTTTCCGGGGTACGTGTATTCGAGGGGTGCGCGTGAAGTTTCACACGCGATTCCATCAGGGCACGTGTATTTCAGGGGTGCGCAGGAAGTTCCACACGCGATTGTCCTTGGTACGTGTATTTCTGGGTGCGCGGGAAGTTTCACACGCGAATCCTGCAGGGTACGTGTATTTCGGGGTGCGTGGGAAGTTTCACACGCGAATTCAGCAGGGTACGTGTATTTCAGAGGTGCGCGGGAAGTTCCACACGCGATTGTCCTGGGTACGTCTATTCCAGGGCTGCACGTGAAGTTTCACACGCAATTCCATCAGGGCACATGCATTTCAGGGGTGCGAGGGAAGTTCCACATGCAATTGTCCTGGGTACGTGTATTTCGGTGTGCGCGTGAAGTTTCACACGCGAATCCTGCAGGGTACGTGTATTTCGGGGTGCGCGGGAAGTTTCAACCGCACATTCAGCAGGGTATGTATTTCAGGGGTGCGTGGGAAGTTCCACACGCGAATGTCCTGGGTACGTGTATTTCGGGGTGCACGGGAAGTCTCACACGTGATTTCATCAGGGTACGTGTATTTAAGAGGTTCCGGGGAGTACTACACGTGAATTGGCCGTGTGGGTCCTCCCAGGTGTTCCCTCTACACCCTCCACGGCCCCTGCAGGCAGCCCACACCACAGGGGACTACCCTGCACCCCTGCACATGTCCCGCAGGCAGCCCATCCACCATGGACATCCCACCCAGCCAAGCCACATGTCACCTTGCACTACTGATCAACAACGCATGTCTCCCAGCACCCCCACCCCCCAACACTGTGGGGCACCTGCCAGCAGGCCCCCACTCATGTCCAACTCATATCCCCCTGCACCCCCACCCCCCAGCATCCAGGGGAACCCTCCACCAGGCCAAAACTCATGTCAAACTCATGTCCCCCGCACCCCCACCCCCCAGCACTGTGGGGCACCCTCCACCAGGCCCCCACTCATGTCCAACTCATGTCTCCCTGCACCCCCACCCCCCAGCAGTGCAGGGCACCCTCCACCAGGCCCCCACACATGTCTCCCAGCACCCCCACCCCCCAGCAGTCAGGGGCACCCTCCACCAGGCCCCCACACATGTCCCCCTGCACCCCCACCCCCCAGCATTGCTGGGCACCTGCCAGCAGGCCCCCACTCATGTGCCACTCATGTCCCCCTGCACCCCCACCCCCCAGCATTGCGGGGCACCTGCCAGCAGGCCCCCACTCATGTCTCCCAGCACCCCCACCCCCCAGCATCCAGGGGCACCCTCCACCAGGTCCCACACATGTCCGACTCATGTCTCCCAGCACCCCCACTCCCCAGCATCCAGGGGCACCCTCCACCAGGCCCCCATTCATGTCCAACTCATGTCCCCCTGCACCCCCACCCCCAGCATTGCGGGGCACCTGCCAGCAGGCCCCCACTCATGTCTCCCAGCACCCCCAACCCCAAGCAGTGCAGGGCACCCTCAACCAGGCCCCCACACATGTCTCTCTGCACCCCCACCCCCCAGCAGTGCAGAGCACCCTCCACCAGGCCCCCACTCATGTCTCCCAGCACCCCCACCCCCCATCACTGTGGGACACCTGCCAGCAGGCCCCCACTCATGTCCAACTCATGTCCCCCTGCACCCCCACCCCCCAGCAGTGCAGGGCACCCTCCACCAGGCCCCCACACATGTCTCCCTGCACCCCCACCCTCCAGCAGTGCAGGGCACCCTCCACCAGGCCCCCACACATGTCTTCCAGCACCCCCACCCCCCCAACAGTCAGGGGCACCCTCCACCAGGCCCCCACACATGTCCCCCTGCACCCCACCCCCCAGCATTGCGGGGCACCTGCCAGCAGGCCCCCACTCATGTCCCACTCATGTCCCCCTGCACTCCCACCCCCCAGCATTGCGGGGCACCTGCCAGCAGGCCCCCACTCATGTCTCCCAGCACCCCCACCCCCCAGCAGTCAGGGGCAGCCTCCACCAGGCCCCCACTCATGTCCCCTTGCACCCCCACGCCCCAGCAGTGCAGGGCAACTGCCAGCAGGCCCCCACTCATGTCTCCCAGCACCCCCACCCCCCAGCAGTGCAGGGCACCCTCCACCAGGCCCCCACACATGTCCCCCAGCAAACCCACCCCCCAGCATCCAGGGGCACCCTCCACAAGGCCCCCACACATGTCTCCCAGCACCCCCACCGACCAGCACTGTGGGGCACCTGCCAGCAGGCCCACACTCATGTCCAACTCATGTCCCCCTACACCCCCACCCCCCAGCAGTGCAGGGCACCCTCCACCAGGCCCCCACACATGTCTCCCTGCACCCCCACCCCCCAGCAGTGCAGGGCACCCTCCACCAGGCCCCCACTCATGTCTCCCAGCACCCCCACCCCCAGCACTGTGGGGCACCTGCCAGCAGGCCCCCAGTCATGTCCCCCTGCACCACCCCCCCAGCATCCAGGGGCACCCTCCACCAGGCCCCACACATGTCTCCCAGCACCCTCATCCTCAGCATCCAGGGGCAACCTCCACCAGGGCCCCACTCTTGTCCAACCCATGTCCCCCTGCACCCCCACCCCCCAGCACTATGGGGCACCCTCCACCAGGCCCCCACTCATGTCCAACTCATGTCTCCCTGCACCCCCACCCCCGAGCAGTGCAGGGCACCCTCCACCAGGACCCCACAGATGTCTCACTGCACCCCCATCCCCCAGCAGTGCAGGGCACCCTCCACCAGGCCCCCACACATGTCTCCCAGCACCCCCACCCCCCAGCAGTCAGGGGCACCCTCCACCAGGCCCCCACACATGTCCCCCTTCACCTCCACCCCCAGCATTGCGGGGCACCTGCCAGCAGGCCCCCTCTCATGTCCACCTGCACCACCCCCCCAGCATCCAGGGGCACCCTCCACCAGGCCCCCACACATGTCTCCCAGCACCCCCATCCCCCAGCATCCAGGGGCACCCTCCACCAGGCCCCCACTCATGTCCCACTCATGTCCCCCTTCACCCCCACCCCCCAGCATTGCGGGGCACCTGCCAGCAGGCCCCGACTCATGTTTCCCAGCACCCCCACCCCCAGCAGTCAGGGGCACCCATAACCACCAGGCCCCCACTCATGTCCCCCTGCACCCCTACTCCCCAACAGTGTAGGGCACGTGCCAGCAGGCCCCCACTCAAGTCTCCCAGCACCCCCACTCCCCAGCAGTGCAGGGCACCCTCCACCAGGACCACACTCATGTCTCCCAGCATCCCCACCCCCAGCAGTGCAGGGCACCCTCCACCAGGCCCCCATTCATGTCTCCCAGCACCCCCACCCCCCACAATCCAGGGGCAGCCTCCACCAGGCCCCTGCACATGTCTCCCAGCACCCCCACCCACAAGCACTGTGGCGATCCTGCCAGCAGGCCCCCACTCATGTCCAACTCATGTCCACCTGCACCCCACCCCCCAGCAGTGCAGGGCACCCACCACCAGGCCCCCACACATGTCTCCCTGCACATCCACCCCCCAGCAGTGCAGGGCACCCTCCACCAGGCCCCCACTCATGTCTCTCAGCACCCCCACCCCCCAGCATTGCGGGGCACCTGCCAGCAGGCCCCAACTCATGTCCCCCTGCACCACCCCCACAGCATCCAGGGGAACCCTCCACCAGGCCCCCACACATGTCTCCCAGCACCCCCACCCCCCAGCATCCAGGGGCACCCTCCACCAGGCCCCCACTCATGTCCAACTCATGTCCCCCTGCACCTCCACCCCCCAGCACTGTGGGGCACCCTCCACCAGGCCCCCACTCATGTCCAACTCATGTCTCCCTGCACCCCCACCCCCCAGCAGTGCACGGCACCCTCCACCAGGCCCCCACACATGTCTCCCTGCACCCCCACCCCCCTGCAGTGCAGGGCACCCTCCACTAGGCCCCCACACATGTCTCCCTGCACCCCCACCCCCCAGCATTGCGGGGCACCTGCCAGCAAGCCCCCACTCATGTCCCACTCATGTCCCTCTGCACCCCCACCCCCCAGCATTGCGGGACACCTGCCAGCAGGCCCCCACTCATGTCTCCCAGCACCCCCACCCCCCAGCATCCAGGGGTACCCTCCACCAGGCCCCCACTCATGTCCAACTCATGTCCCACTGCACCCCCACCCCCCCAGCACTGTGGGGCACCCTCCACCAGGCCCCCCAGTCATGTCCAACACATGTCTCCCTGCACCCCCACCCCCGAGCAGTGCAGGGAACCCTCCACCAGGCCCCCACACATGTCTCCCTGCACCCCCACCCCCCAGCAGTGCAGGGCACCCTCCACCAGGCCCCCACATATGTCTCCCAGCACCCCCACCCCCAGCAGTCAGGGGAACCCTTCACGAGGCCCCCACACATGTCTCCCTGCGCCCCCACCCCCCAGCAGTGCAGGGTACCCTCCACCAGGCCCCCACTCATGTCCCCCTGCACCACCCCCCCAGCATCCAGAGGCACCCTCCACCAGGCCCCACTCATGTCCCCCTGCACCCCCACCCCCCAGCATTGCGGGGCATCTGCCAGCAGGCCCCCACTCATGTCTCCCAGCACCCCCACCCCCAAGCAGTGCAGGGCACCCTCAACCAGGCCCCCACACATGTCTCTCTGCACCCCCACCCCTCAGCAGTGCAGGGCACCCTCCACCAGGCCCCCACTCATGTCTCCCAGCACCCCCACCCCCCGTCACTGTGGGGCACCTGCCAGCAGGCCCCCACTCATGTCCAACTCATGTCCCCCTGCACCCCCACCCCCCAACAGTCAGGGGCACCCTCCACCAGGCCCCCATACATGTCCCCCTGCACCCCACCCCCCAGCATTGCGGGGCACCTGCCAGCAGGTCCCCACTTATGTCCCACTCATGTCCCCATGCACTCCCACCCCCCAGCATTGCGGGACACCTGCCAGCAGGACCCCACTCATGTCTCCCAGCACCCCCACCCCCCAGCAGTCAGGGGCACCCTCCACCAGGCCCCCACACATGTCCCCTTGCACCCCCACGCCCCAGCAGTGCAGGGCAACTGCCAGCAGGCCCCCACTCATGTCTCCCAGCACCCCCACCCCCCAGCAGTGCAGGGCACCCTCCACCAGGCCCCCACACATGTCTCCCAGCAAACCCACCCCCCAGCATCCAGGGGCACCCTCCACAAGGCCCCCACACATGTATCCCAGCACCCCCACCGACCAGCACTGTGGGGCACCTGCCAGCAGGCCCCCACTCATGTCCAACTCGTGCCCCCCTGCACCCCCACCCCCCAGCAGTGCAGGGCACCCTCCACCAGGCCCCCACACATGTCTCCCTGCACCCCCACCCCCCAGCAGTGCAGGGCACCCTCCACCAGGCCCCCACTCATGTCCCCCTGCACCACCCCCCCAGCATCCAGGGGCACCCTCCACCAGGCCCCACACATGTCTCCCAGCACCCCCACCCCCAGCATCCAGGGGCACCCTCCACCAGGCCCCCACTCATGTCCAACCCATGTCCTCCTGCACCCCCACCCCCAGCACTGTGGGGCACCCTCCACCAGGCCCCGACTCATGTCCAACTCATGTCTCCCTGCACACCCACCCCCGAGCAGTGCAGGGCACCCACCACCAGGCCCCCACAGATGTCTCCCTGCACCCCATCCCCCAGCAGTGCAGGGCACCCTCCACCAGGCCCCCACACATGTCTCCCAGCACCCCCACCCCCCAGCAGTCAGGGGCACCCTCCACCAGGCCCCCACACATGTCCCCCTTCACCTCCACCCCCAGCATTGCGGGGCACCTGCCAGCAGGCCCCCACTCATGTCCACCTGCACCACCCCCCCAGCATCCAGGGGCACCCTCCACCAGGCCCCCACACATGTCTCCCAGCACCCCCATCCCCCAGCATCCAGGGGCACCCTCCACCATGCCCCCACTCATGTCCCACTCATGTCCCCCTGCACCCCCACCCCCCAGCATTGCGGGGCACCTGCCAGCAGGCCCCCACTCATGTTTCCCAGCACCCCCACCCCCAGCAGTCAGGGGCACCCATAACCACCAGGCCCCCACTCATGTCCCCCTGCACCCCTACTCCCCAACAGTGTAGGGCACCTGCCAGCAGGCCCCCACTCATGTCTCCCAGCACCCCCACTCCCCAGCAGTGCAGGGCACCCTCCGCCAGGACCCCACTCATGTCTCCCAACACCCCCACACCCAGCAGTGCAGGGCACCCTCCACCAGGCCCCCATTCATGTCTCTCAGCACCCCCACCCCCCACAATCCAGGGGCACCCTCCACCAGGCCCCCGCACATGTCTCCCAGCACCCCCACCCCCCAGCACTGTGGCGATCCTGCCAGCAGGCCCCCACTCATGTCCAACTCATGTCCCCCTGCACCCCCACCCCCCAGCAGTGCAGGGCACCCACCACCAGGCCCCCACACATGTCTCCCTGCACCCCCACCACCCAGCAGTGCAGGGCACCCACCACCAGGCCCCCACTCATGTCTCTCAGCACCCCCACCCCCCAGCACTGTGGGGCACCTGCCAGCAGGCCCCAACTCATGTCCCCCTGCACCACCCCCCCAGCATCCAGGGGAACCCTCCACCAGGCCCCCACACATGTCTCCCAGCACCTCCACCCCCAGCATCCAGGGGCACCCTCCACCATGCCCCCACTCATGTCCAACTCATGTCCCCCTGCACCTCCACCCCCCAGCACTGTGGGGCACCCTCCACCAGGCACCCACTCATGTCCAACTCATGTCTCCCTGCACCCCCACCCCCCAGCAGTGCAGGGCACCCTCCACCAGGCCCCCACACATGTCTCCCTGCACCCCCACACCCCAGCAGTGCAGGGCACCCTCCACCAGGCCCCCACACATGTCTCCCTGCACCCCCACCCCCCAGCATTGCGGGGCACCTACCAGCAAGCCCCCACTCATGTCCCACTCATGTCCCCCTGCACCGCCACCCCCCAGCATTGCGGGACACCTGCCAGCAGGCCCCCACTCATGTCTCCCAGCAAACCCACCCCCCAGCATCCAGGGGCACCCTCCACCAGGCCCCCACACATGTCTCCCAGCAAACCCACCCCCCAGCATCCAGGGGCACCCTCCACAAGGCCCCCACACATGTCTCCCAGCACCCCCACCGACCAGCACTGTGGGGCACCTGCCAGCAGGCCCCCACTCATGTCCAACTTGTGTCCCCCTGCACCCCCACCCCCCAGCAGTGCAGGGCACCCTCCACCAGGCCCCCACACATGTCTCCCTGCACCCCCACCCCCCAGCAGTGCAGGGCACCCTCCACCAGGCCCCCACTCATGTCCCCCTGCACCACCCCCCCAGCATCCAGGGGCACCCTCCACCAGGCCCCACACATGTCTCCCAGCACCCCCACCCCCAGCATCCAGGGGCACCCTCCACCAGGCCCCCACTCATGTCCAACCCATGTCCTCCTGCACCCCCACACCCCAGCACTGTGGGGCACCCTCCACCAGGCCCCGACTCATGTCCAACTCATGTCTCCCTGCACCCCCACCCCCGAGCAGTGCAGGGCACCCACCACCAGGCCCCCACAGATGTCTCCCTGCACCCCATCCCCCAGCAGTGCAGGGCACCCTCCACCAGGCCCCCACACATGTCTCCCAGCACCCCCACCCCCCAGCAGTCAGGGGCACCCTCCACCAGGCCCCCACACATGTCCCCCTTCACCTCCACCCCCAGCATTGCGGGGCACCTGCCAGCAGGCCCCCACTCATGTCCACCTGCACCACCACCCCAGCATCCAGGGGCACCCTCCACCAGGCCCCCACACATGTCTCCCAGCACCCCCATCCCCCAGCATCCAGGGGCACCCTCCACCATGCCCCCACTCATGTCCCACTCATGTCCCCCTGCACCCCCACCCCCCAGCATTGCGGGGCACCTGCCAGCAGGCCCCCACTCATGTTTCCCAGCACCCCCACCCCCAGCAGTCAGGGGCACCCATAACCACCAGGCCCCCACTCATGTCCCCCTGCACCCCTACTCCCCAACAGTGTAGGGCACCTGCCAGCAGGCCCCCACTCATGTCTCCCTGCACCCCCACTCCCCAGCAGTGCAGGGCACCCTCCACCAGGACCCCACTCATGTCTCCCAACACCCCCACACCCAGCAGTGCAGGGCACCCTCCACCAGGCCCCCATTCATGTCTCCCAGCACCCCCACCCCCCACAATCCAGGGGCACCCTCCACCAGGCCCCCGCACATGTCTCCCAGCACCCCCACCCCCCAGCACTGTGGCGATCCTGCCAGCAGGCCCCCACTCATGTCCAACTCATGTCCCCCTGCACCCCCACCCCCCAGCAGTGCAGGGCACCCACCACCAGGCCCCCACACATGTCTCCCTGCACCCCCACCACCCAGCAGTGCAGGGCACCCTCCACCAGGCCCCCACTCATGTCTCTCAGCACCCCCACCCCCCAGCACTGTGGGGCACCTGCCAGCAGGCCCCAACTCATGTCCCCCTGCACCACCCCCCCAGCATCCAGGGGAACCCTCCACCAGGCCCCCACACATGTCTCCCAGCACCTCCACCCCCAGCATCCAGGGGCACCCTCCACCAGGCCCCCACTCATGTCCAACTCATGTCCCCCTGCACCTCCACCCCCCAGCACTGTGGGGCACCCTCCACCAGGCACCCACTCATGTCCAACTCATGTCTCCCTGCACCCCCACCCCCCAGCAGTGCAGGGCACCCTCCACCAGGCCCCCACACATGTCTCCCTGCACCTCCACCCCCCAGCAGTGCAGGGCACCCTCCACCAGGCCCCCACACATGTCTCCCTGCACCCCCACCCCCCAGCATTGCGGGGCACCTACCAGCAAGCCCCCACTCATGTCCCACTCATGTCCCCCTGCACCGCCACCCCCCAGCATTGCGGGACACCTGCCAGCAGGCCCCCACTCATGTCTCCCAGCACCCCCACCCCCCAGCATCCAGGGGTACCCTCCACCAGGCCCCCACTCATGTCCAACTCATGTCACCCTGCACTCCCACCCCCAGCACTATGGGGCATCCTCCACCAGGCCCCCACTCATGTCCAACTCATGTCCCACTGCACCCCCACCCCCCAGCAGTGCAGGGCACCCTCCACCAGGCCCCCACACATGTCTCCCTGCACCCCCACACCCCAGCAGTGCAGGGCACCCTCCATCAGGCCCCACTCATGTCTCCCAGCACCCCCACCCCCCAGCACTGTGGGGCACCTGCCAGCAGGCCCCCACCCATGTCCCCCTGCACCACTCCCCCCAGCATCCAGGGGCACCCTCCACCAGGCCCCCACACATGTCTCCCAGCACCCCCACCCCCCAGCATCCAGGGGCACCCTCCACCAGGCCCCCACTCATGTCCAACCCATGCCCCCTGCACCCCCACCCCCCCAGCACTGTGGGGCACCCTCCACCAGGCCCCCACTCATGTCCAACACATGTCTCCCTGCACCCCCACCCCCGAGCAGTGCAGGGAACCCTCCACCAGGCCCCCACACATGTCTCCCTGCACCCCCACCCCCCAGCAGTGCAGGGCACCCTCCACCAGGCCCCCACATATGTCTCCCAGCACCCCCACCCCACAGCAGTCAAGGGAACCCTTCACGAGGCCCCCACACATGTCTCCCTGCACCCCCACCCCCAGCAGTGCAGGGTACCCTCCACCAGGCCCCCACTCATGTCCCCCTGCACCACCCCCCCAGCATCCAGGGGCACCCTCCACCAGGCCCCACACATGTCTCCCAGCACCCCCACCCCCTAGCATCCAGGGGCACCCTCCACCAGGCCCCCACACATGTCTCCCAGCACCCCCACCCCCCCAGCAGTGCAGGGCACCCTCCACCAGGCCCCCACACATGTCTCCCTGCACCCCCACCCCCCAGCAGTGCAGGACACCCTCCACCAGGCCCCCACTCATGTCTCCAAGCACCCCCACCCCCCAGCACTGTGGGGCACCTGCCAGCAGGCCCCCAGTCATGTCCCACTCATGTCCCCCTGCACCCCCACCCCCCAGCATAGCGGGGCACCTGCCAGCAGGCCCCCACTCATGTCCCCCTGCACCACTCCCCCCAGCATCCAGGGGCACCCTCCACCAGGCCCCCACACATGTCTCCCAGCACCCCCACCCCCCAGCATCCAGGGGCACCCTCCACCAGGCCCCCACTCATGTCCAACCCATGCCCCCTGCACCCCCACCCCCCCAGCACTGTGGGGCACCCTCCACCAGGCCCCCACTCATGTCCAACACATGTCTCCCTGCACCCCCACCCCCGAGCAGTGCAGGGAACCCTCCACCAGGCCCCCACACATGTCTCCCTGCACCCCCACCCCCCAGCAGTGCAGGGCACCCTCCACCAGGCCCCCACATATGTCTCCCAGCACCCCCACCCCACAGCAGTCAAGGGAACCCTTCACGAGGCCCCCACACATGTCTCCCTGCACCCCCACCCCCCAGCAGTGCAGGGTACCCTCCACCAGGCCCCCACTCATGTCCCCCTGCACCACCCCCCCAGCATCCAGGGGCACCCTCCACCAGGCCCCACACATGTCTCCCAGCACCCCCACCCCCTAGCATCCAGGGGCACCCTCCACCAGGCCCCCACACGTCTCCCAGCACCCCCACCCCCCCAGCAGTGCAGGGCACCCTCCACCAGGCCCCCACACATGTCTCCCTGCACCCCCACCCCCCAGCAGTGCAGGACACCCTCCACCAGGCCCCCACTCATGTCTCCAAGCACCCCCTCCCCCCAGCACTGTCGGGCACCTGCCAGCAGGCCCCCAGTCATGTCCCACTCATGTCCCCCTGCACCCCCACCCCCCAGCATAGCGGGGCACCTGCCAGCAGGCCCCCACTCATGTTTCCCAGCACCCCCTCCCCCCAGCAGTCAGGGGCACCCTCCACCAGGCCCCCACTCATGTCCCCCTGCAGGGCACTTGCCAGCAGGCCCCCACTCCTGTCTCCCAGCACCCCCACCCCCCAGCAGTGCAGGGCACCCTCCACCAGGACCCCACTCATGTCTCCCTGCACCCCCAGCTCCAGCAGTGCAGGGCACCCTCCACCAGGCCCCCACACATGTCTCCCAGCACCCCCACCTCCAGCACTGTGGGGCACCTGCCATCAGGCCCCCACTCATGTCCAACTCATGTCCCCCTGCACCCCCACCCCCCAGCAGTGCAGGGCACCTTCCACCAGGCCACCACACATGTCTCCCTGCACCCCCACCCCCCAGCAGTGCAGGACACCCTCCACCAGGCCCCCACTCATGTCTCCAAGCACCCCCACCCCCAGCACTGTGGGGCACCTGCCAGCAGGCCCCCACTCATGTCCCCCTGCACCAGCCCCCCAGCATCCAGGGGAACCCTCCACCAAGCCACCACACATGTCTCCCAGCACCCCCACCCCCCAGCATCCAGGGGCACCCTCCACCAGGCCCCCACTGATGTCCAACTCATGTCCCCCTGCACACCCACCCCCCAGCACTGTGGGGCACCCTCCACCAGGCCCCCATTCATGTCTAACTCATGGCTCCCTGTACCCCCACCCCCCAGCAGTCAGGGGCACCCTCCACCAGGCCCCCACACATGTCCCCCTGAACCCCCACCCCCCAGCATTGCGGGGCACCTGCCAGCAGGCCCCAACTCATGTCCCACTCATGTCCCCCTGAACCCCCACCCCCCAGCATTGCAGGGCACCCTCCACCAGGCCCCCACACATGTCTCCCAGCACCCCACCCCCCAGCAGTCAGGGGCACCCTCCACCAGGCCCCCACACATGTCCCCCTGAACCCCCACCCCCCAGCATTGCGGGGCACCTGCCAGCAGGCCCCAACTCATGTCCCACTCATGTCCCCCTGCACCTCCACCCCCCAGCACTGTGGGGCACCCTCCACCAGGCACCCACTCATGTCCAACTCATGTCTCCCTGCACCCCCACCCGCCAGCAGTGCAGGGCACCCTCCACCAGGCCCCCACACATGTCTCCCTGCACCCCCACCCCCCAGCAGTGCAGGGCACCCTCCACCAGGCCCCCACACATGTCTCCCTGCACCCCCACCCCCCAGCATTGCGGGGCACCTACCAGCAAGCCCCCACTCATGTCCCACTCATGTCCCCCTGCACCGCCACCCCCCAGCATTGCGGGACACCTGCCAGCAGGCCCCCACTCATGTCTCCCAGCACCCCCACACCCCAGCATCCAGGGGTACCCTCCACCAGGCCCCCACTCATGTCCAACTCATGTCACCCTGCACTCCCACCCCCAGCACTATGGGGCATCCTCCACCAGGCCCCCACTCATGTCCAACTCATGTCCCACTGCACCCCCACCCCCCAGCAGTGCAGGGCACCCTCCACCAGGCCCCCACACATGTCTCCCTGCACCCCCACACCCCAGCAGTGCAGGGCACCCTCCATCAGGCCCCACTCATGTCTCCCAGCACCCCCACCCCCCAGCACTGTGGGGCACCTGCCAGCAGGCCCCCACTCATGTCCCCCTGCACCACTCCCCCCAGCATCCAGGGGCACCCTCCACCAGGCCCCCACACATGTCTCCCAGCACCCCCACCCCCCAGCATCCAGGGGCACCCTCCACCAGGCCCCCACTCATGTCCAACCCATGCCCCCTGCACCCCCACCCCCCCAGCACTGTGGGGCACCCTCCACCAGGCCCCCACTCATGTCCAACACAAGTCTCCCTGCACCCCCACCCCCGAGCAGTGCAGGGAACCCTCCACCAGGCCCCCACACATGTCTCCCTGCACCCCCACCCCCCAGCAGTGCAGGGCACCCTCCACCAGGCCCCCACATATGTCTCCCAGCACCCCCACCCCACAGCAGTCAAGGGAACCCTTCACGAGGCCCCCACACATGTCTCCCTGCACCCCCACCCCCCAGCAGTGCAGGGTACCCTCCACCAGGCCCCCACTCATGTCCCCCTGCACCACCCCCCCAGCATCCAGGGGCACCCTCCACAAGGCCCCACACATGTCTCCCAGCACCCCCACCCCCTAGCATCCAGGGGCACCCTCCACCAGGCCCCCACACGTCTCCCAGCACCCCCACCCCCCCAGCAGTGCAGGGCACCCTCCACCAGGCCCCCACACATGTCTCCCTGCACCCCCACCCCCCAGCAGTGCAGGACACCCTCCACCAGGCCCCCACTCATGTCTCCAAGCACCCCCACCCCCCAGCACTGTGGGGCACCTGCCAGCAGGCCCCCAGTCATGTCCCACTCATGTCCCCCTGCACCCCCACCCCCCAGCATAGCGGGGCACCTGCCAGCAGGCCCCCACTCATGTTTCCCAGCACCCCCTCCCCCCAGCAGTCAGGGGCACCCTCCACCAGGCCCCCACTCATGTCCCCCTGCAGGGCACTTGCCAGCAGGCCCCCACTCCTGTCTCCCAGCACCCCCACCCCCCAGCAGTGCAGGGCACCCTCCACCAGGACCCCACTCATGTCTCCCTGCACCCCCAGCCCCAGCAGTGCAGGGCACCCTCCACCAGGCCCCCATTCATGTCTCCCAGCACCCCCACCCCCCAGAATCCAGGGGCACCCTTCACCAGGCCCCCACACATGTCTCCCAGCACCCCCACCTCCAGCACTGTGGGGCACCTGCCATCAGGCCCCCACTCATGTCCAACTCATGTCCCCCTGCACCCCCACCCCCCAGCAGTGCAGGGCACCTTCCACCAGGCCACCACACATGTCTCCCTGCACCCCCACCCCCCAGCAGTGCAGGACACCCTCCACCAGGCCCCCACTCATGTCTCCAAGCACCCCCACCCCCAGCACTGTGGGGCACCTGCCAGCAGGCCCCCACTCATGTCCCCCTGCACCAGCCCCCCAGCATCCAGGGGAACCCTCCACCAAGCCACCACACATGTCTCCCAGCACCCCCACCCCCCAGCATCCAGGGGCACCCTCCACCAGGCCCCCACTGATGTCCAACTCATGTCCCCCTGCACACCCACCCCCCAGCACTGTGGGGCACCCTCCACCAGGCCCCCATTCATGTCTAACTCATGGCTCCCTGCACCCCCACCCCCCAGCAGTCAGGGGCACCCTCCACCAGGCCCCCACACATGTCCCCCTGAACCCCCACCCCCCAGCATTGCGGGGCACCTGCCAGCAGGCCCCAACTCATGTCCCACTCATGTCCCCCTGAACCCCCACCCCCCAGCATTGCAGGGCACCCTCCACCAGGCCCCCACACATGTCTCCCAGCACCCCACCCCCCAGCAGTCAGGGGCACCCTCCACCAGGCCCCCACACATGTCCCCCTGAACCCCCACCCCCGAGCATTGCGGGGCACCTGCCAGCAGGCCCCAACTCATGTCCCACTCATGTCCCCCTGCACCCCCACCCCCCAGCATTGCGGGGCACCTGCCAGCAGGCCCCCACTCATGTCTCCCAGCACCCCTACCCTCCAGCATCCAGGGGCACCCTCCACCAGGCCCCCACTCATGTCCAACTCATGTCCCCCTGCACCCCCACCCACCAGCACTGTGGGGCACCCTCCACCAGGCCCCCACTCATGTCCAAGTCATGTCTCCCAGCACCCCCACCCCCCAGCATCCAGGGGCACCCTCCACCAGGCCCCCACTCATGTCCAACTCATGTCCCCCTGCACCCTCACCCCCCAGCATTGCGGGGCACCTGCCAGCAGGCCCCCACTCATGTCCCCCACCCAACACGTCATCACAATCTAGATCCCTGGCCCTTATGGGCAGCCTCCACATGCCAAAGACCCACCCAAGTATTGCATCCACCCACTTAGAAATGCCAATGACATGATACAATATCAATGGCAAGTATGTAAATGAACACATGTCCCTCACATACACAGAATGGGTGTCAGTGAATGTCAAAACCCATATCATGATATGTAAAAAATGTATTAAAAGCAACATAAATGCAATAAAAAATAAACAAACGACAATGGGAATTAAAAACCAAAAGCAGCATGTCCGTAAAATAATGAAAAACCACAAATCATAATCCAAAGGAAAGGTGTCCAAAGTCACAGTTCAAAAAAGTAAATCCAAGATAAAAACAAAACCGAAAACCATTGCTCCATGGGTAAATTCCAAATAAAAAAATTAAATCCAACAGTCAACTATATACAGATAAACAATCCAGGGTCCATGATCCCAACGGAAGAAATGAAACCTATCTAATAATACTACCTAATAAAAAAACTATATACAAAAATGTGGTCCATTGTCCAAAAGGTCCAAAAAAAATAAAAAAAGCAAAGGAAACCTAACACTAACTACATAACTATTTACAAGGGCAGCGGGCTAGTCCGACGGCTCACTGGTTGTTGTCATGGGCCAGGGCATCATCGAACTCCTGTTCAATGGCTTGGAGGCGGGGATGTTCCCTGGCCCCGAGGTTTCGCAGGGATAATGCAGTGTCCAGCTCCAACTCCCTGCGAATACCCTCGAGGCACTCAGCCCGCCTCAGCGCCCTCCGCATGGAGTTCTCCGCCCTGACCATTGTGAGCCATTCCTCCTCTGCCCGCTGCCGCTCCTATCTGCTGGCCCAACCGCTCCCACACGGAAGACACTCCCATTGCAGGGTTCTCCTGCCCTCTGGCCGATGCCTGCCCCCCTGTCGTTGATGGCCCCGAGCCATGATGCCTCCCACGTCGAACCTGCCGCTGCCTCTGACGCAACTGCCTGTGCCAGCAGGATGGCATCCAGGCTGATGGAATCCACCGACGCCGTCGTGCCCGTGCCCTGCCCGATGATGCCGTCACATCCTCCATCTGCTGGGGTCCAGTTGCTGGTGTATCCACCCCTGCTGGACCTCCGACTCCCGACTGTGGCAGGGATGGGATCCCCACCGAGTTGGCTGCATTGGTCGGGGCAGGTCCACAGGGGGCCCTGGTGGCATCTGGGCTGGAAGACGGCATGGAGAACGACTGGCACATAGCCTCCACAGAGTAGGAGAGGGTCGCCAGAGTGCCCGACACATGTACGAAACCCCCGACCACGGCCGCTCCCAAATGGGCCACGTTGGCACGGTGCTCTTCGTGATGACGTGCGTGCTCCCCCGGGAAGCACGCACCTCATCACGAATGACACCCGTGCGCAACACAACACCAATCAGGACCTTGTCCATACGGCCAGGGGTACCCTCGTCGGCAGGTGGAGGGGAGTCAGATGAAATGGACATCCCCCCTACCTGCAGACGGGCCTGGGATGGGGCATCCCTGCTGGTGCATGGTGGTGCAGTCACAGTGTCAGGGACAGTGATATGCACAGGCACCTCCACGGCGACCTGTGCTGCCTCCTGCCCCTGCCCCTGGACTGCTCCACTTGCACCAGCAGGGATGCCCCCACCAGGCCCCATGTGCGGCTCAGTAGCGGCCTCCTCCTCCTCTGTGGAAACCACCAACCTGGATGGCTCCATCCCATCTTCTTCTACTGCAGCCATGGGGGCATCCCCGCCCCTTTGCTCCACAGAGTCGTCTCCGCCCTCTTCTTCACTTTGCGCTGTGTAGAGGGAGACATAGAACACAAGCATCAGGGTACTGTACAATGGTCCCCTAGACAAGAAGCAATAGCAGATGAGTGGCACTGTCAAAGATCACTTCCATCATGTCCCGCCACAACACATGGGTCAGTGCAGGCAAAACACATGCAGTAACAGGCATGGCGCATGCTATAGACATTAGCCAACATGTCCAAGGGACTCTTGAAACATACAATGTTGTTTTTGAACTCACATGCATCATGGGTCATGCCTATCATATGCACACACTTCACCGTACTTTCATCCATCTGGACTCGTACACCCCAGACACAGTGGATGCAAGGATAACTGTTAGGGAGAATTCTCTGTTTAGGCTGAATTTCCTAACCTAGTGAGTCCCCCAGCAGCTTTGCTGGATTTCGGGAGTTTGTTTTTTCCATCCTGCCAAGAGTGAGACTCTTTTCCTCCCACTCTTGGACATGTATGTGTGTAATTCATTTGAATGTCAATGTGTTGTATGGGCTATGGGGTCTTTTACTCCATAGGGTCTCATATGTTTTTCTATGTGTGTTACACCACACCCTATGTGCCGTAGCACTGGGGCGTCTTAGCGGACCCCCACCATAGACTCCTTACCCGGGGACTAACTACTGTCTCCCCGGGCATGTAAAGTCACCATTGGCTTTACTAGACGTAAATTTACTAACAGAACTAGTACAAACCATCTAATTGTGGACGTACTAGTAGGGGTAATTCCATTACTCATGGATCTGTTACTCGAGGGGGCACTGTCCCGTCCCCCCTCGTCGAGTTTTGGCTGGTGGCAGTGGAAACTACTTGTTATGTTCGACCCCGAACCTAACCCTATGGGATTCGTCCCATTTTTGGAGATTGATACTTTTCCTCGTTAATCTCTAACGTACCACCGGTCTACTTATCGTAAATAAGTTTATCGGATAGTATTTTCTGCCAGAACTCGGTTTTAAACATGGCGTCTGTGTTCGTCTCTGTGACTCCTAAACCAAAGGTTGAGCCCTTTGTTCCACTTTTGGCGGGCCTCTGTACAGAGACCCTCCAAAGTGGTGCTGAAGTGGGAGAATGGAAGACCAGGCTCCCGTCCTTCACCTCTCGCGCTTGGCCTAGAGGGTCACGGCCCAGACACCCGCCGCGAGAAGAGTTTGTCCATTTACCAGACGACCAGGTACCCTGGTACAGGAACATACGGATGTGTCCATCTGCCTGCCCAGCAGCCTGCACTGGCCATGCCGACACCTGCGACTCGGATCAGCTAGACTAAAATCTACACGTCGTTAGAGATGCCATGACGACCTAGACAACGGGAAGCACATCTGTACAAATATACACACTGAACATTTCCACACCAATCTACACGAAGAACATACTCAGTGCTCTGACGTAGGCGACAGGCATATTCACGGACGTGCATCTTTATTATTTTTACATAGGCTTTCAGAATGCAGAAACGCAAGACGCATCATGAACTCATCTATAACGCTTGCTCACGCTTCTCTTGAAACCCGTTACCACCATGAGAGGTGTAATGGAAACACGATACTGGTCATGGAAATATATGCTATTATAGCCTAAAAGCACCTATGCACCAAACGGACTACTTATGCACCAGGCCCGAGTAGGCCTCAAACAAGAGCTCCCGTGGACATTAACAAAGCAAGAGTCAGGTTGCTGATCCTGCAGAAAGAACCCGGTGGAGCAACCAGCCAAGGTCGCAATGTTGCAAACCCACATTCCAAGAACAAATCATCAAAGGCACGATGTTGCAACCTCGCACTCCGCGCCCCAACGATAAAGTCACGCCGGCAAATTAAACCAGACGCGCAGTAGAAAAAACAATATTAATTGTGCAGAATTCTGCCTCTTTCACGGTCCCTCCCCACGTGACCAAGCCGAACCTGACGAGATGCCAAAACCCAGGAGAGAAAAGGCGTCTGGGTCCCTCGCTACGAGACACAGGCCGATACACTTGAAAGGCTCAATGGACATCTGCTACAGTGGGAGCGGTCAGCCTTCCACCTATGAATAAATCCTCACATTGTCTGCAAGTACCCATATTGAAACATTGTTGCAATCACAGGTACACCGAGAGCTGGGAACAACGGTGGTCCCAGGCTGGGAAGCTCACGGGTGCACCAATCAGAACATGGGGCTCTTATCTCAGACGTCAGTAATATTAGCCAATCCTCAGGAGTCTTCATGTAACAATTCTTATGTATCTAATTGTAGGGACAACCCAGATATACCACCTGACTACACCTTGTCCACTAATATCATTCTCTATATGTGTACTATACTAACCCTACCACTCGAGCAACCAATTAAGAGTGGCGATAGGTTTTTTTTGTTAACTTTCTGAAGTGACGCAAGTAGCGCGTCATAATGCAGTAAAAGGGCCTGCGAGCCCCACGATTGTGTGTGTGTCAGGACGAACGCGTACGCTCCTTGACCCATCCCTGCCGTTTTGTCTAAATAAACAGCAGAGTCACCTTGCTCCTTGTGTGTGTCTCATACTCTATCTCATCTGGGATATACGGGAGGAGTTGGGGCCTCCCTGCCCGGAGGTCTGCGGACGGCCCGGCCGACCCCGGCAGAATTTCCCCCCGACAAGTTGGAGGCACTGCTGAGATCTGTTTAAGATCGACTTTTATTTTTAATTTTTCCAGGCACTCCCGTTGCGAGGAGGCCCGGCGGCGCGGCCCCCTCTGCCGTTGCCCCCTTCTGAGGACTACAGGACCATCGCGGAGCTGCGAGAAGACCGGACAGCGCAATCCGGATATTGGCCCTCGGGAGCCGGTTGAGAAGTATCCCGCCCGCGGTCGGTGAGTGTCCAGACGTGGTCCAGACGAGGGGAGGTGGCGAGCCGCTTGGAGGGGTGCACGCAGTCGAGCGGCCCTGCATCGAGAGAACTTGGTGAGCATGACACGCACAACAAGCAATGCGAAATTGTGAGGGAGGGGGAGGAAGTAAATAAGGGAGGAGGGAGGTATTGTACAGATGTGCGGCGAAGGTTTAACTGAGTGTTGCCAATGGAATGAATGGTAGCGAAACGAGTGCGAGAGCAGTCGGCTACGTTACGCGAAAGAGGTGGGCGGGGCACGAAAACATCACGTGCAGCCGCTCGTAAGACACTGATGGCCTAAATTGCGACTACGTGTGAGGGTGGGTGTGTGTGGTTTCCTACGATTTGACATTTATTGATCAATGAGTAGATGAGGTTCCCTATTGTTCGAGCAAGAAACTCGATAGGTAGATGACGTTTCCCTGTAGGCGGTAGCTAGTTACATAGTTGCCCAAAACGGAAGATAATTGGCTGGTTAAGCCCTCCTGTTGAGGGGCGTATCACACGCGAGGCGACGCAGCGTGCGCAGTCCGGTTATATTATTGATGAGATTACCTTGTTCCAGGAGAGACAGGAAGACAGCTGTAGGGTTAGCGGGGTAGATTGCAAGTGTATTTTGAACTTAAAGAACATAACAAGAATGTACCAGTAGCTCGAAGAAATCGGTGACGTCACCAGTAGGAATTTAATAGGATATCGCGAGCACAAGGAACTTTGGGTTTGAGAGTGGTGGGGAAGAGAAACATGATAAAGGAGCGGATACGGAGATAAACGATAAACGAGTGGATCGAAAGAGGAGAAGGGGAAAGGGGCGTGGCTGCGCACGGAGAACGCCGGCCACGGCAAGTGTAAAAGGGGGAGGAGAACGGGGAAACAGGACGACTGTATAAGATCGTCGTAAGGGGTACGCAGCCGCGGGGGGCTGCGTGCGCTTCGGCCGCAGGGGGCCGTAGGGGAAGGAAATAATATAACATCATACATATATACATATATTTGATTTTATTATTATTCTTTTTTATTTTTTTTTATTATTGCATAATTTGTAAAAGGATTGTCGTAAATCCCCACACTTGCGGGGCAAGGTAAGCAATACAAGGTTGTATATTGTAAACTGCTAGTAAAGGGAAGGGTAACAAGGGGAGTGCCACTATGTCATACGGGAGAGGGTCGGGAGGATGGGGGAACACCCTCACTACCCCACTACAACACATATGCACCACACTGCCACCACATAGGGAGAAATTAATTAAGTACAGCATAGAGTGGACCCAGGGGACGGACAACAAAATGTTAACACCATGGCCGCCTAATGGTAGTTTCGATCCATATGCCCAACATTCACTGCTAAACCATCTGCACAATACATACAAGGGGAAGAAGTTGGCAAATCATGTGGAGGTGTTTAACTTATGGAGGATGTTCCAGGGGTCCAGACCAGGACCAAATGGAATGTTCACTATGGGGGAAACACCGGAAGAAAAGGAGATTAAGAAAGAAGGAACGGATGGGGAAAAGGGGTGTGAAAGCACAAAGAATACGGGGAACGGAGGACAGGGAGGAGAAAAGATTGATAAATCAGACGACATAAAAAAGGAACCGAGCAATGAGATACCCATAACACCGGGAGTGAAAACAGAGGGAGGAGGGTTGTACCCTTTAAGAGAATTAGGAGAAATAGAAGGACAGTTAAGGGCGGCTGAAGGATACTCGAACCCGGCATACAGCCCTCCACCATATGTGGCTCATAGGAAGATACCAATGGGGGAGGGGAGGATTGGAGAAGAGCAGATTGTAGAGATAGGACATGATGAGTGGGTAGCTGCACAGATATTATTAAAATTACGGGGCTCACTAACGGGAGAAGAGAGGGAGGCAATAAAGAGAACAGATGAGGATAGTACAAGGGAGAGTGAGAGGAAGGGGGAGGAGCTATTACAACAAAGAGAAGAGATCTTGGAGGAAAAACTGGCAAAACTAAGGGATGAGCAGAACGAATTAATAAAACAGCTTGAGAAAGAGGAAAAGGAGAGAGTGAGGAGAAAAAAAGAGGGCAAAGATGAATTGGAAAAATTAAGGGAACGAAATGAGGAGCGAAGGATAGAAGCTGAAAGGGTAAAAGCAGCAGCAGACAGGGTGTCAAGAGCAGTGTTGAGAGAAAAAAAGAAGGAAGAAGAAGATAAGGAAAGGGAAATGGAAATATGGAGGAGGAGGGTAGTATCAGAGGCAGCTAAGAAATATGAAGAGGGGAAAGAACTAGAAAGAGAAAGGGTGAAATGGGAAAGGAAGAAAGAGGATGAAAGAATATTGGAACAGATGAGCAACGAAGTAATGGAGGAACTAAAAAGGAAAAGAGAGGAAAATAGGGAGATGGAGGAGAGGAGTGAAGGGGAAAGAGAAGGGAGTAATAGGGAGAGTGAAAAATGGGGGGATGTATATAGAAGTAGAGAAGTAGCAACAACATCGACACCAGGGGGAGCAGTTGGTAACAAAGGAAGAGGAGAAATGGAGCTAATAGACTTAGAAACAGTAACAGTAAAAGGGAAAAGGCAGAGTGGGGGATACCATTTATGACTGATTTTTGCAGTGAGGAGGAAGAAGGAGTAGATAGGGGGGGAAGAAAGAGTGAAAGGGAAAGCTTAGATAAGCTGTACCTCACTAGAACAAACATAGACTCGCCATGGATCAGTAAGAGAAGGGAGGAGCTAGAACGAAGTGAGGAGAGGGTGCACAAACTAGTGGAAAAACAAACCCATGAAGCCACACTATCATTGCGCCCTACATGCTCACACGCTCGCTGCGCACAATAAAGCTTGCGCCCTTCATGGACGAATTGACTCCCTATGCATGTCGGCTTAGAGACCTCCCTAGCCGCAGGCAAGACAGACAAATAAACATACCCATATTAAACACAGGAAATGACGAAAAAAGGGGAAAGGAAGAAGAGGGAGGTAGGAGCAGGGGTAGTAAGGAAGAATTTGAAGTAGTAAAGGAAACGGGGGAAGAGGAGGGGTGTGAAGACTCAATATTATGGAGCGTAAAGGGTGACACAAGACAGAATTTAATGCCACTGTTGGAGAGAGGAGGGGTTAGACCACAGTATGTACCTTGGAAACATACGGATAAAGAAAATATAAAATGTAGGCTCCCATCACTAAGTGGAGGTGCGGGTAAGTGGATATATGAAATGGAAAAACACACCGCAGGACAGAAACTAGCAGTAGGAGATGTGAAGGGCCTGTTAATATCAATATTAGGGGATAGAGCGGATGACATTTGGAAGAGAGCGGGATTCCATGGGGTAACAATAACGAACACATCGCATGATGGGGCATCATTTGCAAACTGCAGACATGCGCTATGGCAGGCACTGAGAGTGCAGTACCCAGACACATCAGACATAGGAGCCATTACTTCCCGTAAGATGGGTGAGAATGAGGATCCTGTTGATTATATCCAGGATATTCAAGAGAAGTGGCGCATGGAAACTAGAGAACAATGGGACAAAACACCAGCCATATTTTATCATATACTAGTACAAGGGCTCCCAGAAGGAGTTCAGAAACAACTAAAGAAAGTAGTGGGGATGGAAGCAAAACCATGGCCAGAAATACAACTGACTATAGTACATCACTGCAGGACATGGCAAGGAAAAATGAAACAAAAGGAAGAGGACAGGAAAACAGAAGAGGCCAAACTAGTACAGAAAAAACT
Organism: Ambystoma mexicanum; assembly: GCF_040938575.1. NCBI lineage: Eukaryota > Metazoa > Chordata > Amphibia > Caudata > Ambystomatidae > Ambystoma > Ambystoma mexicanum. The sequence goes on along the minus strand of NC_090936.1, from coordinate 1,125,258,281 downwards.
TACTAAATACACAATGGAAGGGGCACTAATAACTACGCCCACACCAATGGCCCAAAGCCCAACGCAAGTAGTGGCTGCACAAGATCCCGCTCAAATAGCGCCTCCACAAAGTGTAATACAGCAAGTGCCGCCTCTGCAATTACACGCACCAAACATGGGAGGAGGGTACCCAATGCAAGGAACTGGGTATTATAGTTATAACAGAGGGAGAGGAGGATTTATGAGAGGGAGAGGATACGGATATAATACCCAACAACAGGCTGGGGGACTTAGAAATTACTACCCCACAGGGCAACCCGTATACCAGGACAACACAGGGAGCTTCCCATGGCAAAGCAGGGAACCACCCGTGTGTTGGAGCTGCGGACTATTAGGACACATGTCATGTACATGTAGGGTCAGGCCAGGAACACCAGCATGGAATGAACAAGCACAACCTAGGACCTCACAAGAACAGCAGGGCATACAACAACAGCAGATGTCACGACAAGGGAGTGACCAACAACAACAAACAACACAACAGCCACAAACATATTCACTGCCACAACAACAAATAACACAGCAACTGCCACCGCCACAACAACAAGTAGCGTTAATACAACCACCACCCCAAACTCAACAAACGCAATTGGGTAGGGTGACGGTGTTGGGACACAACCCTTACACAGGGAATGGCCAATCATTGTACCCCCAATAGGTCAGCCCACAGACGGCCTTGGTGTGTCCCATCCAGTCAGTAACACCTAATAGTGCGGAGGAACCACGCATAGAGGTAACGATAGGTGACAAAAAATTATCATTCCTTGTTGACACCAGGGCAACCCGGTCTTACATAAGGGAAGGTAAATTTAAGATGTCAGGCGAAGCCATGAACAACCAAGGATTTTCTGGGGCTAAAGGGTTGGTTCCATTTACTGATAACGTTCCCTTATCTATTGGAGATTATGATCTGTCAGTCCCACTTTTGTATTATAGTGCCTCACCAGTAAATATACTGGGGAGGGACATAATGAACAGGTTGAATATGACGATCTCCTTTACAGAGGATGGCATAATTTGCTCTACTCCAGGGATTAACATGCTCGCAGCACGACAGATTTTGCAAGCATACTGTGGACAGACAGCGATTAGGGCGGAGCCAGTAGATGGCGAGCTATTCCAGTATGGCACAGACATGGCATTTGCATGGATGCCAGGGATAGAAGGGAGAATATGGAGGAGGCCAGCAGCCTATCTGTTCCGACCAGAAACACCAGTTAATGAACTAGAAGGAAAGGTGTTTGTAATGGACATCGAGAGCATTATTGCAACAGCTGATTATGTTGCTGTGCACGCCCAAGATAAAGAAGGGAGAGCATGGAGGGCAGTGATAGCACTAGCAGAAGGATGTAGGCTGACCCAGGTGTCAGATGAAGAGCTGTTCTCAGAAGAAAAGGAGGAAGGTGAAATGGTGTTCATGATGAGTGTAGAAATATGGCTAAGAGTGGCTCACAAACAAGTAGCACAGAAAATTGCAATGGCACTTGAGGCACCCGCAGGCACCCCAGTCCCATTTTTTAAGGAGGATATGTCAAAGGTGCCCAAATCATTATGGACTATTAGCCCTTATGACGTGGGATGCATAAAAAGCATAGGGGGTGTAAGGATAAAATTGAAAAAAGGTGCCATACTACCAAGAGTGAAACAGTACCCATTGTCAAAAGAGGCAGATGAGGGCATATATGAAACCATAACGGCCCTTATAAACAATGGCATATTGGTCCCCTCAGAATCACCATGTAACACAGCTGTGTACCCGGTGCGCAAGGCTAAAGGGGGGTCTTGGCGCTTCATACAGGACCTCAGACCCTTGAACAACATAGTAGAAGCAGAGTATCCAGTAACAGCAAACCCGGCCACAATATTGTGTGGCATTCCAGCAGAAGCATCACGATTTACAGTGATTGACCTTAAAAATGCTTTTTTCTCAATACCATTACACCCAGACTCACAAGATTTGACAAGCTTCACTTACCGAAATACAAAGTGGAAACATACCAGATTACCACAGGGGTATTGTGAATCACCCTCAATTTTCAATAGAGTAATACAGATGGATTTGGGTAACGTTGAGGTGGAAAGCACAGTGTTACAGTATGTGGATGACATAATAATTTGCAGTACAAACGAAAGTAAATGTAGAGAGGACTCCTTAAAAATGTTGACAATATTGGCTGAAAAGGGGTACAAGGTAGACATGGAAAAGATACAATACTGTCAGGAACAGGTACTTTACATTGGCCAACTGATATCCCAACATGGAAGAAGGATTGCACCACAAAGAGCACAGGCCATCTCAAGCACTCCCGTGCCACAGACTGTGAGAGAACTGCAGCAATTTCTGGGGCTGTGCAACTACTGTAGAGCATGGGTATTTGATTACAGCTCATACATAGGACCCCTGCTTGAGGGTTTGAAGGAAGCAAATAAAGGGGAGAAAAAGTTGGGGTGGACTATGGAAATGAGGGAGGCATTTGACGAATTGAAAGACGCGATATCAACTGCTCCAGTACTGGCATCCCCAGACTATGAGCGACGCTTTTTTATATTTTCACATTGCGACTCAGCAGTGATGAAAGCAGTATTGGCCCAAAAAACGAGCATGGGCTATAAACCAGTAGCATTTTACAGCGGTCACTTAGACCCTGTGATGTTAGGCCACTTCCCTTGTGAACAAGGTCTTGCTGCAGCTGCTTTTGCAGTAGAAAAAGCATCAGCAATAACTATGGGGTGTCCAACTACACTGTTTGTGGAACATGCACTATTTGCGATATTGAATAAACCTAAGTCCACACTAACGACACAGAGGGCATCAGGTTATGAGATTATTTTTTCTAAAGCTGAACTAGCAATTGTTAGATGTAGCACGGTTAACCCTGCAAGGTTCCTAGCAGAAGTAATTGAGGAGGGAGATTACGCCCACGACTGCACCCAAATAACTAAAATGTACTCATGTACTAGAAAAGTTGAAGAAAACGCACTAGAGGGAGGTGAGCTTTTGTTTATTGATGGGTCATCAACTATTGATCAAGGAGATGGGATACGAAGGACTGGGGCAGCAGTAGTAAAAATGATGGAGGCCCCGGTGTGTGTGGCTATGAAGTGTGTACAATTACCACAGCATTACTCTGCTCAAGCCGCGGAACTGGTTGCACTAATATTGGCATTAAAGGAAAGTTTTAATAAACGAGTAACCATATATTCCGACAGTGCATATGTTACATCCACTGTCCACTCAGGGTTATCAAAATGGAGAAGAAGAGGGTTTAGGAGAGCTGATGGCACTCCAGTACAACATGCCCTCTTGTTGGCTGAACTAATTGAAGTAATAAACGACCCCCAAGAACTAGCCCTAGTCAAATGCACCGCACACACCAATGGTGAAGACTACGTCTCAAAAGGGAATGCAGCAGCAGACGCACATGCGAAATATGCTGCATACTTTGGTGAGATATGGAACCCCACAGACTCACAGAGAGGGAGAGGGAGGGGAATAGCTAGGGAGATGTTAATAAGAGAAGGGTACACCCATCTCCCAGCCACACAGATTATGGAGCTACAAGCGGCTGCACCAATGGCCGAAAAAGAAGTATGGGTAAAAAGAGGATGTACAATGTCACCAACCGACGCACTATGGCGCCAGGGTGGCACTGGGAAAGTTGTAATACCGTTGGCACTGTTAAATACCGCCCTGAGCCAATTACATCACCCTGCCCATACAGGCAAGGAAATAATCGCAGCACGAATTAGAGAAGATTGGTTTTGTCCTGAGTTAAACTCTCATGTGTCAAATTTTATCAGCAATTGCCTCACATGTCAACAGTTTACGGCCGGTCATACTCTAAAAGTGATAAGAGGTACCATACCCCGGCCAGAAGGACCTTTTCGGCACCTTCACATTGACTATGTTGATATGATCAACATATGTCAAGGTAATAGGTATATGATTGTAGTAGTATGCCCATTTTCTAGGTGGACTGAAGCAGGGCCCTGTTCACACCCTGATGCGTTTAGAGCAGCCAAATTCATAGTAAGGGAGGTCTTCCCCAGGTGGGGAGTGTGCGAGGTGTTAAGATCAGACAACGGCCCACATTTCGCAAATGAAATGTTCCAGCATATCACATCCCTGCTGAACATTAAACACAAATTTGCATGTGCATACCACCCACAGGCTAATGGTGTATGTGAACGCCTGAATGGCTTATTGAAGGAGGCAATTGCAAAAATACAACAAACAACAAAGAAAAGTTGGTTGTATTGCCTTCCGTTAGCTTTATTTGAACTAAGAAATAGGCCAGGGTCCGACCACCACCTCACCCCTCACGAAGTGGTTACTGGACGTCAAATGCGCCTTCCCCTAACCCCAACGTCAAGGGCATTCACCGACCACGAAAGTTCAGCGAGTGTGTTAGGTGATGAAATGTATCAATATGTGTCTTCTTTGATTACTAGTGTCGTGTTTGTGTCTCAACAGCTCGAGCGCACACGGGGCGGGTCTATCAGCAATCAAGAAAAAGGCGCAAGTACAGAATTGGGAAAGGAGAACTTGTGCAAACTTGCCAAAGGTGACCACGTGCTACTTCGCAATTTCAATAGAAAGTGGAACGAGAAGAGGTTCACTGGCCCCCATCTGGTAGAGGACGTATCAACAAGAGCAGTAAAACTAAAGGATAAGCGTGCCTGGAACCACCTACATGACGTAAAGATCTACAAACTGCAGACCCGCCCCAGCGCCAACGACAGGTCCATTGGAAGAACAGCAACAACATCCCTGACAGCGGAAGAAAGTTCCACCACAGACAACGACCCAATTGTTCCCTCGGAGACGATAACTGACGAAGAAAGGGGTGATCCCCATACTGCCCACCCCATGGTCACACGCTCAAAGAGTAAAAATACTTCCGCCATCTGAGCGCAAACCGTGCGTGGGAGCAGCTCTTCGCCTGGGCACTGAATGACTACTTGATAGGGAGAGCTTAAAGGAAACAAAACTAACATTTAATAACGAGCACTTTTGAGAATTTTTAGGCGGGCAACTTTAACGTCGCAAGAATACGCTGCCAGGACTGCAGCAAGGTAAGAGCAAAATGCCGGTGAGATTAGCATATGTAATAAAAATAATAGGGATTTTTATGATCACCGGGTTCTTGGCTGCCTCTGTCTGGCAGTACAGCTATGCTATCAATTTTATTGCTGCACCCAAACCTAATATACCCCCGTTCCCTGCTGCAACAGGTGTTACGTCAGGTGGTAATAGTAACATTGCACCCAAGCAAAATAGAGTTAAACGCAGCACATACTCAGACAATAAAGGTATTGATAATTATGTACAAGATTCAGCACACGTCACAAACAACATATGGTACCAGCACATGACCCGCATTGGTAAGCAGACAACTGAGGATAGCTGTTACGTTTGCTCATTAATACCATACGCCATGAGCGCTTCACGAACATTTGTTGCCACAGAAATAGATGAAAAGACAGCACAGTGCATAATATATTTGGCCCTGTTCCAAACGAAAGGAAGATTTCAAGGAACAGTAGTGCACATGACATGGAAAACACGAGACTCATACCCATATGAAAACAACTTCCTCAAGACCTATCTGAGTTATCACAAGACCAGTTTACATGCTGAAGCATTCAAATACATAACAAGTGGCCCTGCAAAAGGAGAAACAAAGAAGGCAACACTGCAGTATCTACCATGTGATTGGTACGCCACTGAAGTTCCGGGTAAACAAGGATGCTGGGAGAGGCCGCTACTGACGATAACAGGAAAGGTGTATCTGGACAACAGCTGGGAGATAGGAGTGATTGGCAGCAACATGGTAACAAAAGAAACTATCTCAACCATCGAGACACACAATCATCGATGTTGGACGACGTGGATCAAGTATGTACCAATGCTCACGTGGGTAGAAGAAGATGAAGACCCAATAACAATACTACCATTGACTGCGCCCAAAGTATGCTACCAGCATAAAGGAGAGGTGGACGTAGGATATAACACCAATTGTGCAAGCGTGATGGAGTTACCTGAGGGGGGAGCGGGAACAGCAGTAATAATGGACCATTATTGGGCCTGTGGAGAAAAGGCATATCATACACTGCCTCCCCTGTGGAATGGTGTGTGCACAATGGTACACGTCAATGTACCATCACTAGTGGTACCTAAGAAGCATGTCGATGTGGCGAAATTTCCTAAAATGGATGAAGGGGATAAGAGAAGAAAGAGATCTGCACCACTTCAGAAGGAGCAAGAGAACAGGACCAACAGCAATGATACTGTCCTAAATAGGAGAAAAAGACAAGGAGAGCCACTGACAGGAAATTACCTGTGGGGAAGGTCGGAAACGGAACTAACATCAATACCGCCAGAACACAGACTATTCAGCATAGCAGCAATGTTCTTCTCCTCAATAATACATCCGGGACTGCAGACATACGCAAACGCAAAATGGCTCCAAATAACCAGATGGGAACTAATGATGACCATCAATTCAACAGTAAATGGGTTCAACGCAATTAAAGAGGAGCTGCGAGCTGTAAGGATGGTAGCACTCCAGAACAGATATGTATTGGACCTTCTCACAGCAATGGAAGGAGGAGTTTGTGCAAAGATAGGACAATCTTGCTGCACGTTCATACCTGCCAACGATGCTGACAATGGTACACTGACAGAAGCAGTTTCACAATTGGCCCAGATGCACTCCAAAATGATGGATGAAAGTAACGGTGTAGACAAGGATAAGAGCTGGTTTTCACTATTATGGTCATGGATGCCATCTTGGCTGTCAGATGGACTGAAAATAATAGTGGGGTGTACTATTTTGGCTGGAGCTACTCTGATCATAATTAGATTTTGGAAGGCCCGGAAGGCACGCACGACTGACGAGTTGCTGGAAATGGTGGGAATGCACCCCTTAATGCCAGCAGATGACGGCCAGCATACAGGTGTGATAATACAAGAGAGGGAGAAGTTGCGCACCCAAATCATCACCAACCATCTAGACCCACCATCAGTGAAGATCGAGAACCCGAGGAACCCCAGGAGCTACATAGGAAGATGGGTATACTGTACTCCTGGAGGAACATGTGAATATATGTATTGGTCATTTGAAGATCATGTAAACCATTATGGACATCTCGGAGGGATAACTAAGATATGGAGGGTAAGAGGAGATAACGAGAAGGATATGTTTGTGGTCGACAAGTCGACCAGAGGGGGGACTGAAGTGGGAGAATGGAAGACCAGGCTCCCGTCCTTCACCTCTCGCGCTTGGCCTAGAGGGTCACGGCCCAGACACCCGCCGCGAGAAGAGTTTGTCCATTTACCAGACGACCAGGTACCCTGGTACAGGAACATACGGATGTGTCCATCTGCCTGCCCAGCAGCCCGCACTGGCCATGCCGACACCTGCGGCTCGGATCAGCTAGACTAAAATCTACACGTCGTTAGAGATGCCATGACGACCTAGACAACGGGAAGCACATCTGTACAAATATACACACTGAACATTTCCACACCAATCTACACGAAGAACATACTCAGTGCTCTGACGTAGGCGACAGGCATATTCACGGACGTGCATCTTTATTATTTTTACATAGGCTTTCAGAATGCAGAAACGCAAGACGCATCATGAACTCATCTATAACGCTTGCTCACGCTTCTCTTGAAACCCGTTACCACCATGAGAGGTATAATGGAAACACGATACTGGTCATGGAAATATATGCTATTATAGCCTAAAAGCACCTATGCACCAAACGGACTACTTATGCACCAGGCCCGAGTAGGCCTCAAACAAGAGCTCCCGTGGACATTAACAAAGCAAGAGTCAGGTTGCTGATCCTGCAGAAAGAACCCGGTGGAGCAACCAGCCAAGGTCGCAATGTTGCAAACCCACATTCCAAGAACAAATCATCAAAGGCACGATGTTGCAACCTCGCACTCCGCGCCCCAACGATAAAGTCACGCCGGCAAATTAAACCAGACGCGCAGTAGAAAAAACAATATTAATTGTGCAGAATTCTGCCTCTTTCACGGTCCCTCCCCACGTGACCAAGCCGAACCTGACGAGATGCCAAAACCCAGGAGAGAAAAGGCGTCTGGGTCCCTCGCTACGAGACACAGGCCGATACACTTGAAAGGCTCTATGGACATCTGCTACAGTGGGACCGGTCAGCCTTCCACCTATGAATAAATCCTCACATTGTCTGCACGTACCCATATTGAAACATTGTTGCAATCACAGGTACACCGAGAGCTGGGAACAACGGTGGTCCCAGGCTGGGAAGCTCACGGGTGCACCAATCAGAACATGGGGCTCTTATCTCAGACGTCAGTAATATTAGCCAATCCTCAGGAGTCTTCATGTAACAATTCTTATGTATCTAATTGTAGGGACAACCCAGATATACCACCTGACTACACCTTGTCCACTAATATCATTCTCTATATGTGTACTATACTAACCCTACCACTCGAGCAACCAATTAAGAGTGGCGATAGGTTTTTTTTGTTAACTTTCTGAAGTGACGCAAGTAGCGCGTCATAATGCAGTAAAAGGGCCTGCGAGCCCCACGATTGTGTGTGTGTCAGGACGAACGCGTACGCTCCTTGACCCATCCCTGCCGTTTTGTCTAAATAAACAGCAGAGTCACCTTGCTCCTTGTGTGTGTCTCATACTCTATCTCATCTGGGATATACGGGAGGAGTTGGGGCCTCCCTGCCCGGAGGTCTGCGGACGGCCCGGCCGACCCCGGCAGAATTTCCCCCCGACAGTGCCATTCTGTCTGGGTTACCACAGGGTTGTGGGAAGGGGTTTAGGCATCCTGAAGCGAGTTGCCTTGCCAACTCCGGTCGCACTCTGGTGTGATCGGCCCAAGTGGTGAGCCTTCCCGCTCACCACTTAGCATGTGTTGATTGACAGCTAGGCTGAATGAATGGGGGTTTTCTGCATGAAAGCAGGGCTTTTGGGACTGGATCTTCAGAAGTCGCCACAGGACCTAAGAATCCGCCGAGGGTAACGCTGAGCCGACCTGTAACGACGACACCTCCGGAGGAGCCTTGCTGAGCCTACTCACCACTTCCCGACGACAGAGGGTATCTCCCTGCCGGAGAGTCTCTTCCCCTGACTGGTGGGAACAACCAGTCCCCTTTGCTTTTTATTCGCCTCAGGACGCAGTGGTCGAATTGCCCGTACAGGACACCTCGGCAACCGGATAGCCACTACCCCTGTACCGCGACCAAAAGGTGGTGCCTTGTGACGGAGCACTCCGCGGCTGGTCTCTTCCCTGGTGGTGCACCGGACTTCACTTTTCTTCGACGACGAGAACATCTCTACTCTTGGCAAAGACCCGACGTCCATCCACCACCAGGAACAACTGCCCCCGCCGGAGCTGCCCTCCACAACAAGGTACCGTGTCCGCCTGGCTTCCCTTTCGTTCGGTTCGAGTGAGGTGTCTTAATCCTCTCCTTTCCGTTGGGTCGCCTCCAAGCTTTTCTCATTTATTGTTCTGAACTGGTTGAATCTGCCGATAACAATTTGCTACAAAGACTTGTATGCATCTCCACTAGAGACTTTTTGGGACACGTCGCCTTGCCTCTCTCCGAGTGGGCCTGGCCTCTGAACTTTATGATCTATTGTGGTTCTTGCCTTCTTACCGTACATTTTGCCCGTGAAGTATTGAACTGTGTTGATTTCGTGACCTGCCTATCTTTTTCGCTCCCGTCCTAACTAATATTAGAGTGCCATCTAGGTTGAGGCATACACCTCTGTCTGTAAATAAGTGGTGCCGGTAGAACCTAGACTTGTCGAAATATTGCTAGGGGGATTGATCGTTTCTTCTTCGTAGAGTAATTGTGTTTGATTTGTTTGCCGTGAAAGTGCCATAGTGTTTTTCATAGATGTTTCGTTATAAATAAATACCTTAATATCTTTACACTAAGCCTCGTTGCGTGTTTGCTTGTCTTGCTGTGAAGAATGTAGGATAACTAACCACAAAACTTAGCACAAAAAGCAACTATCAAAAAACATGTCTACGATGGAAACTTACAGTCAAGAGTCCTTGTCAGGTGAAAATACTGAGAGTTTGCGAGCTCGCTGTAGGCAAGAGAATCTTTCTGTAAGAGGCAAGAAGTTAGAACTAATCGAGAGATTGCTGGCGAACCAAATCTGGGTACTGGTTCAGAGGAACCAAGCTCTCCAGCAAATGTAGATAACAGTGATGGTGTTGATCTAAATCAAAGCTCTGATGATAGTGATGAAGAAGCTGAAGAGGAAGGAGAGGCTAACGAAATTGTCTCCCCTACCCCTCTGTCTGCCTTACCAGCTGTACCTACTGGGCCTATAGCAGGTCCCACAAGTAACCCTGCTTATTTTGAACTTGAAAAAATGAAGCTCGAATTAGAATACAAACGGTTCTTGGCTCAATCTGAACGAAACCAAGAGCTCGAGTTCAGACGGATGAATGCCCAGGCTGAGCAGAAGCAAGCTGAGTTAAGACTCAGGGAAATAGAACTTAATCACGAGTTAGAGATGAAAAAGTTGTCTATGGAAAATGCTTCCCTCTCCTCTGGTTCCTCTAGGAGCTCCAGTCCCAAAAGACCCCAGATGCCGAAGGAATTAGTGGGTATGTATGAACCGAGATTGGATGTGTTGGATTGGTTGAAACTGTTTGAATACAATCATGGGCTCCAGGAAATCACCGGGAATGCTTTACTTCCCTGGTTGTTCTCTAGGCTCCCTCCTGTTGCGACTGATGTGGTAATGGAATTGGGGGAGGCGGATAAGACGGATTCCGAAAGTGTGAAACTAGCTTTAATAGCTAGATTCGTGAAGACCCCTTCCCAGTATCTTAAGAGGTTTAGAACCCTCAAAAAGCATGAAGGTACCCCTTGGGCTACCTGGGTGAGTGAAGGGTTGAAGAACTTAGAGGGATGGATTAAGGGTTACAAAGTGAACACTTATGAGGGTATGAGGAATCTTATTATGTTGGAGTCGATTTATGATGCCTGTTCTCCTGAGCTCAGACAGCACTTGGCTGATTCGAAGGAATTGGATTCCCGGGAGCTAGCTAAGGCTGCTGACCGGGCTACTCATAGGGATTCTGGGGCAACTCAGAAAAAGGATGAGGGGAAACAGGCTAAAAAAGACTCAAAAGAGAATTCTAATAACTCACATTCCAAAGAGGGCCCCAAACAAAACCAGAATGGTAAGCCACAATGAAAACCACAGTAGAATAGTGTGTCTTCTGGTGCCAAACTGGAAGGAGGTCAGAACAAGCCACCATTCCAGAAAGCATTCGGTAAATGCTTTGTTTGTGGCTCAACTGACTACGTGAAAGGAGATCCCAGATGTAAGGTTAAACCTTCAGGGGTCCAGCTTGTCTCCTTAGCCTTCGCTCCAGAGGAGGAAGTCCAAATGGCAAGTGGAAACTTTCTACTGCTGGCTGACGAACCCATTGGAGTCTCAGCCAGCGTTTCTTTAGTATCTCTGGGGTTGTGGAAACAACAGAATTTAGATGTCTATAATTATATCCCCGATAATACTAAAGAGTATTATAAGGACAGTGTCCAGGTGAATGGTCAGGAGACTCCTGCCAGTAGGGACACTGGGGCCAGCATAACTGTGTTGGATAAATTATTTTTTCAGGCTGAGGATGTTGCTAAGGCACCCAAACGCCTCACCAAGTTAGCTGGAGGGCCTGTGCAGATGCTTCCCCAATTACCAGTTCTCATCCAGTGTAACAACATGACTGTGAAGATACCTGTCAGCATACAGAGTGAGGTACCAGGATGCGTACTGTTGGGTAACGATTTGAAAACTCTCGGAGTTGTATCGCATACTTTCAGACCTCCTAGTAAACGGTTACAGGAGCTAACCAGACCCGCCAGGGAGAGGACCATGCGCGGTACTCTCCAGGAGATGATGAAGAAAGAAATCACTCCTGCTCCACTGGAATTGTCGGCCGCTGTCTCCAAGAAATCAGAAGCGAAAGGGAAACCTAAGGCTTCTATACCGAAACCAGCAGCCAGCATTCCAGTGCAGCTAACACGGACTTCCCCGCGGTTGTCCAAAGTTACACCCGTAACTCCACCTCCAGCCGAGGCTGAGAGGGAGGTACAACCCTGTGTGGTAGAATTAGACTCTGAGGAAGAGCTAATGGAAGGCCAGGAAGTCATTGGAGATCTGGATCCTGTTAACCATCATGAGCTGCAGTCTTTACTGGCAGAAGGTGGACACAGCACGGCAGACTTCAGTAAGGGACAGAGAGAATGTCCAACTCTGGAAAGTTTTCGCCACCAGGCAGAAGCTCAGGCTGAAGGGCAAGAGCCTGGGAAATACAGGTTGCAATGGGAAGATGGCCTCTTCTACAGTGAAGCGACCGAGTCTGCACCTGGAGACTTCAAACGACTTGTAGTACCCCAAGAGAACAGACCACAGTTCTTGCAGTTAGCCCACGAGATTCCTCTGGCTGGTCACTTGAGTTTCAAGAAGACTAAGAAAAGGCTCTCTCTCTACTTCTATTGGCCGAAGATGGGGGCCGAAGTAGAAAAACACTGCAGGAGCTGCCACACCTGCCAGCTCTCTGGTAAGGTTGGCTCCAAGAATGTGGCACCTTTAGTGCCTCTCCCAGTTGTGGGAGTCCCATTTGAGAGAGTAGGGATTGACATTGTTGGTCCCCTTGATCCTCCAACCTCCTCAGGCAACAGGTTTGTACTTGTTGTAGTAGACCATGCTACTAGGTATCCTGAGGCAATTCCTATGAGGACTGTTACAGCTCCGGCTGTGGCTAAGGCCCTCCTTGGTATTGTTACTAGTGTCGGGTTTCCTAAGGAAGTAATCTCTGACAGGGGGTCAAACTTTATGTCCAACTAAATGAAAGCCATGTGGAAAACCTGTGGAGTTACTTACAAGTTCTCAACAGCTTACCACCCACAAACCAATGGGTTAGTAGAACGGTTCAACCGAACCATGAAGAGCAGGATAGGTGCTTTAGAGGAACCCCTTAAGCGTAAGTGGGACCTTCTACTGCCATGCCTTCTCTTTGCTTATAGAGAAGTCCCTCAGGAGAGAGTAGGTTACTCTCCCTTCAAACTACTCTATGGTCATCCCGTCAGAGGTCCATTGGCCCTGATTAAGGAGGGGTTGGAGAGTGCTCCTTCCCCCAAGCCAGTCAGAGTGACTGACTACGTGATAGGTCTCCGGAGGAGAATGTCACACATGATGACGGAAGCAAGCGATAACTTGAAAGCTGGACAAGCATTGGTCAAGCACTGGCACGATCAAAAGGCTAACATGGTTGAGTTCGCTCAAGACCAGCTCGTTCTTGTTATGATCCCAACAAGGCAGAGGGCCTTGCAAGATAAGTGGATGGGACCCTTCCGAGTCGTGGGTAAACTCGGAGAGGTTAACTATCTGGTGGACTTGGGCAATCCCAAGGAGGGTCCGACAGTCTTTCACACCAACCGACTTAAAGCGTATGTCTCACGACCTGATGTACGAGCGTTGCTTCTAGCGTCATCCGAGGAAGAAGAAGAGAGTGAAGCTCTTCCGTATCTCCTCAGAGGCTTACCTTTAGATGAAAAAATTGAAGGAGTAAATCTCTCCTCCAATCTGACAACCAAGCAACAAGAAGAGTGCAAATCTATGTTGAATCAGTTTGCCTCTCTGTTCTCGCTTTCACCAGGCTTGACCCCTTGGGGCCAGCACGACATACTCACTGGTGACTGTCTGCCAGTCAAAAGCAGAGGATACCGCATGTCAGAAAACGTACAAACCCACATCAAAGGTGAGGTCAGCAAGATGCTTGATCTCGGGGTAATAGAGCCCTCTACTAGTCCATGGTCTAGCCCAGTTGTGTTAGTACCAAACGCCGGATCTAAAGAACTTAGATTCTGCGTGGATTATAGAGCTCTTAATGCAGTCACCAAAACTGATGCCCAACCTTTGATAAGAACAGATGAGTTGGTGGATAAACTTGGCGCCGCCAAGTTCCTCAGCACATTTGACTTGACGTCAGGCTATTGGCAAATAGCCCTGACAGACCATGCCAAGGAGAAAACTGCATTTTCTACCCCCGTTGGCTTATACCAGTTTAAGGTAATGCCTTTCGGATTGAAGAATGCACCTGCTACGTTTCAACGGATGGTAAACCAGGTTCTGAATGGGATGGAGGACCTCTGCATGGCATACTTGGATGACATTGCAGTGTTCAGCAATTCCTGGGAAGAACATGTAACCCACCTGAGAGATGTTTTGCAGGTCTTGGACGAGCCAATCTGACCATAAAGGCGAGCAAATGCCAAATTGGACAGAGTAAGGTAGTCTATCTTGGGCATGAGGTAGGAGGTGGAGAAATAAGGCCTTTGCTCAGTAAAATTGAAGCTGTGCAAAATTGGACAACACCGACTACTCAAACCCAGGTGAGAGTCTTCCTAGGCCTCACTGGGTATTACAGGAATTTCATAGAGAACTATGGGACCATAGCTTCTCCACTGAATGTCATCTCCTCGCCCAAATTTCCTAAGAAGGTTATATGGAACGAGGAGTGTAATCAGGCTTTTGAAAACCTGAAAAAGGCTCTTTGCCAAGCCCCAGTACTCAGAGCTCCTGATTACCGCCAACACTTCATTGTGCAGACAGATGCTTCAAATGTAGGAATAGGTGCCATACTCAGTCAACTGGATGGGAAAGGTAGGGAGCACCCTGTTTGCTTCATCAGCCGCAAGCTGAAGGATCCTGAAACAAGGTGGGCAATAATCGAAAGAGAGTGCTTTGCTATCGTGTGGGCTCTGAAGAAGTTTAGGCCGTACTTGTATGGTTCTACTTTTGTCATTCAGACTGACCACCAACCCTTGAGATGGTTAATGCAAATGAAAGGGGAAAACCCAAAACTATTGACATGGTCGATCTGCCTGCAAGGGTTTGATTTCACCATTGAGCACAGGTCAGGATGTCACCACCAAAATGCTGATGGTCTCTCTAGGATGTATGCCATCGACTAGAGGTATGAGATTCATCCAGGAGTGGATTAAATCCTCCTGTCCCTTAGTCTGGGGGGGGAGTGTTAGGGAGAATTCTCTGTTTAGGCTGAATTTCCTAACCCAGTGAGTCCCCCAGCAGCTTTGCTGGATTTCGGGAGTTTGTTTTTTTCCATATTGCCAAGAGTGAGACTCTTTTCCTCCCACTCTTGGACATGTATGTGTGTAATTCCTTTGAATGTCAATGTGTTCTATGGGCTATGGGGTCTTTTACTCCATAGGGTCTCATATGTTTTTCTATGTGTGCTACACCGCACCCTATGTGCCGTAGCACTGGGGCGTCCTAGCGGACCCCCACCATAGACTCCATGCCCGGGGACTGACTACTGTCTCCCCGGGCATGTAAAGTCACCATTGGCTTTACTAGACCTAAATTTACTAACAGAACTAGTACATCTTATTGTGGACGTACTAGTAGGGGTAATTCGATTACTCCTGGATCTGTTACTCGAGGGGGCACTGTCCCGTCCCCCCTCGTCGAGTTTTGGCTGGTGGCAGTGGAAACTACTTGTTATGTTCGACCCCGAACCTAACCCTATGGGATTCGTCCCATTTTTGTAGATTGATACTTTTCCTCGTTAATCTCTAACGTACCACCGGTCTACTTATCGTAAATAAGTTTACGGATGGTATTTTCTGCCAGAACTCGGTTTTTAACATGGCGTCTGTGTTCGTCTCTTTGACTCATAAACCAAAGGTTGAGCCCTTTGTTCCACTTTTGGCGGGCCTCTGTACAGAGACCCTCCAAAGTGGTGCCATTCTGTCTGGTTTACCACAGGGGTGTGGGAGGGGGTTTAGGCACCCTGGACCGAGTTGCCTTGCCAACTCTGGTCGCATTCTGGAGTGATTGGCCCAAGTGGTGAGCCTTCCTGCTCACTACTTAGCATGTGTTGATTGATAGCTAGGCTGAATGAATGGGGGTTTTCTGCATAAAAGCAGGGCTTTTGGGACTGGATCTTCAGAAGTCGCCACAGGACCTAAGAATCCGACAAGGGTAACGCTGAGCCGACCTGCAACGACGACACCTCCGGTGGAGCCCTGCTGAGCTGACTCACCACTTCCTGACGACAGAGGAGATCTCCCTGCCGGAGAGTCTCTTCCCCTGACTGGTGGGAACACCAGTCCCCTTTGCTTTTTATTCGCCTCAGGATTCAGTGGTCGAATTGCCCGTGCAGCGCACCTCGGCAACCGGATAGCCACTACCCCTGTACCGCGACCAAAAGGTGGTGCCTTGTGACGGAGCACTCCGCGGCTGGTCTCTTCCCTGGTGGTGCACCGGACTTCACTTTTCTTTGACGACGAGAACATCTCTACTCTTGGCAAAGACCCGACGTGCATCCACCACCAGGAACAACTGCCCCCGCCGGAGCTGCGCTCCACAACAAGGTACCGTGTCCGCCTGGCTTCCCTTTCGATCGGTTCGAGTGAGGTGTCTTAATCCTCTCCTTTCCATTGTGTCGCCTCCAAGCTTTTCTCATTTATTGTTCTGAACTGGTTCAATCTGCCGATAACAATTTGCTACAAAGACTTGAATGCATCTCCACTAGAGACTTTTTGGGACACGTCGCCTTGCCTCTCTCCGAGTGGGCCTGGCCTCTGAACTTTATGATCTATTGTGATTCTTGCTTTCTTACCGTACATTTTGCCTGTGAAGTATTGAATTGTGTTGATTTCGTGACCTGCCTATCTTTTTCGCTCCCGTCCTAACTAATACTAGAGTGCCATCTAGGTTGAGGCATACACCTCTGTCTGTAAATAAGTGGTGCCGGTAGAACCTAGACTTGTCAAAATATTGCTAGGGGGATTGATCGTTTCTTCTTCGTAGAGTAATTGTGTTTGATTTGTTTGCCGTGAAAGTGCCATATTGTTTTTCATCGATGTTTCGTTATAAATAAATACCTTAATATCTTTACACTAAGCCTCGTTGCGTGTTTGCTTGTCTTGCTGTGAAGAATTGCCCTATTTTGTATACTCCACATACTGCTCAACTCTTCTTGAGGGAAGTCTGACTGCTCAGCCACAGCTACCAAGTGAATCTGTGTGGTACAGACTGCTACCAAGTGGGTTCACCGCCAAACACCTGTAGTCCTAAATCTTTTACAGTGGTCCCAGAGGGAACTGCACAGGTTTCCGCCTAACAATAACTAGGCTGCATCAGTGATTCTGAACATTGTCACAGACATGTGTCAAGCATCCATGGCATTTACAGGTCACAAACACGCAGATCAGACACACAGACATGGACACCATACATGTACATGGCATCAGCACCCATCCCTCACCCCGACCCATGTCCAGGACAGACACTGGCATGCTCTCATGTGTCCATTCCGCATAGGGCTCCCCATGTTTCATTTAAACTCATACACCAACCGTGTGCTTCACACATTACTGGTCTCACATGCATGACCATGATGTCCCTGCACACACACACGCGTACATGGCCTATGTCACACATACAGGCAAGTATCAGACAACCAGCACACTGCAACATTCCCTGTCTCACACAGCAATGCTTGGCCACTTACCGCTCGACTCCAGACGGGTCTGCCTCTCAAGGATCTGGGTATGGTGTGCTGGGCGTACGCGTTCCAGGACCCTCAGCTGGATGGTACTCATGCTGCCCCGGCCCCCCTCCACGAAGCGGCGCGCCTTCATGAGGGTCCTGGACCTCAAGTCCTCCCAGCGCTTCTTGACTTGCTTGATGTTGAAGGTTGCCACCCCCTCCGTGTTGATGGCAACCACAAAGTCGTCCCAGATCCTGTCCCGTCCTTCCTTGTCGGCGCGTGATGATCCAAAGAGGGCATCATAATGCCCCAGGACAAGCTCCACCAGGACACCAACTTCCTTCTGACTGAAGCTGGTGGCCCTCTGCCCCTCTGGCTGGGGGTCGAGAGTGGTCTCGGATGGTGTTTGCCCTGACATGGCGACCCCCGAGGCAGGCGTGGGTGGGCAACTGGGTCCTGGGGCTGGACTGTGAAGCGATGGTATCCCAGTCGGGAGTCTTCTGTTCCAGCAGGGGTAGACACAGCAACTGGACCCCTGCAGATGGCTGATGTGCAGGCACCAAATGGCAGGGCACGGTGGCAGCAGGCAGGCAGGCAGGCAGGCAGCAGCAGATGGCTCGTGGGAGGCTGCTCGGGGCTCTGGGGGGGGCAGTAATTTGGCCTTTTGGGCAGGAGCGTGGTCTTCCGTGTGCTTACGCGTGGCCAGCTTGATACGGAGTGATTTGGCACGAGAAAATTCTGCACGTCAGCATGCAATTCGAGGAAAGGCCCTTAGCGCGTAAGCGCGTCAGCACGCATACACGATTCCATTGGACCAAAGGCCCTTAGTGCGTAAGCGCGTCTGTGACGTATCACCCACGGGCGTTGCCCTGGCAGGGCTTGAAGATCCCACGTAGATTTACATTGCTCTGTACGTGCTTTTCGTGGGGTGCGGTGCGTGTGTTCTGCAGGCGTTGGGGTTCACACGCTATTACTTCACAGCTGGTGGGTGTTGGCTACGCGTTCTTCTACATGCAAGGCAGACGGTGAGTGGTACCCTGCTCCCCAAGGCCCGATCGCGTGTTAAACTACCCGCGAGCCCCTGAAATATATGTACCCCGCTCCCCCAGGCTGATCGCGTGTTAGACTTCCCGCAAGCCCCTGAAATACACGTACCCTGCTCCCCCAGGCCCGATCGTGTGTTAAACTTCCTGCGAGCCCCTGAAATACACGTACCCCGCTCCCCCAGGCCCGATCGCGTGTTAAACTTCCCGCGCACCCACGAAATACACACACATGCTATTATTCACACAGCGGGTGTCTGTGTTTGTCGCGTACACCTTTGCACGTCATTTAGGGGTGCGCGGGAAGTTTCACACGCAAATTCAGCAGGGTACATGCATTTCAGGGGTTCTGGGGAGTACTACACGCGAATTGGCCATGTGGGTCCTCCCAGGTGTTCTCTCTACACCCTCCACGGCCCCTGCAGGCAGCCCACACCACAGGGGACTACTCTGCACCCCTGCTCATGTCCCGCAGGCAGCCCATACAACATGGGCATGCCCCCCAGCCAAGCTACACGTCACCTTGCACTACTGATCAACGACGCATGTCTCCCAGCACCCCCACCCCCCAGCACTGTGGGGCACCTGCCAGCAGGCCCGCACTCATGTCCCCTTGCACCACACCCCCAGCATTAGGGGCACCCTCCACCAGGCCCCCACTCATGTCCAACTCATGTCCCCCTGCACCCCCAACACTGTGGGGCACCCTCCACCAGGCCCTCACTCATGTCCAACTCATGTCTCCCTGCACCCCCAACCCCAGCAGTCAGGGGCACCCTCCACCAGGCCCCCACTCATGTCCAACTCATGTCCCCCTGCGCCCCCACCCCCCAGCATTGCGGGGCACCCTCCACCAGGCCCCTACTCATGTCCCCCTGCACCCCCACCCCCCAGCAGTGCCGGGCACCCTCCACCAGGCCCCCACACATGTCCCCCTGCACCACCACCCCCAGCAGTGCAGGGCACCTGCCAGCAGGCCCCCATACATGTCCCCCCAACACCTCATGACGATCCATAATCATGGCCCCCATGCCCACTCAATACACTGCCCACGCCACCCCAGTCCGAACACACCACCAGGTATGACATCCACCCCACAAAGAAATCACCAGCACATGATGCATCCCAAATGTCTAGTCTGCACATCAACATATATCCGTCAAACCCACACAATGACAGCATGCAAATGATAAAACACACATTGCGACATGCATGAAACCAAAGAGAGAATACCACACATTGAAGTACCAAATGATAATGTATTAAACAGAAAAGCAAGGCAATAAAATGGAACAGAAGAAAATGGAAATAATAAATGAAATCCAGCATGACCAATAAATGAAAAAGACGCATGAAATCCAAATGAAAAGCAATCCAAAAGCAAGTCTCCAAAGTGTCAGTCTGAGTAAATAAATCCAAGGTGCAAAAATAATAAAAAAACATTGATCCATGGGAAAAAAATATCAACAATCCAAATCCATTGTCAAACTATGTACAAAGTGAACATCCAGGGTCCATGTGCATAATCCTTTAAATGAAACTTATAAAAATTAATCCTACCTAATGAAGAACTATATACAAGAAGTTGGGGCATCGTCCAAGTGCCCCAAAACAAAACAAAACTGAAAGGAAACTTAACACTAAATAACTATTTACAAGGGCAGCGGGCTAGTCCGACGGCTCACTTCTGGATGTTCCGGGCCAGGGCATCATCGAACTCCTGCTCAATGTCCCGGAGGCGGTCCTCTTCCATGGCCCCGAGGGTCCGCAGGGATGACGACATGTTCTCCTCCAACTCCCTGCGGATTGCCTCGAGGCACTCGGCCCGCCTCAGGGCCCTCCGCATGGAGTTCTCCGCCTTAACCATCGTGAGCCGTGCCTCTTCCGCCCACTGCCGCTCCGCATCTATGGCATGGCCCAACCACTGCCACACGGAAGACACTTCCCGTCCTGGGTCCTCCTGCCCTCCGGCCGATGCCTGCCCCTCCGATGTCGAAGGCCCCGAGCTATCATGGCTCCCACCTCGTTGCTGCTGCTGCTGTGCCTGTGCCCGTGCCCTGGCTCCTGCTGCCTGCACATCCTCCACCGGCCGGGGTGCAGTCATTGATGTGGCCACCCCTGCTGGACGTCCGACTCCCGACAGAGGCAGGGATGTGTCCTCCACTGTCATGAGGACAGGACGATGGAAGTGTTGGACACAGTGGAAGCGCCATTAATACACCCTTCACAGCGCTCTGTGCAGCGTTCTAGCTGTTACGTTCTGTGCTCTTCATATTGAGGTTAGCCACGCCCCCTCCTTGCGTTGCAACTGTTTCCTGTTCTTCGCTACACTGGTGCCTTTGGTTCCCGTGCCCTCTGTGTATTTTCCTCCCGACTGAAATTCTCTCTTCTATAGCGTCCTTGTTCCTGATCCTTATTTTTTCCGCCTTTAGCGGTGCTACTCGCAGCATCTTTTTCTTTCTGTTTATTTCCTCTGTTTCTCTGCCTGCGCTCGGGCTTTCACTTTCTGGTAACGCCGCCTCCTTTTCTCGTGTCATGTTTTCGGTTCGTACCTCCGGCCATGCCCATACCTCCGGCCATGCCCCGCATGCCCATACCTCCGGCCATGCCCCGTTATCCAGCGCTCACTCTCCTCCACCTGTCCCCCAGGGCTCACACAGGCAACCCGGTGTGGCTCGCGCGCTGGCGAAACAATCGCCGCACGCTGTTCAGTCACGCTTGCGGCCGTTTCTCCATTGGCAGTTGCCATGGAGATTAGGTAGCCGCTTGATCCCTCGTACCGTGTTGGCCCGGTCACGTGACTCTTCCATACGGTCATGTGCCCCGGGTTCACGGTCACGTGACTCCAGTCATCGTCACGTGACCAGGAAGTGAACGTATATAAACCAGGCAGTACCTGTACTCCACGCTTCACAGCTGATTTCCTTGGAGACCCTGACTGGCGAACTTACTCGTGCTACTTACCCGGCTTCCTGAAACCTTGCTCTTGTTATTTGGACTTCCTACGGATCACGTTTGGCTACGGCGACACCGGCTCCTCTGTTTAACACGGTTCTTTGACCTCGGACTGAATCACGGACTCCCTCTGGATCTTGCTCTTTGTTCTTCCACGGACGGCTCTTCCTGGCTTCAGACCCAGCTTTTCTGCTCAACGGACTTCTCTTGGATTTTCCAGATCGCCTCGCTGCACGCTGGGTCACATCTCCCTAGTGGTGGTTGCAATCCAACTGTTGGGACCCGTACTTCGGTACAACTTTCTCCAGGTGGAGACTGACGATTTACATCTGGTCCTATCCGATCCTTTGCCTGAGTGAGTCCTGGTACCATCCTCCCTTTCAGGTTCTACGTCCTTTCCATCAAGTCCCCGGTAAGACCCTGCTAGTTCTATGTTTAATTACTCGTTATGCCCTGCTTGCTTGGATTGTAATCATTGCCTTTTTCCACAGCTACCTTGGGGTTCCTAGTACTTCAGTTCCGGCTTCGGATCTTCTCCACCTGTGGCCTCAAAGGTTGCATAGGGAGTGATAAGTGACTCTCCCTGTGCGGCACTTGGGGACGGAGGTCTCCTATATCTTCACGACCCTCAACGCACAACAGACTGTGAAGCCTAGTCGTGTGAGATATGGAGGGCGCCGCTGAAGACCCCCTGGCCGCTGTAATCCAAGCACTTACGGTACTACGGGCCGACATGGTGGCTGCTAATGCAGCAGTCATCAGCGTCTCGACCTATTACAGAGTGCCCAACATCCCCTGCCCGCAGACCCAGAGCTGGGTGACGCCACTCCAGCTTCTGTACCCCTTGCACACCCATTCCCGGCTCCCTCGGCTCCTGTTCCGGTGGTCCTGCCCTCTCTCTTTCCTTTAGCTGCCCCAGAAAAGTTCCAGGGGGACCCGAGGAAGTTTAGGACCTTCCTTAACCAGTGTAGATTACACTTTCTGTGTCGGCCCCTTGTTTTTCCTGACCCCACCACTAAGGCGGCATTCGCTCTATCTCACCTAGCTGGCACGGCCGCTGCTTGGGCAAACCCGCTGTTAGAAAACAATCATCCTGCCCTCTATGATTTTGACCAGTTAATAACAGAAATGTCCAGGGTGTTTGACACCAGATACAAAGCGCAATCCCATGATCTAGAATTACTGGATTTATCACAGGGTAAGAGCTCCCTCATTGAGTACATCACACGGTTCAATCAACTAGCAGCTGAGACCTCATGGCCCGAAAGCAAAAAATCGGTAGTATTCTATAGAGGTCTAAACAACCCTATGAAGGACGCTCTGGCCATGGTCCCGTCCCTACCTGTTCAGTTCCCGGCCCTGGTGGAATTGGCACTCCAAGTGGACGCACGGCGCTCTGAACGCAGGGCTGAGGCCGGATTCTCCCGGTCTGCCGGCTCTGCCGTCTCATCATCTTACACTGAACCCACCAGTGAGCCTATGCAAATAGGGGGTGTTAGGAGTCCCATCACCTCAAGGGAAAGAGAGCGCAGAAGGGCCGAGAACGCCTGCTTTTACTGTGGATTGGGGGGGCATTTAGTCAAGGAGTGTCCTCGAAAACCCAAATCCAAGAAACCGGATTTTCGTCCAGCTCGATCCTAGATACGGGGGTAGGATCGAGTTCTCCACGCCCTTCCCCGAGTCACACTCCGTCGTTTGGTCGAATCAGGCCCATCCAGGTAGAAGCTACCATACAGCCTGCCCCTGGTATCACTCACCCCGTACAGATCACCATAGATTCTGGGGCCTCCGGGAACTATATCGATATCACCCTAGCCCAGACACTGAATCTTCCTTTGATCAACAAACACCGACCTGAACCGGTTCAAGCAGTCGACGGGACTGAGCTTGTTTCTGGTCCCATCAAGCAACAGACAGCTCCCCTCGTCCTGACCATCCAATCGACCCATAGAGAAACCCTCCACTTTGATTTAATATCCATGCCCCAGTTCGGTATCATCATAGGCATACCATGGTTACGAGAGCACAACCCGCATATCGATTGGGGAACAGGACAAATACATTTCGAATCCGAGCTCTGTCAGAACTTCTGTCTACCTACAGACACAGAGACTGACACCCCGGCAGGGGCTCTTGGTGCGGTTGCCCAACTATCATTACTGGGCGATGTTATCCCCCCTGCCTCCCACATAGTGGGTTTAGTCACCAATCACATTCCTGTGGTTTATCAGGATTACAGCATGCTATTTGATCAGGGCTCCTCCGAAGTACTCCCTCCTCACCGCCCATATGATTGCCCGATTGACCTGGTTCCCGGGACTGTAGTACCCTCGGGCCGCATTTATTCTTTGTCCGTGTCGGAGGATCTGACTCTTAAAGAGTACATCGACAAGGCGCTGCACCTGGGTCACATACGACCGTCTAGATCCTCTGCAGCCAGCCCCATATTTTTCGTGCCCAAAAAAGAGGGCGACCTCCGCCCCTGTGTGGATTATCGTCGGCTCAATGCCATCACTATCAAGAACCGGTACCCGATTCCACTCATCTCTCCTCTGCTAGACCGGTTAACCCATGCCTCCATGTATACCAAGTTGGATTTGCGGGGGGCCTATTATCTCGTCCGCATCCGAAAGGGAGACGAGTGGAAGACCGCCTTCTGTACGCGGTATGGCCTTTACGAGTATACGGTCATGCCCTTCGGCCTATGCAACGCCCCGGCCACCTTTCAACATTTCATGAATGACATCTTCTCGGACATCTTGGACATATTTGTGGTGGTGTATCTTGATGACATACTCATTTATTCTCACACATTGACGGAACACGTCCAACATGTACGAGAAGTGTTGTCCCGGCTGCGACACCACTTGTTGTTTGTGAAACCCGAAAAATGTTTGTTCCATGTAACTAACGTGGAGTTTTTGGGGTTCAACATTACACCTGGTGGTCTGGCCATGAATCATGCCAAAGTCCGGGCGGTCCTTGACTGGCCAACACCAAAAACCCTGAAATCCCTACAATCTTTCTTGGGTTTCGCCAATTTCTATCGGCGTTTTATTTCTGGGTTTTCTTCTCTTGTGTCTCCTCTCACTTCCCTTACCAGTCCTCTTGTCCCGTTCAAATGGGAGGTGATGCACCAGCAGGCCTTTGACGCGTTAAAGAACGCCTTCACCACTGCCCCTGTGCTCCAGCACCCCGACCCTGACCAGCCGTACGTAGTTGAGGCTGACGCCTCTTCCTTCGCACTGGGAGCTATCCTGTCACAAGCCTGTCCCAATACAGGTCGGCTTCATCCTGTGGCCTTTCATTCACGCAAGTTTAACCCTGCAGAAACCCATTATACCGTCACAGAAAAAGAGTTGTTGGCGGTGATGGACGCTTTTCGTACCTGGCGTCACCACCTGTTGGGGGCCAAACATAAGGTCACGGTATACACCGACCACAGAAACTTGCAAGACCTGGCAGCCCTGAAATGCGTAAACAGTAGACAGGTCAGGTGGCACCTGTTCTTCGCCGCTTTTGAATTTCAGATTAAACATCGCTCTGGTTCTGAGCATAGTAAGGCAGACGCTTTGTCTCGCTCCCCTGGGGGGGTTTCGTTACCAGTATTTCCTGACACACTTTTGCCCCGGGGACATGTCATCTGTACTTGTACTCCTCCCCTACCTCTGCTCGAGGAGATCCGCTCTTGGGTAAAAAATCACCCCGATCATTTGTCAGAATGGGATCCCTCCTTTCATAACGGTCTACCGTATGTACAGGACCGTCTAGTCCTCCCTACCGCTGACACCAGAAACCTAGCCCTGGAGTGGTCACATGATGCCCCGGTCAATGGTCACCCAGGCCAGGCCCGCACCTTGGATCTC
Organism: Ambystoma mexicanum; assembly: GCF_040938575.1. NCBI lineage: Eukaryota > Metazoa > Chordata > Amphibia > Caudata > Ambystomatidae > Ambystoma > Ambystoma mexicanum. The sequence continues at coordinate 1,125,232,813 of NC_090936.1, read as the reverse complement.
TTAAAACGCTGGTGTTGGTGGCCCTCCATGAGACGGGACGTGGGCTGTTACGTCGACTCGTGCTCAGTCTGTGCTCAGGGCAAGCATCGTAGGGGCCGTCCGTTGGGACTATTACGCCCATTACCCGTGCCACCAAAGCCTTGGCACACCCTGAGCATGGACTTCGTGACCGATTTACCCAGGATTCAGGGTTATGACACCGTGTGGGTGGTGGTCGATGTCTTCACCAAAATGGCTCGTTTCGTCCCTTGTCATGGTATCCCTTCTGCCCCTGCCTTGGCCAAACTGTTCTTTGATTCCGTTTTCTGCCTATACGGCCTTCCGTCTGTCCTGGTATCCGATCGTGGTTCTCAGTTCACTTCCCATTTCTGGCGTGCCTTGACCGCTCTGCTAGGTATCGATGCACGGTTCTCCTCCGCTTACCACCCGGAGACCGATGGTCAGACGGAAAGAACAAACCAGTCCATGGAGCAGTATCTGCGTTGTTTGATGCTGCAGCAACAGACAACCTGGTTACGGAACATCCGTTATGCTGAGTTTGCCTACAACAACGCTACGCACTCTTCCACGGGTTTTTCTCCGTTCTATGCCATGTATGGTCAGCATCCCCGTTTCCTCCCTGTCCCTGACATATCACCCTCTAAGAGCCCTGCCGCCGCTGCCTGCATTCGGGATATGACGTCCCTCCATGCCCAGGTCCTCGCTCATCTGCAGGAGGCGCAGGCTTCCATGAAGGCCTCCGCGGACGCTAGGCGTACCGTGGCGCCCTTGTATCCCGTTGGTTCTCGGGTTTGGTTGTCTTCCCGTCATCTCCACTTACAAGGTTGTCGCAAGCTGTTGCCCCGTTTCGTGGGTCCTTATGTCGTTTCCCAGGTCATCAACCCGGTGGCCAATCGCCTGGTTCTCCCTTCCTCTTGGCGGGTTCATCCTGTTTTCCATACCTCCCTCCTCAAGCCCTGTCCCTCCTTGACCCGTCTCCGCCCCTCTCCTGCCCCTGTTTCCCTGGAGGTGCCTGATGTTTTCGAAGTCTCGGACATTTTAGGGTCCCGTTATCTTAGGGGTCACCTGCAGTACCTGGTCGATTGGTTGGGTTATGGTCCGGAGGAACGTTCCTGGGTCTCTGCCTCGGATGTCCGGGCCCCCCGGTTGGTTGCTCGGTTTCACCGGGAGCATCCTTCGTGCCCACGGGGTCGTGGGCCTTTGGGGGGGGCTCTGTCATGTTTTCGGTTTGTACCTCCGGCCATGCCCATACCTCCGGCCATGCCCCGCATGCCCATACCTCCGGCCATGCCCCGTTATCCAGCGCTCACTCTCCTCCACCTGTCCCCCAGGGCTCACACAGGCAACCCGGTGTGGCTCGCGCGCTGGCGAAACAATCGCCGCACGCTGTTCAGTCACGCTTGCGGCCGTTTCTCCATTGGCAGTTGCCATGGAGATTAGGTAGCCGCTTGATCCCTCGTACCGTGTTGGCCCGGTCACGTGACTCTTCCATACGGTCATGTGCCCCGGGTTCACGGTCACGTGACTCCAGTCATCGTCACGTGACCAGGAAGTGAACGTATATAAACCAGGCAGTACCTGTACTCCACGCTTCACAGCTGATTTCCTTGGAGACCCTGACTGGCGAACTTACTCGTGCTACTTACCCGGCTTCCTGAAACCTTGCTCTTGTTATTTGGACTTCCTACGGATCACGTTTGGCTACGGCGACACCGGCTCCTCTGTTTAACACGGTTCTTTGACCTCGGACTGAATCACGGACTCCCTCTGGATCTTGCTCTTTGTTCTTCCACGGACGGCTCTTCCTGGCTTCAGACCCAGCTTTTCTGCTCAACGGACTTCTCTTGGATTTTCCAGATCGCCTCGCTGCACGCTGGGTCACATCTCCCTAGTGGTGGTTGCAATCCAACTGTTGGGACCCGTACTTCGGTACAACTTTCTCCAGGTGGAGACTGACGATTTACATCTGGTCCTATCCGATCCTTTGCCTGAGTGAGTCCTGGTACCATCCTCCCTTTCAGGTTCTACGTCCTTTCCATCAAGTCCCCGGTAAGACCCTGCTAGTTCTATGTTTAATTACTCGTTATGCCCTGCTTGCTTGGATTGTAATCATTGCCTTTTTCCACAGCTACCTTGGGGTTCCTAGTACTTCAGTTCCGGCTTCGGATCTTCTCCACCTGTGGCCTCAAAGGTTGCATAGGGAGTGATAAGTGACTCTCCCTGTGCGGCACTTGGGGACGGAGGTCTCCTATATCTTCACGACCCTCAACGCACAACATCTCGGCATTTTCGGACTGCTTTTCCTCCGGGGCATCTTTACTTTCACCCTGCCATTTTCACAGCTCCTTCTAGCCTCTGGTTTTTTCACTTTGCATTCCTCTCCGAGTTTCTTTTTGATTCTACTTTCTTTTTCTCCTCGTAAACGTTTGGGTGAGTTCATCTGGATTCTGCCTTTCCCTTTTTTCTATACTTATGGTCCGCTTCTCTGTTTCTATTCATTCTTGTCTTTGCTGCATCACGTCTAGTTTCACGGCTTCTGTTTTTAGTTTCTTTGGTCCTTCTCCAGTTTTCCCTTACACCCTACCTGCAGCCTATCCTTTATTGGATGGATGAAAGGACTTGGTTTTCCGGCCTTCTTCTGTCGGATACTGAAGCTGGACCTGTTACCTTGCACTTACCGGATCCCCAGCTGCGGACCCCCTTGTCCTTATTTCCTCGTGGCGCTTACTCTAGCGCGCCTCAGTGACTGTATTCTTCCCGGAACTGAAAGATCTTTGGACTTCCATCCAGCCCTGTGCACATTCAAATAATTCAGGGTTTTTTTCTGCCACTGGCTTTTTCCCCTCAACAGGCTGTGCAGGGAATCCTCCACCTTGGTTGCTGTCTGCCTTCTTATACAACCACTGTGGCGAGTTCCCGGAACAGACCGTATCTCTTCTCTAAAAAAAAGACTCCGGACCGGAGTACGCCATCTGCTGAGGCTCAAATATCTTCCTGCGAATCAGACACCGAATCACAGGTGAGCCCCACTATTGACATCCACCAGCCTGGCTGCACCGTCAGAGGCAGCTCCAGAGGGCACCCAGGTGAAAAATGGGTGGAAAGATGGCACGGAGGACGACTGGCGCAAAGGGTGTTCAGTTGAGGAGGGGGTCGGAACAAGCTCCAGCAAACGGAGGAATCCGGCCTGGGTGACCTGTCCCAGTAGGCCGATGCGGTCAACGAGCCATTCGAGATGACGCGCAGTCTCCTCATGAAAAGACTGCAGGTCACCTCGCATGGCCCGTTGAGGCAAAGCCACACCAGTCAGGACAGGCTCAACCCGTACCTGGATAGCCACGTCCGCAGGCAGAGGAAAGTCAGTTGTTGTAAGCTCATCCCCTGCCTGAAAACGGGTCTGGACGTAGGCATCCCTGCTGGTGCAAGATGATGCAGTGACAGGATCAGGGACAGGATTGCACACAGGCACCTCCGCGGCGGCCTGTGCTGCCTCCTGTCCCTGGTCCTGCACTGCACCACTAGCACCAGTGGAATCCCCACCTCCAGACCCCGTCTCTGTCGCTTGCAAGGCCTCCTCCTCCACCAAACCCCCCACCAATCTGGATGACTCCATGCCATCTTCCCCCATTGGGCCCTGTGGGGTCCCAGCTGCCCCTCTGCTGCCGAGGAGTCCAACTCCGACCTCCGCCTCTTGGACCTCCCCCGGCAGCTGCGGCCTGGGATGCGGCACCGGACTCCTCATTCCCCGACGAGATGACAACCTGGGAGGGGAGCCGGGCCTTGCGTCTCCGGCTGGCGGTGCAATCCCTGCCGCTGTGCTCCACAGCACCTTCTCCGCACTCTTCATCAGTTGACGCTGCAGACAGGGAGAAATAATACACAGGCATCCGGGCACTGTACAATGGACACATACACACATGACAGTTGTACATGAGTGGCATTGGCAAACCTCAGACATGGCATCACAATTGCCAACACACATGTCATTTCAACTCGCACACATGAGCCATACCACAGCCATATCGCAACAGCCAGCACCATCCATACACATACAACAGCATGAGCAGGCAAAGGTGAGCCAGACATTACATGCAACACAGGGAGTGCACTACACATGCACACACACCACCACACTTGCATGCATGTGTACACCTCTGCCAACTGTTGCAGTGTTGAGATCGGCATCCATGTCACATCTGCCAATCAGTCTTCCACTTCCCGGTGTCACATGCATCCATGTTGCATCACTGTTGCCCCCTTGTCAAATACACACACATGCACATGTACACAGTGCAGATACATGTAGCTGAAAACAACATCCATGTGTGACATCACAAACATGCCTACTTACATACACATTCATTCAAACATGTGTGCCCACACATCTGCATTTAGCATGCAAGCCTACACACACAAGCACCATCCATGTCTCACACATGAGAGCCCTCGCATGTGTTAGCCTCACGGCCTTGTACACCCCCCCCCTACTTGGCCCCATTAAAACACATGTGCAACCTGCACACTACTGGCACACCACCACACGCACATCTTACAATCAGGATGCATGTACACTTACCACTCGACTCCAGACGGGTCTGCCTCTCAAGGACCTGGACATGGAGTGCTGGGGATATGCGTTCCAGGACCCTCATCTGATCTTCCGACAAGTTGCCCCGGCGCCCCTTAGCATCCGCTGCCTTAAAGAGGCGCCGGGCCTTGTTGAGGGTCCTGGACCTGAAGTCCTCCCAGCGCTTCTTGACATGATGGAATAGTCGGACTGCCACCCCCTCCGCGTGGATGGCAGTCACGATGTCCGTCCAGATCCGAGTCCGTCCTTCCTTGTCGGCGCACAAACTTCCGAAGAGGGCATCATACTGCCCCAGGACTTGCTCCACCAGGACACCAACTTCGGTGGCAGTGAAGCTGGTGCCCCTCTGCCTCTCTGGCCGGGGGTTGCCAGTGGTGCCAGATGTTGCAGTGCCCGACATGACAACCCCAGAGGCAGGAGTGGGTGGGCAACTGGGTCCTGGGGCTGGTCTGTGGAGCGATGAAATCCCAGTCGGGAGTCTTCCGTTCCAGCAGGGGTGGTCACAGCAACAGCACCCCTGGCTGATGTGCAGGCAGCAAATGGCAGGGCACGTGGGCAGTAGGCAATCAGGCAGCAGCAGATGGCAGGTGGGAGCGTGCTCGGGGCTCTGGGGGGCAGTAATTCGGCCTTCTGGGCAGGAGCGTGGTCTTCCGTGTGCTTACGCGTGGCCAGCTTGATACAGAGTGATTTGGCACGTGAAAATCCAACACGTCTGCGTGTAATTCAAGGAAAGGGCCTTAGCGCGTAAGTGCGTCAGCACACGTACGCGAATTCATTGGCCCAAAGGCCCCCAGCGTGTAGGCACGCCTATGACATTACGCGCACGTGCGTTTTCCATGGCGCGTAGAGAAAATAAGCACGTCAGAGTGTCATAGCGTGTAATTGGTGGAAAGGGCCTCAGCGTGTATGCGCATCTGTGACGTTCGTGCGCGGCCGTTTCCCTGTACACGGGTGCATGTTACACGTCCAATGACTGCACCTCAGAGTGTCAGCTCGTGTAATTGGAGGATAGGGCCTTAGCGCGTACACGCGGAAGTGACACTGGACGTGTGGGCATGTTTAAAAGGTACGTGTAGAACGCCATTTCCTTGTACATGCTTTTCGTGGAGAGCGAGTGGGTGAAATCTGTACTTCTTGTCGGTTTACACGCGATTTACTTCACGGCGTTCCAAGTTCGTACACCCTGTTACCTCTGACAGCTTTTTCTCTTTTTGTCTTTTTCCTGGGCCTGTTTCCTCAAACAGCGTTCACTTCTTCTGTTGTCCTGTCTCCTCAGACAGCGTCCAATTCTTCTTTTGGCGGGGGTGTTGCCAATGCGCACACGCGCGTCTTTTTCACGCTATTTTTCCAGGCAGACAGTGAGTCGCGCACGTATTTAACATCTGTGCCTGCCCCGTGTGTCGCGTACCCCTTCAGAGGTCATTCTCGGCTGCATGTGACACGCATACGTTCATTTTTGTGTTTCTGGGTGCCACAGCGTAGTGCAGGTTTATTTTTCCATGCACGTGGTCTAGGAGGGGTTGCGTGCACATTATCTCCCTTTTTTGGGGTGCCTGTGCGTTGCGTGACCTGTCATCTTCCCCTAGGGTTCAAATACAGCCTTGCTAGAGCACTTGGGTATGAATTCCATCTAGTACCCTACCCCTTTGACCCCCAATTGACCAGGACAATAGTTTACTGCAACTCCCATACGCACAACAACATCAGTGCCATGGTTGGGAGGCGAGCATGAGGTAAGGGTGGCAAAGGTGGCCGAGCCTCAAGAGGTGGGCGTGGTGGATACGGTAGGGGACGTGGCCGGGACTAGGAGGGTGCCCCTAGTCCCCCATGTGTGGGTGACCAGTGTTAGGCAGAAACCTGTGCAGTTCCCTCTGGGACCACTGCAAAAAGTTTAAGTCTACAGGAGTTAGCAGTAAACCCAATTGGTAGCAGTCTGCACCACCCAGATTTACCTGGTAGCTGTGGCTGAGCAGTCAGACTTCTCTCAAGACGAGTTAGGCAATATTTGGAGTATACAAGATAGGGCAATTTACACAGTAGAACAAGCAGACACTGATCAGAGCTTGGGTGTAAAGATATATAATTATTTATTTAAAAACACATCTACGAAAAACACACTGGAACTAATATGGCAAACAATTTCAATCACAGTTACTATAAGTATATATCAATCCCATACAATATTTCGACAAGTCTAGGTTCAACGGCACCACTTATTTGCAGACAGAGGTGAGTGCTTTCACCTAGATGGCACTCTAATATTCGTTAGAACGGGAGAGAAAAAGGCAGGGTATGAAACCAACTCAGTACCAACTCTTTTACGAAACAAATGCAAGGCAAGTAAGGCAGGGTCTGCTGTAGGTCAAAGTTCAGAGGCCAGGCCCACTCGGAGAGAGGCAAGGCGATATGTTCCAAAAGATACCACAGTGGAAATGCACTTCAAGTCTTTGTAGCAAAATGTCACAGAAAGGTTGGACCAGTTTTAGAACAAAAGTTAAGAGGGTCTGGAGGCGACCCAGTGGAAAGGTAAGGATTTAAGACACCTCACGCTAACTGTTTCAAGGGAAGCCAGGTGGACACAGTACCTTGTAAGTGAAGAGACAGCTCCGGCGGGGGCAGTTGTTCCTGGTGGTGGATGCAAGTCAGGGCTTTGCCAGAAGATGGGAGGATCTTGTCGTTGAGGAAAAGTTGAAAATAGTTGCACCACCAGGGAACAGACCAGCCGCGGAGTGCTCCATCACAAGGCACCACCTTTTGGTCGCGGTACAGTGGTTAGTGGCTATCCGGTTGCCGGGGTGCTCAGCACGGGCAATTCGACCACTAGACGTCCTGGAAGCGAAGAAAAAGCAAGGGACTGGTTGTTCCCACCAGTCAGGGGAAGAAGACTCTCCAGCAGGGAGATCTCCTCTGTCGTTGGGAAGTGGTGAGTCGGTTCAGCAGGGCTCCACCGGAGGTGTCGTCATTGCAGTTCGGCTCAGATTTACCCTCGTCGGATTCCTAGGTCCTGTGGCGACTTCTGAAGCCCCAGTCCCAAAAAACCTGCTTTTATGCAGAAAACCCCCATTCATTCAGCCTAGCTGTCAATCAAACACGCTAAGTGGAGAGCGGGGCGGCTCACCACTTGGGCCAATCACATCAGAGTGCGACTTGAGTTGGCAAGGCAACTCAGTCCAGGGTGCCTAAACCGCCTCCCACACTCCCTCCGATACCCAGACAGAATGGCACCACTCTGGAGGGCTTCTGTGCAGAAGCCCACCAAAAGTGGAACAAAGGGCTCAACCTTTGGTTCGGAGTTACAGAGGCGAACACATACGCCATTTAAAAAAAACAAGTTCTGGCAGAAAATACCAACCGGTGGATTTATTTAAGACAAATAAACCGGCTGTATGGTAGAGACTAACGTGAAAAAGTATTAGCCTCGAACAATGGGAAGAATCCCATAGGAATATATTTGCGGTCGAATATAAAAAGTAGTATCCACTGCCACCAGCCAAAACTCGACGAGGCGGGACGGGACAGTGCCCCCTCGAACAACAGACCCAGGTGTAATCAAATTACCCCTACCAGTACGTCCACAATAGGATGGTTTGTACTAGTTCTGTTAGTAAATTTAGGTCTAGTAAAGCCAATGGTGACTTTACATGCCCTGGGAGACAGTAGTCAGTCCCAGGGTATGGAGTCTATGGTGGGGATCACCTAGGACACCCCAGTGTTACGGCACGGAGGGTGCGGTGTAGCACACATAGCCAAACACATGAGGCCCTATGGAGTAAAAGACCCCATAGCCCATAGAAAACATTAACATTCAAAGAAATCAACCACAATCATGTCCAAGAGTGGGTGGAAAAGAGTCTCACAAACTCCAGAAATCTAGCAAAGCTGCTGGGGGACTCACTAGGTTAGGAAATTCAGCCTAAACAGAGAATTCTCCCTAACACTCGCCCCCCCCCCCCCCCCAGACTAAGGGACAGGAGGATTTAATCCACTCCTGGATGAATCTCATACCTCTAGTCGATGACATACATCCTAGAGAGACCATCAGCATTTTGGTGGTGACACCCTGACCTCTGCTCAATGGTGAAATCAAACCCTTGCAGTCAGATTGACCATCTCAGTAGTTTTGGGTTTTCCCCTTTCATTTGCATTAACCATCTCAAGGGTTGGTGGTCAGTCTGAATGACAAATGTAGAACCATACAAGTATGGCCTAAACTTCTTCAGAGCCCACACAATAGCAAAGCACTCTCTTTCGATTGTTGCCCACCTTGTTTCAGGATCCTTCAGTTTACGGCTGATGAAGCAAACGGGGTGCTCCCTACCTTTCCCATTCAGTTGACTGAGTACTGCACCTATTCCTACATTTGAAGCATCTGTCTGCACAATGAAAGTTTGGTGGTAATCAGGAGCTCTGAGTACTGGGGCTTGGCAAAGAGCATTCTTAGGGAATTTTGGAGAGGAGATGACATTCAGAGGAGAAGCTATGGTCCCATAGTTCTCAATGAAATTCCTGTAATACCCAGTGAGACCTAAGAAGGCTCTCACCTGGGTCTGAGTAGTAGGTGTTGTCCAATTTTGCACAGCTTCAATCTTACTGATCAAAGGCCTTATTTCTCCACCTCCTACCTCATGTCCAAGATAGACTACCTTACTCTGTCCAATTTGGCATTTACTCGCCCTTATGGTCAGATTGGCTCGTCCAAGAGCCTGCAAAACATCTCTTAGGTGGGTTACATGTTCGTCCCAGGAATTGCTGAACACTGCTATGTCATCCAAGTATGCAATGCAGAAGTCCTCCATCCCATTCAGAACCTGGTTTACCATCCGTTGAAATGTAGCAGGTGCATTTTTCAATCCAGAAGGCATTACCTTAAACTGGTATAAGCCAACCGGGGTAGAAAATGCAGTTTTCTCCTTGGCATGGTGTGTCAGGGCTATTTGCCAATAGCCTGACGTCAAGTAAAATGTGCTGAGGAACTTGGCTGAACCAAGTCTATCCACCAACTCATCTGTTCTTGGCAAAGGGTGGGCATCAGTCTTGGTGACTGCATTAAGAGCTCGATAGTCCACACAGAATCTCAACTCTTTGGATCCTGCCTTTGGTACTAACACCACTGGGCTAGACCATGGACTAGTAGAGGGCTCTATTACCCCGAGATCAAGCATCTTGCTGACCTCACCTTTGATGTGGGTTCTTACATTTTCTGACATTCTATATCCTCTGCTTTTGACTGGCAGACAGTCACCAGTGAGTATGTCATGCTGGCCCCAAGGGGTCAAGCCTGGTGAAAGTGAGAACAGAGAGGCAAACTGATTCAACATAGATTGGCACTCTTCTTGTTGCTCAGGTGTCAGATTTGAAGAGAGATTTACACCTTCAATCTTTTTGTCTAAAGGTAAGCCTCTGAGGAGATCAGGAAGAGCTTCACTCTCTTCTTCTTCCTCTGATGATGCTAGAAGCAACGCTCCTACATCGGGTCTCGAGACATACGCTTTGAGTCGGTTGGTGTGGAAGACTGTTGGAGCCTCCTTGGGATTGCCCAAGTCCACCAGATAGTTGACCTCTCCAAGTTTACCCACAACTCTGAAGGGTCCCATCCATTTGTCTTGCAAGGCCCTCTGCCTTGTTGGGATCATAACGAGAACTAGCTGGTCTTGAGTGAACTCAACCATGTTAGCCTTTTGATCATGTCAGTGCTTGACCAATGCTTGTCCAGCTTTCAAGTTATCACTTGCTTCCGCCATCATGTGTGACATTCTCCTCTGGAGACCTATCATGTAGTCAGTCACTCTGACTGGTTTGGGGGAAGGAGCACTCTCCAACCCCTCCTTAATCAGGGCCAATGGACCTCTGACGGGATGACCATAGAGAAGCTCAAAGGGAGAATAACCTACTCCCTCCTGAAGGACTTCTCTATAAGCAAAGAGAAGGCATGGCAGTAGAAGGTCCCACTTTTGTTTAAGGGGTTCCTCTAAAGCACATATCATGCTCTTCATGGTTCGGTTGAACCTTTCTACCAATCCATTGGTTTGTGGGTGATAAGCTGTTGAGAACTTGTAAGTAACTCCACAGGTTTTCAACATGGCTTTATGTAGTGGGACATAAAGTTTGACCCCCTGTCAGAGATTACTTCCTTAGGAAACCCGACCCTGGTAAAAATACCAAGGAGGGCCTTAGCCACAGCCGGAGCCGTAACAGTCCTCATAGGAATGGCCTCAGGATACCTAGTAGCATGGTCTACTACAACAAGTATAAACCTGTTGCCTGAGGAGGTTGGTGGAGCAAGGGGACCAACAATGTCAATCCCTACTCTCTCAAATGGGACTCCCACAACTGGGAGAGGCACTAAAGGTGCCACATTCTTGGAGCCCACCTTACCAGAGGTCTGGCAGGTGTGGCAGCTCCTGCAGTATTTTTCTACTTCGGCCCCCACCTTTGGCCAATAAAAGTAGAGAGAGAGCCTTTCCTTAGTCTTCTTGAAACTCAAGTGACCAGCCAAAGGAATCTCGTGGGCTAACTGCAAGAACTGTTGTCTGTTCTCTTGGGGTACTACAAGTCGTTTGTAGTCTCCAGGTTCAGACTCTGTCGGTTCACTGTAGAAGAGGCCATCTTCCCAGTGCAACCTGTACTTCCCAGGCTCTTGCCCTTCAGCCTGAGCTTCTGCCTGGTGGCGAAGACCTACCAGAGTTGGACATTCTCTCTGTCCCTTACTGAAGTCTGCCCTGTTGGGTCCACCTTCTGCCAGTAAAGACTGCAGCTCAGGATGGTCAACAGCATCCAGATCTCCAATGAGTTCCTGGGCTTCCATTAGCTCTGCCTCAGAGTCTAATTCTACCACACAGGGTTGTACCACCCTCTCAGCCTCAGCTGGAGGGGGAGTTACGGGTGTAACTGTGGACAACCGAGGGGAAGTCCTTGTTGGCTGCACTGAAGTGCTGGCTGCTGGTTTCTGTTGAGAAGTTTTAGGTTTCCCTTTCGCTTCTGATTTTTTTGAGACAGCAGCTGACAATTCCAGTGGAGCAGGAGTGATATCCTTCTTCATCATCTCCTTTGGAGTACCTCTCATGGTTCTCTCCCTTGCAGGTCTGCTTAGCTCCTGTAACCATTTACTAGGAGTTCTGGGGGTATGAGACACAACTGCGAGAGTTTTTAAATCGTTACCCAACAGAACTCGTCCTGGTACCTCACTTTGTATGTTGACAGGTATCTTCACAGTCATGTCATTACACTGGATGAGAACTGGTAATTGGGGAAGCATCTGCACAGGCCCTCCAGCTAACTTGGTGAGGCGTTTGGGTGCCTTAGAAACATCCTCAGCCTGAAAAAAAGATGTATCCACCACAGTTATGCTGGCCCCAGTTTCCCTAATGGCAGGAGTCTCCTGACCATTCACCTGGACACTGTCCTTCTAATACTCTTTAGTATTATCTGGGATAGAATTATAGACATCTAAATTCTGTTGTTCCCACAAACCCAGAGACACTAAAGAAACACTGGCTGAGACTCCACTGGGTTCATCAGCCAGCAGGAGAAAGTTTCCACTTGCCATTTGGACTTCCTCCTCTGGAGTGAAGGCTAAGGAGACAAGCTGGACCCCTGAAGATTTACCCTTGCATCTGGGATCTAGGGGAATCCAGACGTGGACCCCTTGTTCACTATTCTTAGAGAGGCACAGATCCACCCTTCTGATAAGGTTCAACCAGACCGAAACACGTGTCTGGGGTTTCTGTTGGTACTCTTGTTCAGAGGAGAATTGCCTAGCACTTCGGTGCTGGACTGCCCCAGGGCAGGACAAAGACTGATATGTTTGGGATATTTCTTCTCTGTGAAAGATAGTGCGCTAAAGACTCTGGGTAAGTCTCTTGTAACCAGGACTAATGTCTGGCAGAGGGACTCCCAGGACCCCCCCCTTGTTAATTTGCATATTGAAGTAACTTTGGGTCTCACCCTAAGTTACTAGGGGAATCCAGACGTGGACCCCTTGCTCACTATTCTTAGAGAGGCACAGATCCACCCTACTGATGAGGTCCAACCAGACCGAAACACATGCCTGGGGTTTCTGTTGGTACTCTTGTTCAGAGGAGAATTGCCTAGCATTTCGGTGCTGGACTGCCCCAGGGCAGGACAAAGACTGATATGTTTGGGATATTTCTTCTCTGTGAAAGATAGTGAGCTAAAGACTCTGGGTAAGTCTCTCGTAACCAGGACTAATGTCTGGCAGAGGGACTCCCAGGACCCCCCCTTGTTAATTTGCATATTCAAGTAACTTTGGGTCCCAACCCAAATTATTAGGGGAATCCAGACGTGGACCCCTTGCTCACTATTCTTAGAGAGGCACAGATCCACCCTACTGATGAGGTCCAATCTGACTGAAACACGTGTCTGGGGTTTCTGTTGGTACTCTTGTTCAGAGGAGAATTGCCTAGCATTTTGGTGCTGGACTGCCCCAGGGCAGGACAAAGACTGATATGCTTGGGATATTTTTTTTCTGTGAAAGATATTGAGCTAAAGACTCTGGGTAAGTCTCTCGTAACCAGGACTAATGTCTGGCAGAGGGACTCCCAGGACCCCCCCTTGTTAATTTGCATATTCAAGTAACTTTGGGTCTCACCCTAAGTTACTAGGGGAATCCAGACGTGGACCCCTTGCTCACTATTCTTAGAGAGGCACAGATCCACCCTACTGATGAGGTCCAACCAGACCGAAACACGTGTCTGGGGTTTCTGTTGGTACTCTTGTTCAGAGGAGAATTGCCTAGCATTTCGGTGCTGGACTGCCCCAGGGCAGGACAAAGACTGATATGTTTGGGATATTTCTTCTCTGTGAAAGATAGTGAGCTAAAGACTATGGGTAAGTCTCTCGTAAACAGGACTAATGTCTGGCAGAGGGACTCCCAGGACCCCCCCTTGCTAATTTGTGTATTGGACATGCCAATCACAAGCCAATGTGTGATGGCACTGCTAGCCAGCATGCAGAAAATGTGTTGGTCTTCCATCCTGGTGTCATCAATGTGTGCCATTTGCCTCCCCTTCATACGCAGTGACGGTGCATGCATGGGAGGGTTATAGTCATGTGGGACATGTGTCAATGAAGTACTGGTTCTGTTGCTTCTCAGCCCCAATTGTGTGCCATGGTGCTAATGCCTGTTCCCATTTCTTTTCTTTCATGTCTTTGCAGGGGATGACGCACTTGATACTGCTGGGGTTGTGGAGATGGTGAAGACCCAGGAGGGGTCTCAGGCCCGACCGGGCACCAGTGAGGGACATGGTGGTGGGTGAGAACCCACACTTGCTGCAGACCATTATCTCAAGGGGTGTCTCTGGGTGCACCTCCCCGAGCTCTATTCAGGTGTTGATTCAGATGATGAGACCTATGTGCGGTCGCAGGTAAGTGTTTCTGGGAGGGATTCTGTACTGTCCAACCCACCTGCACCAGTGGTAGAACCCTCAATGGGGATGTCAGTGTTGGTAGGTCCGCCTTTGGTGGTTACGGATGCAGAGTCACACTTCGCAACATCTGATCCTGTTCCTGCGCCAGCAGATCAGAGGGGTAATGCAGTCCTGCAGCCTCAGGCAGTGCCGGCACAGCAAGGCGCAGTTCGCCTTGCCCCAGACAGGTGTGGTGCCCACAGACGCGGTGGCCGTACGCCACCTGGCAATACTGCATGGGAGAAATCCATATACGGTATGGCAAACCAACAGGCAGCATCATCTGAGATGATGGCTCAGGCCATGGATAGGGTGGCCACTTGCATTGTCCCCCAAGAAAGGCTGATGGAACAACTACAGCAGGCAACAGACGCCATTTGCCAGTCACACAGGGAGGACATGTTGGCGTCCAACAGGGACAGACGGGCGGCACTGGAGACTCTGCGGGAAGCCATTTCTATTGAGTCCCAGGGCCACAGGGAAGCCCTGAGGGTGGAGCTCCGTCAGCTCAGGGTGACTCTTGTTGAGCTTGAGGCTTCAACTGACACGAGGACAGAACAGCAGCTGGAGGGGCTCACACGTACGCTCTCAGCTGAGATGCAGGCAACTAGGGAGGAGGTCCGGGCATCCCGTGAGTTGTTGCATGGGGATCTCTGCACGATTATCCTCCAGAGCCAGACCTTCCACACCCGCATGCTTGCTGCCATGGAGGTCCAGACTAGGGCTTTGAGTGGGCTGCCTCCCATAGTGCCACCACCTCCTGATGCAGCTGTAGAGGGTGAGGAGAGCGACAGCAGCGATTCTCTCACAATAGGGTAGCCGTGCAGGCCATGAGCCCATGGAGGTGTTTTTATTTCTCGCAGAATCCACACAGGTGGGTTTTGGTGTGCACCCTGTCCTCAGACCTCCTGGGTGGCCTCCCCCACCCCTCCTGGCCCATACATGGCCATTTTTGATTTTTGATTTTTTTTTACAGTGTGTTGCCTTGTGTGGCTCCCGTGAGCATACGCTGTATTGTGGCTGGGCACATGCAGGCTTGTCCTGAATTTGGGTTAGATGCTTGGGTTTGTGTGACACACACCCCTCCTGCTTCCCATTTCCATGGGCTTGCAAAGGGTGTGCCCAAGTGACATTGACTTACACAGTGACGTTGGACTCCCATTTGCTGTGTGGGCAGTCTGTAGTCAATACTGTGTATACATTCCTAGTGCATATTGCTGTTGTATTGTACACTGCATGGTGTATTGATATGTGCCTCTGCATCCATCTCATCCTCCTAATTTGCAGGTCCATTCCTCATGTCTTCACAAGGTGGTCTACTTTGGAAATGGAGTCCATGTTGTAAGCAGTGCACCTACACTTTTGCGTGGCGCTAACACTGTACAGTTGGAAGTGGTCGAAGTGCTGGCATTATCAGGTAGTGAGACTACCAATTTTTTAAATCCGTACTGTCATGTTTATGGTAGGTTGGAGGTTGTGTAGGTGATTAGTATTATTGGTAAATATTTGGTAACGTGTGTTGTTGGTCCTGCATTAATGTGAGCATTTCATGTGTGAAAAAGGGTATGGGGTGGGAGGAACTACTAAATGTTCATAGAATCAAAATAAACATAAACACAGATGCTTGTTCTTACAGATTTCGAGCAATCAATTAGTTGAGTAAATAGATTTCAGGTGCAGCAGGGCAGATCCCGAGGCCACTCGAGATCAAAACACAGAAACGACATCAAGCAAACATCGGGTGTTGCCAGCCGATAACCCTGTGTTGCACTCCTAATGGGGTAGAAACCCCTATGTGGTTTAATGACCTATCGTGAGAAGGGATCTCCCAGTTACCGGAAGGCACCCTCCCAAAGGTGTACATAAAGCTCTCCAACAGACTTGGGTAATCTAGTACTCATATATGTGCATAACAGTCATGAACTGTGTACTTAAGTAGATGAATGTCCACCTGATAGAGTCTGTTCAGGAGCCACCAAGAACCATCACACTACAAGTGCACAACACATGTATTTTATATGTCACAAGTTAATTAGACACATTACAAAAAATATTAAGTAAAATGAAATTAGATTCCAATCCAAGTCTCAAATATACAATTGGATAAGATATCAAACTCAGTGTTTAACAGCCAGCATCAGAAGACCTTTTCATTTGATGCAAATGTACATTACAATACATATAGTCGTTCAACTTCAATATAAACAGGCAAAGTGTAGAGTATCCAGAAACATGGGATTTCTGTGACAAAACATACAATAATTCATATTTGCGGATAACAAAAGTCTTTTTCAGTCCTAAACACTCCTAGATGTGATCAAGTGCCAACGCGTTTCGGATTCGGATGAATCCATCTTCAGGGCAGGAAATATGAAGTTCATTCAAATTTAAAAGGGTATTCCTAGGGAAATGTAAATAAACTAGTTAGCTTATTGGGAATTATAAATGAAAATGTAAGTACTGAACACCCAAAAAGTATGCACTAACCTTAGTATTGATGTTTAGAAATCAAGATTCTTACAATCTGTGTAGTAAGCGAAAAAATCAATGTCAGCTTGTGAAAATCTAAATATTAGTTCACAAAGTATTCAAAATTGAAAAGCAGAAACCAAAAAGCAAAAAGCAAAAGAGTAACACGCGCCACGTTCAAAGGTGAATACGGATCACCCCGGATGTGAGTGGGTTGTTAGGAGGTCAATCACACAGTGCGTGTGCTGTAATTAATCAAAAAACCGAAATGGAGTTACTGAGGAAACCACAAGGGTAATGGTGGTGATGAGTCTCCTAAAGAATGTATGCAGTTTAACTCAGTAGAGTTAACAGGGTCTGGTAGACTTAGTAAAGAAAAGAGAGAAAATGCAGCAAGCCAAAATTGGTTTAAAGGCGGAATCCGTGGCTATCACGGGTTGGGCTCAGAGTTCGTATGAGATGCATATTTAAAATTTAGAATGTCTACATTTTACAGGATTATAGATTATACAGCCCCTACGGCTGTTCAACTGTTCCAACAGTCTTACCTATAATCACAGCAAGATCGCAGAGTACGAGACGTCCACTAGTCAGACGCTCGGCTCGGGAATGCGGGTTTGTTAAAGGTCGCCATGGCAATATCGCGCATGCGCGATGCTGCGGATGACGCCTTGTTGGTGGGGGCATGCGGCTGACTAACAATCAAGAGTATCGATCCACGGGCTTGTATCACATTTAAAATACCCGTTGTTATAAAGAATACATCATAGTGCTAGCTAATGCCACATCTAGTATTAATAACTGCAGATTCCGACGTGAATCTCATACCTCGAGTGGGTTGCTATGGTGACAACGTGAACAGCCGAGGCCCTGCAGAGTGCTGCGTCTGGCTGTAAGGAGGCAGGCCATGGGAGATCAAATTCCTGAGATCAGATGGGTAGATCATTTGAGCACAGTGTAACCTGGCTTTAGCAGGTATACGTGTAGGCAACAACCTGCTGCCAGGACGGTACACAGGTAAGGCTGACCTATAGGATTGAAGGTCTCATTGACGGCCCTGGGGCCTAACAGGTGAACAATCTGGGGGTTGTGGATGGCCACACTGCTGTGTGTGTGGAGGGGGTGTGAGGAGGGACACCACCGCAGCCTAGAACGAGGCTGCGTGGTGCCCCCCTCACACCCTGAAATAGTTATGCTCATCCAGACAGGTCACAGAACAAGGCAGGACAATGCCCGCGTTCAGACCGTCCGGATGGCTGGTTCAAGTGGGCTAGTGTTGTTAGTATGATTGGTGGCTAAGGTTAAGCCAGTCGGTGTGATGTAAGAAACAGACCTCTAAAGCATAACAGAGAGACTAAGATGATTGCATGTATAAAAACAACAACTATAACTTGAAGTTGACATTTTTGCATTAAAAACAAACATAGGCATAACATAATATCAGACAAAGCACATCAGATCGAACTCGCAGTTCATGCCCCTTGCGGTTAAACAGTCCAACAGATCAATCCAAAAGATTTCCCTTTGTAGCAATCGTCTCTGTACATCACCCCCTCTTGGGCCAGCTTGTAGTTGTTCCAAAATAATGCATCTTAATTGGGCAATTGTGTGCCTAGCTTCTAGGAAGTGCATTGAGACTGGAGATCTCACATTTTTGGTTCTAATGTTTGATTTATGTTCGGTCCATCTCAGCTTTGCTTTCCTCATGGTGATCCCCACATAATATAGCCCACAGGGGCATTTAAGTGCATATAAATCATTCGTTGAGTTGCACGTACAGGAGTGTTTAAGAAAGATGGGTTTGCCCGTATGGGGATGTGAGATTGTGTTGCCCAAAAGAAGATTACTACAGTGCTGGCAATTGTAGCAGGGTTGTGTGCCTTTGTATCGTGTAGTTATTGGATGGTCAGCTCCTGTCTCGGCTCAAATCAGGCTGTTCCTGAGAGCCGTGCTGTTTCTGTATGCAAATATAGGAGGCTCTTGAAAAAGGGATTGAGTTTCAGGGTCCATTTGTAACATTGGCCAGTTCTTGTGGATAATGTTCCTGATTTTTCTGCTCTGATTAGAATGTGTAGTCACGTACACTAATTTCTCCTCTTTATTCTTCACTTTAGTCGTGAGCAGAGTGTCCCTCTGTACATTTGCCACCTTCTCTTCATTCCTGGAGATCGAGGCCGATTTGTATCCCCTCTCCCTGAATTTGTGACGTAGGGCCACTGATTGTCTTGCATACTCTGATTCCTCTGAAATGTTCCTGCGATAATGTAGGAACTGACTCAGTGGAACGCTTTCAATTGTCCTCTGTGGATGGAAACTCGTGGCTAGCAAGAGACTATTCCTGTCAGTTGACTTAGTGAATATCCTGGTTTCGAGTTTAGCATTTTTCACATAGATTTCCACGTCCAGGGAGTTGATCTTTGATTTACTGGTCTGGGTGGTGAATTGAATACGTGGGTGCATGTTGTTCATCATATGAAAGAACTCAACCAATTTGTCCTCTGGGCCAGACCATATGCCAAACACATCGTCAATATACCTTACAAAGATAGTGAGGTGGCGCAGCCATCTTGCTGAGGTGAGAACATATTCATTTTCCAGATAATACATATATGTATTGGCATAAGCAGAGGCCATGGCCGCCCCCATGCTCATACCTGAGAGTTGTAAATAGTACCTATCTTCAAATCTGAAAAAGTTATTCATAAGAACTAATTTCAGCAGTGTTAGGACAAAGATCTTGTCCCCTTGGCAGTCGTCCGACCTCAAAAGGAGCCATTCGACTGCCTCAAGTCCCGCATCACGTACTATATTGGTATAGAGCGAGGTGACATCCATCGTAAATAGGGTATCTCTTCCATCTACAAAGAGTACTTCCTTAAGTTTCTGGAGGAAGTGTGTGGTGTCCTTAATATACGTCGGGGTTTCTTGTATAAGGGGTTGCAGAATCTTGTCCAGATATTTAGCCAGTGGTTCCAGTAGACTGTCTGTGGCTGCTATAATCGGTCTCCCTGTTGGGTCTAGTAATCTCTTGTGAATCTTGGGAAGAATGTATATCACTGGTGTGATGGGATGAGCTTTTTCCAGAAATGTGCGAGTTTTTTCAGAGATAACCTCTCTGTCTTCTGCCTCATCAAGTACTTGTTTGATTAGCTTCATCAAATCCTCCGTTGGATTGTGATGTATTTCTTTGTAGGTATCCTGATCCGCTAGTTGTCGCTTCACTTCCCTGATGTATTTGATTTTATCCATTAGAACTAGAGCCCCTCCCTTGTCGGCCGGTTTGAAGATAATATCTTTATTATCTAAGAGTCTCTTCAGGGTTCGTCGATCCGTGGCTGTAAAGTTCCCTTGGTTCTTTGATTTGTATTGGATCTTCTTGAATTGGTCCAGAACAGTTCTTTCAAACACAGTCAGAACATGATTATTCACGGGCGGGTTAAATGTACTCTTGGGTGAAAGTTCCAGAAATTCTGAGGGTTCATTCATGTTTTCTTCTTCTTCAATGGAATTGAAGAATACCTTCAGCTTAAGCTTGCGCATAAGCTTAAAGAAATCTATTTTCTCTTTCAGCAGGCTGGTGTTGTATTGGGGCACAAAAGACAGACCCTTCCGTGAGACTTGTAATTCGATACGTGACAATGTGTAGGATGATATATTGACCACTATATTTTCTTCCCCACTGGTTTCTTTCTCTCCGATTTTTTTCTTCCTCTGTCCTCGTCAGGTTGGTGCTTTTCTAAAAAATCAGAGGTACTTGCTGTAGCGCTTTCTGTTAATGGAGTCGAAGGTGCTGCCGTTGTTGTACTTGGGCTTGTTTCTAGTTCGGCGCTAGAGGCTTCCGAAGAAGTAGTATCAGTATTACCGGGTCCTGTTCTTGGGGGCCGTGGTTGGAGTGGTCTTGGAACACGTAAGCCGCAGTATTCTTGCCAGTTATAGACTATGTCCAATTTGTAGTCTTGCGTGTCTCTCCTGAACTTTCTGATCTTTTTTGTCTCGAGTTCTTGTTTGTACTTGGCTAGATTTTCATTGGTCTCGACCAGGATTTGTTTGAGTTGATCTTCCGTGAAGCTCTTACTTTGCGCACCTTTGATGGTGCTTATTTCCTTGTCCAAAGAAGTCAGGTTGTGTGCAAGTTCTTTGATTGTTAGGAGAATTAAATCAAGGGAACACTTGTGCAGGATCTGTCTCCATCTTTTTACGAAATTCGGATTTTCTTTGCATAGAGTAGGTTCTAGGTTTACTCTCAGCCCCCGAGGAATCCTCTGTGCCTTGTAATAGTATGTCAATGTTGTCGCGTGTAGTTTCAAGTTAATTTCTCTCCGTATTTTCCATTCAAGCTGTTTGATTAATGCTTCCGGTTTATCAGTGCTTTTGAGCTCATCCCCTGTTGTTTTTATGAGACCCAGAATCCTCCGAGCTTCTTCTTCGCTGAATCCAAGGGATTCAGCTCTATTGTTGGTAGTTGCATCAATCTTAGCAAAGGACATAGTCCAGTAGTGCGGCTAACACGTTCAATATAAGTAAAGATAAGATTAAGGATGGTGTGTGCACTCCCCAATTGTGGCCACTTAAAGAGAAGAAAAAGGGTATGGGGTGGGAGGCACTACTAAATGTTCATAGAATCAAAATAAACATAAACACAGATGCTTGTTCGTACAGATTTCGAGCAATCAATTAATTGAGTAAATAGATTTCAGGTGCAGCAGGGCAGATCCCGAGGCCACTCGAGATCAAAACACAGAAAGAACAATAAACAAACATCGGGTGTTGCCAGCCGATAACCCTGTGTTGCACACCTAATGGGATAGAAACCCCTATGTGGTTTAATGACCTATTGTGAGAAGGGATCTCCCAGTTACCGGAAGGCCAGTTCCCTGTGTGGCCAGTTTCCATTAGGGACACTGTACTTTGTGACACTTGTGTCATGTTGTGGGGATTAATTTGTTTGCTCTCACATAGCATGACATGCCATGGTGTGTTGTGTGGCAGTGCCGGGGAGGAGTTGGGTGACATGGCACTGTTCTCATGTTGTATTTTGCAAGTGGGTATTCATTTTTGCTGCCTAGAAGTGTGTCTTTTGATGACACTGCATTGGTGGTGTTTGTGTAGGTAGGGATGCACACATTGTGACACTTCAGGTGAACAATCTCAGGCTGCTATGGTTCTGACAGTTGACTGTCCCTTCATTCATCATAATTGTCAGATTGAGTCATCATTGATTGTCAGATGGTATGTGCCAGGTCTGTGTGCACTCCACAGGGGTGTGATTTCTATGTGAAGTAATTAGCCACCAGCTGCGTACGGGCTGCCTCACCCCGTGCCCTTTCCCCTAGCATGCGCAGCAGGCGTGCATGTGGTTGGGGATGTGGGGGCACCACCATGTCCACAGCCAGGCCCCGGCGTGTTGCAACATTGTGCAGGACACATGCTGCCACTATGATCCTGCACACTACTGGGGGAGCGTATAACAGCTGCCCGCCAGAACAGTCAAGGGAGCGAAAGCGTGACTTGAGCACTCCGAATGTGCGCTCCACTATGCCCCGGGTTGCAATATGGGCTGTGTTGTATCTTACCTCGGGAGGCATGATGGGGTTCCGAATTTGCGTCATCATGTGGGTGCTCAGAAGGTAGGCACTGTCCCCTGGGGAGGTGGTGATGGGGATCATTAGTGGGGTAGTGACATTACTCTGTATCTCTCATGCATGCGTGTGCTGTGGATTTATACTCACCAAGCAGCCATGCATCGCCATGCCGCCCAGCTTCCATGTCCCGGTTTAGGGTTGACATCCTGTAAATGAAGCTGTCGTGGGTGGACCATGGATAGTTGGCATATACTGAGGTGATGATTCCCTTGGCATCACATACTACCTGGACGGTGATGGAATGCCAGTGCTTGCGGTTTCTATAGATGTTCTCTGATGCCCTGGGGGGACGTAGAGCCACATGGGTGCAATCAATGGCACCTAGCACTTTGGGGAATTGTGCCACCCCATAGAAATCCTGCCTTTCTGCAGGTGTTCTGGGCACGTATATGTCCCTGCGGACTAATGGGCGTGCAGTAATGATGGCCAACACCTGGTGTAGGCACCATGACTGCATGGCCTGTGACACCCCCCCCCACTATGGCACTTGTCCGCTGAAATGATCCGGTAGCCAAGAAGTGCAGTACATTGAGGACCTTCTCCAGGGGGCTGAGTGCTTGGGAGCACAGGGTGGGTGATGTGAGGTCATCCTCTCACTCACTGACCAGGTCGAGTATTATGTGAGGTGGAAACCTGTACCTCCCATACACCTGGTCATCAGGCATACCAAAAAGGCTGGTTCTGGGTGTAAAGATTCTGGCCCTGACTATCCTCCTCCTCCTCCTGCGGTATCCCACGGCCACTGCTGCTAGGAACGGTATATTCATCCTGGCGTCTGAGCTTGTTTGTTGTTTGCGCACACTTTTATGCTGCGCGGGACGTGCACCTGCTTCATGCTGGCGTACGTGTTTCCGGATTGGACATTTTTCTTTGGCGCGTTGTAGGCGACCGTGTAAATCTTCCCGCCCACCCCAGGAATACACGTAACACGCTCTCCCAGGCCCAGTCGCATGTAAATATTCCCGCCCGCCCCAGGAATACACGTACCCCACTCTCCCAGGCCCAGTCGCGTGTGGAAGTTCACACGAACCCCGTAATACACGTACCCTGCTGAAATCGTGTGTGGAAGTTCACGCGGACCCATAATGCACGTACCCTGCTGAAATCGCGTGTAAGACTAGCCGCGCACCCCTGAAATACACCTACCCTGGCCAATCGCACTGCTGGGGGGTGGGGGTGCTGGGAGACATGAGTGGGGGCCTGGTGGAGGGTGCCCCTGGATGCTGGGGGGTGGGGGTGCTGGGAGGCATGAGTGGGGGCCTGGTGGAGGGTGCCCCTGGATGCTGGGGGGTGGGGGTGCTGGGAGACATGAGTGGGGGCCTGGTGGAGGGTGCCCCTGACTGCTGGGGAGTGGGGGTGCTGGGAGACATGTGTGGGGGCCTGTTGGAGGGTGCCCCTGGATGCTGGGGGGTGGGGGTGCTGGGAGACATGAGTGGGGGCCTGGTGGAGGGTGCCCCACAGTGCTGGGGGTGGGGGTGCAGGGAGACATGAATTGGACATGAGTGGGGGCCTGGTGGAGGGTGCCCCTGACTGCTGGGGGGTGGGGGTGCGGGGAGACATGTGTTGGACATGAGTGGGGGCCTGGTGGAGGGTGCCCCTGACTGCTAGGGGTGGGGGTGCTGGGAGACATGAGTGGGGGCCTGGTGGAGGGTGCCCCACAGTGCTGGGGGGTGGGTGTGCAGGGGGACATGAGATGGACATGGGTGGGGGCCTGGTGGAAGGTGCCCCTGGATGCTGGGGGGTGGGGATGCTGGGAGACATGAGTGGGGGCCTGGTGGAGGGTGCCCCTGACTGCTGGGGGGTGGGGGTGCAGGGAGACATGAGTTGGACATGAGTGGGGGCCTGGTGGAGAGTGCCCCTGGATGCTGGGGGGTGGGGGTGCTGGGAGACATGAGTGGGGGCCTGGTGAAGGGTGCCCCTGACTGCTGGGGGGTGGGGGTGCAGGGAGACATGAGTTGGACATGAGTGGGGGCCTGGTGGAGGGTGCCCCTGGATGCGGTGGGGTGGGGGTGCTGGGAGACATGAGTGGGGGCCTGGTGGAGGGTGCCCCTGGATGCTGGGGGGTGGGGGTGCAGGGAGACATGGGTGGGGGCCTGGTGGAGGGTGCCCCTGACTGCTGGGGGGTGGGGGTGCTGGGAGACATGAGTGGGGGCCTGGTGGAGGGTGCCCCACAGTGCTGGGGGTTGGGGGTGCAGGGGGACATGAGTTGGACATGAGTGGGGGCCTGGTGGAGGGTGCCCCTGACTGCTGGGGGGTGGGGGTGCTGGGAGACATGAGTGGGGGCCTGGTGGAGGGTGCCCCACAGTGCTGGGGGGTGGGGGTGCAGGGAGACATGAGTTGGACATGAGTGGGGGCCTGGTGGAGGGTGCCCCTGGATGCTGGGGGGGTGGGTGTGCTGGGAGACATGAGTGGGGGCCTGGTGGAGGGTGCCCCTGACTGCAGGGGTGTTTGGGTGCTGGGAGACATGAGTGGGGGCCTGGTGGAATGTGCCCCACAGTGCTGGGGGGTGGGGGTGCAGGGGGACATGAGTTGGACATGAGTGGGGGCCTGGTGGAGGGTGCCGCTGGATGCTGGTGGGTGGGGGTGCTAGGAGACATCATGAGTGGGGGCCTGGTGAAGGGTGCCCCTGACTGCTGGGGGGTGGGGGTGCAGGGAGACATGGGTTGGACATGAGTAGGTGCCTGGTGGAGGGGGCCCCTGGATGCTGGGGGTGGGGGTGCTGGGAGACATGAGTGGGGGTCTGGTGGAGGGTGCCCCTGGATGCTGGGGGTGGGGGTGCAGGGAGACATGAGTGGGGGCCTGGTGGAGGGTGCCCCTGGTTGCTGGGGTGTGAGGGTGCAGGGAGACATGAGTGGGGGCCTGGGGGAGGGTGCCCCTGGATGCTGAGGGGTGGGGGTGCTGGGAGACATGAGTGGGGGCCTGGTGGAGGGAGCCCCTGGATGCTGGGGGGTGGGGGTGCTGGGAGACATGAGTGGGGGCCTGGTGTAGGGTGCCCTTGACTGCTGGGGGGTGGGGGTGCAGGGAGACATGAGGTGGACATGAGTGTGGGCCTGGTGGAGGGTGCCCCTGACTGCCGGGGAGTGGGGGTGCTGGGTGACATGAGTGGGGGCCTGGTGGAGGGTGCCCCTGGATGCTGGGGGGTGGGGATGCTGGGAGGCATGAGTGGGGGCCTGGTGGAGGGTGCCCCTGGATGCTGGGGGTGGGGGTGCAGGGAGACATGAATTGGACATGAGTGGGGGCCTGGTGGAGGGTGCCCCTGACTGCTGGGGGGTGGGGGTGCAGGGAGACATGTGTTGGACATGAGTGGGGGCCTGGTGGAGGGTGCCCCTGACTGCTAGGGGTGGGGGTGCTGGGAGACATGAGTGGGGGCCTGGTGGAGGGTGCCCCACAGTGCTGGGGGGTGGGTGTGCAGGGGGACATGAGATGGACATGGGTGGGGGCCTGGTGGAAGGTGCCCCTGGATGCTGGGGGGTGGGGATGCTGGGAGACATGAGTGGGGGCCTGGTGGAGGGTGCCCCTGACTGCTGGGGGGTGGGGGTGCAGGGAGACATGAGTTGGACATGAGTGGGGGCCTGGTGGAGAGTGCCCCTGGATGCTGGGGGGTGGGGGTGCTGGGAGACATGAGTGGGGGCCTGGTGAAGGGTGCCCCTGACTGCTGGGGGGTGGGGGTGCAGGGAGACATGAGTTGGACATGAGTGGGGGCCTGGTGGAGGGTGCCCCTGGATGCGGTGGGGTGGGGGTGCTGGGAGACATGAGTGGGGGCCTGGTGGAGGGTGCCCCTGGATGCTGGGGGGTGGGGGTGCAGGGAGACATGGGTGGGGGCCTGGTGGAGGGTGCCCCTGACTGCTGGGGGGTGGGGGTGCTGGGAGACATGAGTGGGGGCCTGGTGGAGGGTGCCCCACAGTGCTGGGGGGTGGGGGTGCAGGGGGACATGAGTTGGACATGAGTGGGGGCCTGGTGGAGGGTGCCCCTGACTGCTGGGGGGTGGGGGTGCTGGGAGACATGAGTGGGGGCCTGGTGGAGGGTGCCCCACAGTGCTGGGGGGTGGGGGTGCAGGGAGACATGAGTTGGACATGAGTGGGGGCCTGGTGGAGGGTGCCCCTGGATGCTGGGGGGGTGGGTGTGCTGGGAGAAATGAGTGGGGGCCTGGTGGAGGGTGCCCCTGACTGCAGGGGTGTTTGGGTGTTGGGAGACATGAGTGGGGGCCTCGTGGAATGTGCCCCACAGTGCTGGGGGGTGGGGGTGCAGGGGGACATGCGTTGGACATGAGTGGGGGCCTGGTGGAGGGTGCCGCTGGATGCTGGGGGGTGGGGGTGCTAGGAGACATGAGTGGGGGCCTGGTGAAGGGTGCCCCTGACTGCTGGGGGGTGGGGGTGCAGGGAGACATGGGTTGGACATGAGTAGGTGCCTGGTGGAGGGGGCCCCTGGATGCTGGGGGTGGGGGTGCTGGGAGACATGAATGGGGGTCTGGTGGAGGGTGCCCCTGGATGCTGGGGGTGGGGGTGCAGGGAGACATGAGTGGGGGCCTGGTGGAGGGTGCCCCTGGTTGCTGGGGTGTGAGGGTGCAGGGAGACATGAGTGGGGGCCTGGCGGAGGGTGCCCCTGGATGCTGAGGGGTGGGGGTGCTGGGAGACATGAGTGGGGGCCTGGTGGAGGGAGCCCCTGGATGCTGGGGGGTGGGGGTGCTGGGAGACATGAGTGGGGGCCTGGTGTAGGGTGCCCTTGACTGCTGGGGGGTGGGGGTGCAGGGAGACATGAGGTGGACATGAGTGTGGGCCTGGTGGAGGGTGCCCCTGACTGCCGGGGAGTGGGGGTGCTGGGTGACATGAGTGGGGGCCTGGTGGAGGGTGCCCCTGGATGCTGGGGGGTGGGGGTGCTGGGAGACATGAGTGGGGGCCTGGTGGAGGGTGCCCCTGACTGCTGGGGAGTGGGGGTGCTGGGAGACATGAGTGGGGGCCTGTTGGAGGGTGCCCCTGGATGCTGGGGGGTGGGGGTGCTGGGAGACATGAGTGGGGGCCTGGTGGAGGGTGCCCCACAGTGCTGGGGGTGGGGGTGCAGGGAGACATGAATTTGACATGAGTGGGGGCCTGGTGGAGGGTGCCCCTGACTGCTGGGGGGTGGGGGTGCAGGGAGACATGTGTTGGACATGAGTGGGGGCCTGGTGGAGGGTGCCCCTGACTGCTAGGGGTGGGGGTGCTGGGAGACATGAGTGGGGGCCTGGTGGAGGGTGCCCCACAGTGCTGGGGGGTGGGTGTGCAGGGGGACATGAGATGGACATGGGTGGGGGCCTGGTGGAAGGTGCCCCTGGATGCTGGGGGGTGGGGATGCTGGGAGACATGAGTGGGGGCCTGGTGGAGGGTGCCCCTGACTGCTGGGGGGTGGGGGTGCAGGGAGACATGAGTTGGACATGAGTGGGGGCCTGGTGGAGAGTGCCCCTGGATGCTGGGGGGTGGGGGTGCTGGGAGACATGAGTGGGGGTCTGGTGGAGGGTGCCCCTGGATGCTGGGGGTGGGGGTGCAGGGAGACATGAGTGGGGGCCTGGTGGAGGGTGCCCCTGGTTGCTGGGGTGTGAGGGTGCAGGGAGACATGAGTGGGGGCCTGGGGGAGGGTGCCCCTGGATGCTGAGGGGTGGGGGTGCTGGGAGACATGAGTGGGGGCCTGGTGGAGGGAGCCCCTGGATGCTGGGGGGTGGGGGTGCTGGGAGACATGAGTGGGGGCCTGGTGTAGGGTGCCCTTGACTGCTGGGGGGTGGGGGTGCAGGGAGACATGAGGTGGACATGAGTGTGGGCCTGGTGGAGGGTGCCCCTGACTGCCGGGGAGTGGGGATGCTGGGTGACATGAGTGGGGGCCTGGTGGAGGGTGCCCCACAGTGCTGGGGGGTGGGGGTGCAGGGGGACATGAGTTGGACATGAGTGGGGGCCTGGTGGAGGGTGCCCCTGGATGCTGGGGGGTGGACGTGCTGGGAGACATGAGTGGGGGCCTGGTAGAGGGTGCCCCTGACTGCTGGGGGGTGGGGTTGCAGGGAGACATGAGTTGGACATGAGTGGGGGCCTGGTGGAGGGTGCCCCTGGATGCTGGGGAGTGGGGGTGCTGGGAGACATGAGTGGGGGCCTGGTGAAGGGTGCCCCTGACTGCTGGGGGGTGGGGGTGCAGGGAGACATGAGTTGGACATGAGTGGGGGCCTGGTGGAGGGTGCCCCTGGATGCTGGGGGGTGGGGGTGCAGGGAGACATGAGTGGGGGCCTGGGGGAGGGTGCCTGTTAGGGAGAATCCTCTGTTTAGGCTGAATTTCCTAACCTAGTGAGTCCCCCAGCAGCTTTGCTGGATTTCTGGAGTTTGTTTTTTTCCATCCTGCCAAGAGTGAGAATCTTTTTCTCCCACTCTTGGACATGAATGTGTGTAATTCCTTTGAATGTCAATCTGTTCTATGGGCTATGGGGTCCTTTACTCCATAGGGTCTCATATGTTTTGCTATGTGTGTTACACCGCACCCTCTCTGCCGTAACACTGGGGCGTCCTAGCGGACCTCCATCATAGACTCCATACCCGGGGACCGACTACTGTCCCCCCGGGCATGTAAAGTCACCATTGGCTTTACTAGACCTAAATTTACTAACAGAACTAGTACAAACCATCCTATTGTGGACGTACTAGTAGGGGTAATACGATTACTCCTATGTCTGTTATGCGAGGGGGCACTGTCCCGTCCCCCCTCGTCGAGTTTTGGCTGGTGGCAGTGAAAACTACTTGT
This sequence comes from Ambystoma mexicanum, assembly GCF_040938575.1. Classification (NCBI taxonomy): domain Eukaryota; kingdom Metazoa; phylum Chordata; class Amphibia; order Caudata; family Ambystomatidae; genus Ambystoma; species Ambystoma mexicanum. Next base: position 1,125,203,939 of record NC_090936.1, on the reverse strand, counting down.
TATGTTCGACCCCGAATATAACCCTATGGGATTCTTCCCATTGTTGGAGATTGATACTTTTTCTCGTTAATCTCTAACATACTCCCGGTTTACTTATCTTATATAAGTCTATCGGAGGGTATTTTCTGCCAGAACTCGGTTGTTAAAATGGCGTCTGTGTTCGTCTCTGTGACTCGTAAACCAAAGGTTGTGCCCTTTGTTCACTTTTGGCGGGCTTCTGTACAGAGACCCTCCAAAGTGGTGCCATTCTGTCTGGGTTACCACAGGGGTGTAGGAGGGGGTTTAGGCACCCTGGAACGAGTTGCCTTGCCAACTTCGGTTGCACTCTGGTGTGTTGGCCCAAGTGGTGAGCCTCCCCGCGTGTGTTGATTGACAGCTAGGCTGAATGAATGGGGGTTTTCTGCATAAGAGCAGGGCTTTTGGGACTGGATCTTCAGAAGTCGCCACAGGACCTAAGAATCCGACAAGGGTAAAGCTGAGCCGTCCTGCAACGACGACACCTCCGGTGGAGCCCTGCTTAACCGACTCACCACTTCCCGACGACAGAGTCGAATTGCCCGTGCAGAGCACCTCGGCAACCGGATAGCCACTACCCCTGTACCGCGACCAAAAGGTGGTGCCTTGTGACGGAGCACTCCGCGGCTAGACTCTTCCCTGGTGATGCAACGATCTTCAACTTTCCTTCGACAACGAGATCTTCTCTTCTCTTGGCAAAGACCGGACGTGCATCCACCACCAGGAACAACTGCCCCCGCCGGAGCTGTCTCTCCACAATCAAGGTACTGTGTCCGCCTGGCTTCCCTTGTTGCCGGATAGAGTGAGGTGTCTTAATCCTCGCCTCTCCATAGGGTCGCCTCCATGTTTTCTCTAGCGTGTTGTTCTGAACTGGTCCAATCTGCCGATAACAAATTGCTGCAAAGACTCGAACGCATTTCCACTAAGATACTTTTTGGGACATATCGCCACGCTGCTCTCCGAGTGGGCCTGGCCTCTGAACTTTATGATCTACCGTGGTTCTTGTCTTCTTGCCTTGCATTTATCCGTTAAGTATTGGAACCGTGTTGATTTCGTAACCTGCTTATTTTTCTCTCCCGTCCTAACGAATACTAGAGTGCCATCTAAATTGAAGCATACACCTCTGTCTGCAAATAAGTGATGCTGGTAAACCTAGACTTGTCGAACTATTGTTAGGGGGATTGATCTTTTGCTTCGTAGAGTAATTGTAATTGAAGTGTTTGCCGTAATAGTGCCAGAGTGTTTTCTATGGATGTGTCGTTATAAATAAATACCTTTATATCTTTACACTGAAGCCTTGTTGCGTGTTTGCTAGTCTTACTGTGTACAATTGCCCTATGTTGTATACTCCACATACTGCCTAACTCTTCTTGAGGGAAGTCTGACTGCTCGGCCACAGCTACCAAGTGAATCTGTGTGGTACAGACTGCTACCAAGTGGGTTCACTGCCAAACACCTGTAGTCCTAAATCTTTTGCAGTGGTCCCAGAGGGAACTGCACAGGTTTCCGCCTAACACTGGTGTACAGGAGTGGGATTTGTATTGAGTATACAGTTTAGAGTGCTTTTGGACACTTTAGGATAACTAACCACAAAGCTTAGCACTAAAAAAAGCAACTTTCAAAACACATGTCTACTATGGAAGCTTACAGTCAAGAGTCCTTGTCAGGTGAAAATACTGAGAGTTTGCGAGCTCTCTGTAGGCAAGAGAATCTTTCTGTAAGAGGCAAGAAGTTAGAACTAATAGAGAGATTGCTGGCGGACCAAAGTCTGGGTACTGGTTCAGAGGAACCAACTTCTCCAGCAGATGTAGATAACAGTAATGGTGTTGATCTAAATCGTAATTCTGATGATAGTGATGAAGAGGCTGAAGAGGAAAGAGAGGCTAACGAAACTGTCTCCCCTGCCCCTCTGTCTGCCTTACCAGCTGTACCTACTGGGCCTATAACCGGTCCCACACTAAATCCTCAAGTCCTTGAACTAGAAAAAATGAAAATAGACTTGGAATTCAGAAGGATTACTGCTCAAACCGAACAGAAACACCAAGAAATGCAACAAATTCTTAGGCTCCGAGAAATGGAGCTCAAGCATGAGTTAGAAATGAAAAAGTTGTCTGTCGAAACTGCTTCTGTCTCTGGCTCTTCTAGAAGCTCCAGTCCCAAAAGACCCTGGATGCCGAAGGAACTAATTGGTATGTATAAACCGAAGTTGGGTGTATTAGATTGGCTGAGTTTGTTTGAGTACAATCATGGGCTCCAGAACATCACGGGTAACGAGTTGCTTACCTGGTTGTTCTCTAGGCTCCCCCCTGTTGCGACTGATGTGGTAATGGAGTTGGGGGAGGAGGATAGGAAAGAGTACGAAAGTGTGAAACTAGCTTTGATAGCTAGATTAGGGAAGACCCCTTCCCAGTATCTTAAGAGGTTTAGAACCCTCAAAAAGCATGATGGTACCCCTTGGGCTACCTGGGTGAGTGAAGGGTTGGAAAAGAGAGGACCATGTGCGGTACTCTCCAGGAGATGATGAAGAAAGAAATCACTCCTGCTCCACTGGAATTATCGGCCACTGTCTCAAAGAAAACAGAAGCGAAAGGGAAACCTAAGACTTCTACCCCGAAAACCAGCAGCCGGCATTACAGTGCAGCCAACACAGACTTCCCCGCGGTTGTCCAAATTTACACCCGTAACTCCACCTCCGGCTGAGGCTGAGAGGGAAGTACAACTCTGTGTGGTAGAATTAGACTCTGAGGAAGAGATAATGGAAGGCCAGGAACTCATTGGAGATCTGGATCCTGTTGACCATCCTGAGCTGCAGTCTTTACTGGCAGAAGGTGGACCCAGCAGGGCAAACTTCAGTAAGGGACAATGAGAATGTCCAACTCTGGAAGGTCTTCACCACCAGGCAGAAGCTCAGGCTGAAGGGCAAGAGCCTGGGAAATACAGGTTGCACTGGGAAGATGGCCTCTTCTACAGTGAACCGACCGAGTCTGCACCTGGAGATTACAAACGACTTGTAGTACCCCAAGAGAACAGACCACAGTTCTTGCAGTTAGCCCACGAGATTCCTTTGGCTGGTCACTTGAGTTTCAAGAAGACTAAGGAAAGGCTCTCTCTCTACTTCTATTGGCCGAAGATGGGAGCCGAAGTGGAAAAACACTGCAGGAGCTGCCACACCTGCCAGACCTCTGGTAAGGTGGGCTCCAAGAATGTGGCACCTTTAGTGCCTCTCCCAGTTGTGGGAGTCCCATTTGAGAGAGTAGGGATTGAAATTGTTGGTCCCCTTGCTCCTCCAACCTCCTCAGGCAACAGGTTTATACTTGTTGTAGTAGACCATGCTACTAGGTATCCTGAGGCAATTCCTATGAGGACTGTTACAGCTCCGGCTGTGGATAAGGCCCTCCTTGGTATTTTTACTAGGGTCGGGTTTCCTAAGGAAGTAATCTCTGATAGGGGGTCAAACTTTATGTCCCACTACATGAAAGCCATGTGGAAAACCTGTGGAGTTACTTACAAGTTCTCAACATCTTACCACCCACAAACCAATGGATTGGTAGAACGGTTCAACCAAACCATGAAGAGCATGATAGGTGTTTTAGAGGAACCCCTTAAGCGTAAGTTGGACCTTCTACTGCCATGTCTTCTCTTTGCTTATATAGAAGTCCCTCAGGAGGGAGTAGGTTACTCTCCCTTCGAGCTTTTCTATGGTCATCCCGTCAGAGGTCCATTGGCCCTGATTAAGGAGGGGTTGGGGAGTGCTCCTTCCCCCAAACCAGTCAGAGTGACTGACTACGTGATAGGTCTCCGGAGGAGAATGTCACACATGATGGCGGAAGCAAGTGATAACTTGAAAGCTGGACAAGCATTGGTTAAGCAGGGGGACATGAGTTGGACATGAGTGGGGGCCTGGTGCAGGGTGCCCCTGACTGCTGGGGGGTGGGGGTGCAGGGAGACATGAGTGGGGGCCTGGTGGAGGTTGCCCCTGGATGCTGGGGGGTGGGGGTTCTGGGAGACATGCGTTAGTGGGCAGTAGTGCAAGGTGACATGTGGGTTGGCTGGGGGGCATGGCCATGGTGGATGGGCTGCCTGCGGGACATGTGCAGGGGAGCAGGGTAGTCCCCTGTGGTGTGGGCCGCCTGCAGAGGCCATGGAGGGTGTAGAGGGAACACCTGGGAGGACCCACATGGCCAATTCACGTGTAGTACTCCCCGGCAACCCCGAAATACACGTAGGCTGCTGGATTTGTGTGTGGAACTTCCCACGCACCCGGAGTACACGTACCCTGCTGAAATCGCGTGTGGAACTTCACGCGCACCCTGAAATACACGTACCCTGCAAATTCGCGTGTGAAACTTCCCGCGCACCTTGGAATACACGTTCCCTGCTGAAATCGCGTGTGAAACTTCACGCGCACCCCAAAATACACGTACCAAGGACAGTCGCGTGTGGAACTTCACGCGCACCCCGAAATACACATACCCAGGCCAATCGCGTGTGGAACTTCCCGCGCACGCCAAAATACATGCACACGCTATTTTTCACACAGCGGGTGTCCGTGTTTGTTGGTACCCCTTTGCACCTCATTTGTCCTAGAGGGCCACAGTATGGATCATTCATCATAGCTGTATATAGGTGATTTTTGTTAGCGCACATTTTGGCGCACATTTATTTCAGGCGCAGGGACGCTACCGCCTGCTTTCTTGTGGCAGACTTGTTTGGCCCTGTGCGCGTCTTTGCCCGTGCGCTGGTTTGCCCTATTCGATTCCATGAATACGAGTTGTAGGCGAGCGTTTGGGCGTTCCGCGCACTTGCCTCCTGTACTTCCCCCATGACGCCCATATTTTCATGCGTTGTTCCCCATTCCAAGTGTTACGCCCCGTGTTCCGCCTACTTTTGTTATCTGCGCCGCGCTATGTGCGATTTCGCTGTGGCCGTGGCGCACGCCGTTGGATGACCTGTGCGCCGGCGTGCGCCACGCACTTTTTCAGCGCACATCCAATATTTTTCTCGCGCACAGACTTCCATGAATCGATGTGCGCTGGTTTCCCTGCGATTTTCGCACTTGCACTGCGATTCGCACGTTTTGGCACCTCTGCGCCGGAATTTTTGGCGCACATTAATTCCATGAATCGGCCTATTAGTGTGTTCCGAGTGTGTATGGATTTCGCAATGTTTTGTTCCTCTTAGCAGTTACCAGAAATTTAACAATCCCCCGAGATTTCTGATGGAATATTCAGGGTCCAAGAATTCCTGGAATTGTCCCCCAACAACAACAAAAAAGAGAAAAAATAGAAGAAGCCTTACGCTCTTCCCCCAACAGCACTAAATGCCCTCAGGAGGAGCAGGGAGCATGGAGTTGCGAGGGGGCGGGTGTCAGCTCACAGAAGCACACAGGTCCTAAAAAGCAAACTCTATGTGCAGACTCTGTGTGTTAGGACCACCCAACCAAACCCAGCCAAACACTGCCAAACATTCTGTAGCACTTCTCTGTGCTTCGCTGTCTTTTTCCTATGCAAATGTTCAAACTGGTGATAATGTAAAGAGACACGTGCCTCTGAACACACGAAGAAATCAGCAGCAGGCACGTCCACCTTCAAGCAGCGTGTGGTGGTGTGATTGGGTTCACTCTTGTTTTGTGGAAGGGCTAAGTAGTCCATTTAGCCTCTATTCACCCTTCCACTCCTGCGGGGCAGAAGTCAATGCATCAAATTATCAAGTGACTTGATGCTTGAAAGTACACACAATTGTACTGACTAAGATTATAATTATAGTGAGCTTTCATTATAATTATAATCTCAACTGTGTGTATGCAGATTTTTAGCCTCAGGATACAGACAATTAATAGGCTTCTTTTCTTTTAGGTACATTGGTGATTTGAAAAGTAGATTTATTGAGCAGTGTACTAGTTTAGCTCTTGAATAAAAACTTTGAAGAACATGTTTTGTTGGCACTAATATTTAATATGGAAGTAGAGAAAAGGAAATCTTCCCTGCTCTCTAAATTGGCAATTGTGGAAAAAAGAAGACAGATCTCAAATCCCCAACTTTCACACTTCATAAATTATGTGACCCTGAGCAAATCTCGTTTCATCCCTATGCCTTTCTTCCCTATCTGTAGAGAAAGTCTCCCTCATAAGGTGTATAATCCACGGGGTTTCCTAAATAACTATAATGTTAACCATTTATTTGATGCATACTGGTGGGGAGGCAGCATGCCAAGGACGGGTCATATGTTGTCGGAGTGGGGTGGGATGACAGGGCACCAGGTATGGGTTTTCGCCCTGCTGTTAGGATGGATTTCTAGAAAACAGATTTTAGGAGGTCACCCTAGTTGTAAGTGATTAGGGAACTCTGATAGGTTTACCAAACCCAATCAAGTTATGTAGATGAGCAGTCAAGGATTATTCTCAGGAGAGTGTGAGTGGGGCCATGGGCCCTCAATGTGTTCACACAATATGGCAAACAATAATTACATTTAGACAATCAGTTATCAAAATAGAAGAAAAATATGATCGATGGTTTCGATATATAATCTGTGCGCTAGTGACCACTCTTGATTCAAATGTAATGATAAAAACGGGCATCAAACACCCTTTCACCAAACCAAACCACCCAGGGTATGGAAAAACTGTACATAAGAATTGAGTCTGAAATGGGTGACGCAGGCTCTGTATATTAGGTCTCAAAATTGTTGTGACTTCGATGATCCAATTTGGATAAAATTACCAAATTTGCAGAGAATGAATTTCAGAAAACAAATGTATTCCTGATGTGCACAGCCAACATGTGTTTTGACCTTGTGGTCATTTTCAAGGCGTAGTAGACTCTTGTCCCTTGCAGGATTGATGATTGAGCAATATATGTAGCGTATAGTGATATGCACTATGGTCCCGATGCTTTTCACATCTGGGATTAGGACATGGGTCTACATCAGTCCACCAGGATGACCAAGGATACTTCTGAAGGCTACAAAGGGCAGGATCCTCGAGAAGACATTGAGACTACTTGGTCCCACTAGTCCAAGGGCTGAAGCACTGCTGAGGATCTTCAGCAATTAGGCAGAGAAGCAGGGCTTCACCGGGGTGGCTACTGGATTGCCTGCTGGGCCACTTCCAGTAGTTGTCTTTGGATTTTCAGCATGCTGCACTTGTTTGAGGGATGCTTGGCTCCAATGATGATATGAAGAAATGGCTGCAGAAGTCCTCCTCATATCCGAAATCCGAACTGGAAACAAGTCCAAGCCCACCAATGGTAAGGATCTGCACAGTTCAAACAGCCAGTACGTGTCCAACCAGGGGCAAGTCCTAGTTCCACATTTGTACCTCACCTAGACTTCTTGGGCAAGTGCATGACCTTATACAGAATTTCCTGATCTGAGAAGGCAGGAACAACAATATGGCCAAAGAATCAAGCAAACCTCTTGTGGCATAGCCATTTAGGGCACAAGCCATGTTTAGTAGCCAAACTCGTTAAATGTGAATGTGCACACCAGGAATAATGCACACAATTGTCAAAATGTAACTGCTGCCACCAGCTTGCCTTTGGGCACATGGAAAAACAACAAAACATCCCATTTGTAAAAAGCTAGCGTGACACAAAAGTGTACCCATTGCACTGCACTGTAAGGTGCTGTGTGCAATGTTAAAATGTACAAGAACCCAAGAGGGAATCGTAGTTTTCCGGTACTGATAATATGATGGGCTGATTGGTTTCCCCGTAATAATGAGCTAAAGGCAATATTATCCAGGTGAATAATGTAACAATGTTTGGTATGTGGGCTCCGGGTCTCTAAAATCCACATACATACCTGAAGGATATGATGCATAAAAGGAAAGAAATGCCAGTAATGTCTATTATATAGCAAAAACAAAGAGGTGATGGCTGGAAGGTTTAGACTAAATCTTAACCACTGGCAATGCTCTGGGCAACCCTCCAGACCACCGTTCTTCGCCTGCCAAGCCATTACAGAAGGGAAAGACCATATGCAAATCAGGCTTGGCCCCACCCCAAAAGGGGCAGTCCAGCCCGAGCTGCTAGGCCACATCCCTTCTGCACGAGACCACAAGCATCCCCAAACATGTTTCGCCCTTGTTGGGGCTCATCAGTGAGGAGTAGCCTGGGTCTCTAGGCCCAGCAGGCACGGGACCCACGTCTGGGCATACCCGTCCCACTCGGGGTGACATAGCAAAAACAAAGAGGTGATGGCTGGAAGGTTTAGACTAAATCTTAACCACTGGCAATGCTCTGGGCAACCCTCCAGACCACCGTTCTTCGCCTGCCAAGCCATTACAGAAGGGAAAGACCATATGCAAATCAGGCTTGGCCCCACCCCAAAAGGGGCAGTCCAGCCCGAACTGCTAGGCCACATCCCTTCTGCACGAGACCACAAGCATCCCCAAACATGTTTCGCCCTTGTTGGGGCTCATCAGTGAGGAGTAGCCTGGGTCTCTAGGCCCAGCAGGCACGGGACCCACGTCTGGGCATACCCGTCCCACTCGGGGTGACATAGCAAAAACAAAGAGGTGATGGCTGGAAGGTTTAGACTAAATCTTAACCACTGGCAATGCTCTGGGCAACCCTCCAGACCACCGTTCTTCGCCTGCCAAGCCATTACAGAAGGGAAAGACCATATGCAAATCAGGCTTGGCCCCACCCCAAAAGGGGCAGTCCAGCCCGAACTGCTAGGCCACATCCCTTCTGCACGAGACCACAAGCATCCCCAAACATGTTTCGCCCTTGTTGGGGCTCATCAGTGAGGAGTAGCCTGGGTCTCTAGGCCCAGCAGGCACGGGACCCACGTCTGGGCATACCCGTCCCACTCGGGGTGACATAGCAAAAACAAAGAGGTGATGGCTGGAAGGTTTAGACTAAATCTTAACCACTGGCAATGCTCTGGGCAACCCTCCAGACCACCGTTCTTCGCCTGCCAAGCCATTACAGAAGGGAAAGACCATATGCAAATCAGGCTTGGCCCCACCCCAAAAGGGGCAGTCCAGCCCGAACTGCTAGGCCACATCCCTTCTGCACGAGACCACAAGCATCCCCAAACATGTTTCGCCCTTGTTGGGGCTCATCAGTGAGGAGTAGCCTGGGTCTCTAAGCCCAGCAGGCACGGGACCCACGTCTGGGCATACCCGTCCCACTCGGGGTGACATAGCAAAAACAAAGAGGTGATGGCTGGAAGGTTTAGACTAAATCTTAACCACTGGCAATGCTCTGGGCAACCCTCCAGACCACCGTTCTTCGCCTGCCAAGCCATTACAGAAGGGAAAGACCATATGCAAATCAGGCTTGGCCCCACCCCAAAAGGGGCAGTCCAGCCCGAACTGCTAGGCCACATCCCTTCTGCACGAGACCACAAGCATCCCCAAACATGTTTCGCCCTTGTTGGGGCTCATCAGTGAGGAGTAGCCTGGGTCTCTAGGCCCAGCAGGCACGGGACCCACGTCTGGGCATACCCGTCCCACTCGGGGTGACATAGCAAAAACAAAGAGGTGATGGCTGGAAGGTTTAGACTAAATCTTAACCACTGGCAATGCTCTGGGCAACCCTCCAGACCACCGTTCTTCGCCTGCCAAGCCATTACAGAAGGGAAAGACCATATGCAAATCAGGCTTGGCCCCACCCCAAAAGGGGCAGTCCAGCCCGAACTGCTAGGCCACATCCCTTCTGCACGAGACCACAAGCATCCCCAAACATGTTTCGCCCTTGTTGGGGCTCATCAGTGAGGAGTAGCCTGGGTCTCTAGGCCCAGCAGGCACGGGACCCACGTCTGGGCATACCCGTCCCACTCGGGGTGACATAGCAAAAACAAAGAGGTGATGGCTGGAAGGTTTAGACTAAATCTTAACCACTGGCAATGCTCTGGGCAACCCTCCAGACCACCGTTCTTCGCCTGCCAAGCCATTACAGAAGGGAAAGACCATATGCAAATCAGGCTTGGCCCTACCCCAAAAGGGGCAGTCCAGCCCGAACTGCTAGGCCACATCCCTTCTGCACGAGACCACAAGCATCCCCAAACATGTTTCGCCCTTGTTGGGGCTCATCAGTGAGGAGTAGCCTGGGTCTCTAGGCCCAGCAGGCACGGGACCCACGTCTGGGCATACCCGTCCCACTCGGGGTGACATAGCAAAAACAAAGAGGTGATGGCTGGAAGGTTTAGACTAAATCTTAACCACTGGCAATGCTCTGGGCAACCCTCCAGACCACCGTCGTTCTTCGCCTGCCAAGCCATTACAGAAGGGAAAGACCATATGCAAATCAGGCTTGGCCCCACCCCAAAAGGGGCAGTCCAGCCCGAACTGCTAGGCCACATCCCTTCTGCACGAGACCACAAGCATCCCCAAACATGTTTCGCCCTTGTTGGGGCTCATCAGTGAGGAGTAGCCTGGGTCTCTAGGCCCAGCAGGCACGGGACCCACGTCTGGGCATACCCGTCCCACTCGGGGTGACATAGCAAAAACAAAGAGGTGATGGCTGGAAGGTTTAGACTAAATCTTAACCACTGGCAATGCTCTGGGCAACCCTCCAGACCACCGTTCTTCGCCTGCCAAGCCATTACAGAAGGGAAAGACCATATGCAAATCAGGCTTGGCCCCACCCCAAAAGGGGCAGTCCAGCCCGAACTGCTAGGCCACATCCCTTCTGCACGAGACCACAAGCATCCCCAAACATGTTTCGCCCTTGTTGGGGCTCATCAGTGAGGAGTAGCCTGGGTCTCTAGGCCCAGCAGGCACGGGACCCACGTCTGGGCATACCCGTCCCACTCGGGGTGACATAGCAAAAACAAAGAGGTGATGGCTGGAAGGTTTAGACTAAATCTTAACCACTGGCAATGCTCTGGGCAACCCTCCAGACCACCGTTCTTCGCCTGCCAAGCCATTACAGAAGGGAAAGACCATATGCAAATCAGGCTTGGCCCCACCCCAAAAGGGGCAGTCCAGCCCGAACTGCTAGGCCACATCCCTTCTGCACGAGACCACAAGCATCCCCAAACATGTTTCGCCCTTGTTGGGGCTCATCAGTGAGGAGTAGCCTGGGTCTCTAGGCCCAGCAGGCACGGGACCCACGTCTGGGCATACCCGTCCCACTCGGGGTGACATAGCAAAAACAAAGAGGTGATGGCTGGAAGGTTTAGACTAAATCTTAACCACTGGCAATGCTCTGGGCAACCCTCCAGACCACCGTTCTTCGCCTGCCAAGCCATTACAGAAGGGAAAGACCATATGCAAATCAGGCTTGGCCCCACCCCAAAAGGGGCAGTCCAGCCCGAACTGCTAGGCCACATCCCTTCTGCACGAGACCACAAGCATCCCCAAACATGTTTCGCCCTTGTTGGGGCTCATCAGTGAGGAGTAGCCTGGGTCTCTAGGCCCAGCAGGCACGGGACCCACGTCTGGGCATACCCGTCCCACTCGGGGTGACATAGCAAAAACAAAGAGGTGATGGCTGGAAGGTTTAGACTAAATCTTAACCACTGGCAATGCTCTGGGCAACCCTCCAGACCACCGTTCTTCGCCTGCCAAGCCATTACAGAAGGGAAAGACCATATGCAAATCAGGCTTGGCCCCACCCCAAAAGGGGCAGTCCAGCCCGAACTGCTAGGCCACATCCCTTCTGCACGAGACCACAAGCATCCCCAAACATGTTTCGCCCTTGTTGGGGCTCATCAGTGAGGAGTAGCCTGGGTCTCTAGGCCCAGCAGGCACGGGACCCACGTCTGGGCATACCCGTCCCACTCGGGGTGACATAGCAAAAACAAAGAGGTGATGGCTGGAAGGTTTAGACTAAATCTTAACCACTGGCAATGCTCTGGGCAACCCTCCAGACCACCGTTCTTCGCCTGCCAAGCCATTACAGAAGGGAAAGACCATATGCAAATCAGGCTTGGCCCCACCCCAAAAGGGGCAGTCCAGCCCGAACTGCTAGGCCACATCCCTTCTGCACGAGACCACAAGCATCCCCAAACATGTTTCGCCCTTGTTGGGGCTCATCAGTGAGGAGTAGCCTGGGTCTCTAGGCCCAGCAGGCACGGGACCCACGTCTGGGCATACCCGTCCCACTCGGGGTGACATAGCAAAAACAAAGAGGTGATGGCTGGAAGGTTTAGACTAAATCTTAACCACTGGCAATGCTCTGGGCAACCCTCCAGACCACCGTTCTTCGCCTGCCAAGCCATTACAGAAGGGAAAGACCATATGCAAATCAGGCTTGGCCCCACCCCAAAAGGGGCAGTCCAGCCCGAACTGCTAGGCCACACCCCTTCTGCACGAGACTACAAGCATCCCCAAACATGTTTCGCCCTTGTAATGGCTTGGCAGGCGAAGAACGGTGGTCTGGAGGGTTGCCCAGAGCATTGCCAGTGGTTAAGATTAAGTCTAAACCTTCCAGCCATCACCTCTTTGTTTTTGCTATGTCTATTATATATACTTGAGAATGTATGGGAGAGGGAGAGGTTAGTATTGAATGTGCCTGGTATGTAAGTTTGAGCCACTATATTGTGAGCTTGAGTGACTGCACTATGGGCCAGAAAATGATATGTGCACCCAGGCTACGCACTGGCATTTCACATCTGGGTCCTGTTATGCACTCTTCTCCTTCCATCCTCCCAAGAGGCATCTAAAAGATCTAATACATCAAAGGTCATGTGAGGCATTTCCTAAATTCTAATATGAAAGTTACATCATCTACTTATTTACACTTCTCAAAACCCAGGAGAAATGCATGATATTGTTGCTTGGATAAGTCTACACTCGTATTGTTATTGAAAAAAAAAGGTGCAAATCCAGAAAGAGATTCTCTTATTCTTTAGGTGTAATTCAGCTATAGAAAATGGGAAGCTGGTTTTTGCATCTTTTTCCTAGATTTGCTTCAAAGACAGCTATTTATTTTTATCTACTAGGTTCAATAATGTTGTTGTGTGGCCATATGTCTATTCACTAAAAAAAAAAAACTTTGTTAAAGGGAAGTTATGGTTAAGTTGCCCTACTAAAAACCTGTAATATTCACTAAAAAAACGTTGTTAAGGGGATGTTATGGTGAGGTTGCACTACTAAAATCCTGTGAAATTCACTAAAAAATACTTTATAAATGTGGCATTATGGTTGAAAGTAAAACCGAAAAACCCCTGAAATTCACCAGTTATGGTAGGCTAAGCTACCATAACTGCCCCATCCAAGCGTGACGACTGTACATTTAAGTATTATTCCCCTTTTCCCATTTAAGGTGGGCTCTGAAAAGAGCCGTTTTTTTTGTTTTCGGGCAGATGCCTTACAGACACCTGTTATTTTGTGTTTTATTTTTATTTATTTTTCTTGCTTTACTCCTAGAACCATTATAGAACCTTCTCTAAAGCAAGCCTTCCATTCCAAAAGAACATGGCATTTCCAAAAGAAGGTAATGCAACACCATCTGCTTCTAAATAATGTGCATTACTGGGAACAATGTTATCGTGGCTGCAGAAAAACATACTAGCTCATGACATGAATGCACGCATGCTGCGATTGATGTCACACCTCCCAATATTTTGATCAGGACAGAAAACAGAACTGTTGTCCCATTTTCCTCTAGAGAGTAAACCAGGATAAATGACTTTCGTAGTTGGAAAGATGTTCATGACAGCTTGAACCAACTGTTCCAAATCTTTCAACAAAGTACGAGAAGTCATGAAGCCCAAATGACAAGCACCGTAGTGCAAAAGTACTACATGCGGAGTGGTCATCATACGCATGTGTAGGCAAACTTCCACAATTGCCTCAACATTGCGATCACTCTCAACGCTCCACACAACCTCCACTCCTCTCATATCGAAATGGTGTGCCACATGCCTACTCTCGGCATAGTGCTGTAACCCATGGACAAAAATATCTCCAAGCACCAAAGCCCTGACCCTATGCACCTCTGCCATCTTCAGTATACACACCATCTTTCGACACAAAAGAGCAATGTGAACATCTGATTGGCTGATGCCTACAGTCCCCTTTCCATGGTGGATTTGCTGTAGAAACCCGTATGTGACACGCCCTACCCACGGAACCCCGTTGTCTACGTGCGGCACGTTACTCTTACCCAGTCCTTCTACCCTTTACACATCAGTCGCAAATCCATTCCCTCATTGGACAGAACTAAGCAGTCACACAACCATCCACCAATCACAATCAACATCGCTAAATCTAACTCCGTCATCAACATTTCGCACTTCAAATGTACTATCGATGACTCTGAAAGAAAGTCGCATATCATTGCAAAGCACCTACTTCAAAAACTACTGTGCAAGTGTCGCGGATTTCTACAAACCATGCATGCGCACATGCATAAGTATAAAGTACAGGTATGCATATTTTAAGCAGAGAACATGTGCAACTCTTATGATTTCATTTAAACAAGTTAATGCCAATAAATCTGCATAGGCAATACATGCCAACGCTCCCCCTTTACGTGCAAGATATCCGATTTTTCATTGACAAACCTCACTACTTTTTACTGTCTTCCGCATAACCTGTACATATGTCACAACTTTCCCTATTGAGTGCGACACTCTATTGTCCATTAGAAAATGTCTGAATTTTGTAACATGTACCGCCTACATTAATGCTACTTGCAATGCGATCGTATGAGAAAAATAAACACTCCCGATTGATGTGATGACATCTTCCGCTGAGGGTCTCCTGATTTTTCAGAATCGTACGTATAATATAAAAGTAGAGGAATTTTTCCCATCTACTCTAATGACCTATGCTTACAAACCTCTCTACTATAGATAATACAGCTTTACATACGTCACAACTTTCCCTATTGAGCGCGAAACTCTATTGTCCATTAGAAAATGTCTGAATTTTGTAACGTGTACCGCCTACATTAATGCTACTTGCAATGCGATCGTATGAGAAAAATAAACGCTCCCGATTGATGTGATGACATCTCCCGCTGAGGGTCTCCTGATTTTTCAGAATCGTACTTATAATATAAAAGTAGAGGAATTTTTCCCATCTACTCTAATGACCTATGCTTACAAACCTCTCTACTATAGATAATACAGCTTTAAAAAAGCAAGGCATTTTCATAACCTAACAATTGTATTCATTTCTGGAGCACGTGCAACTAAGATGCTGCAAATAACATACAGAGGTAGCACATAGTGAAGTGAAATGTGCACATGCACTGTGTTGAAATATGAAAGGAGAATACTCCGATAAAAGATGCAAAGGTAACGTGTATAGTAACAGTAGTGCTTTAAGCACACAAAGTTTTTTTTTTTTTTTTACAATTGCAGTGAAAACTACTCTCCTGAAAATCAACAGCATCTACACTGCAAACGACATATCTGAAGAAACCTGGTCATTCTGCAAAAAAATGTAAGTACTACCTTTATATTCTATTACTCAAAGAGACTGTGTGGGTTATTTATTTAATTTGTGCACCAAAGCACACATTGATTTCTGAACCATTCTACCCACAAATCCCCATTTATTAAATAAAGAATAACAGGCAGAATGGCTCACAAATCCCTGTGTGTTTGGAATGCAAATAACATACAAAATCCTTAGAATGTTAGTGCTAGAAAACAAATAGCTGTTTTAATTTTATGCCATTACGTTTATTGTTAGTGCTTCTCCTCACCACTAGGCCACTTTGTACTCTCATCTGAAGCACATTGTAGTAGTATACAAACAGAGAAATAGCCTTCCCAAATCATTGTAAGAGGCCAATGCACATTGACACTCGACCGCATAGAGTTTCCCCATCAAACGCATGCACGCATGCACACAGCACACATACATTGTACAATAGACCAAACCATGCCTTCATTTTTTCAACAGACCCAAAGAATGCCTACCAAAAAGCAAGTCCATAGAAAGGAACGCAGAAGTAGAGCAAATAAAAATAAAAGTGTCCAACCTAAGCATCCATCTGTAGCAGAGTTTGTAGAGAATGTTGGAACAAAACAGCTAATACAGTTGTTTCGGAAAACAAACGAAGCTTCAACTACCGAAACTTTATCTCCTCCATCAAAATGTAGCATGAAACACAAAACTCTTCACAAAAAATCAGCTACCAGTACTGCTAACAATTCTCCTATTAATCCTGATATAGTAACAAGAACCCATAGTAAAAAAGTATTTTAGCAAAAATGTTTCACCTTCAGAATCTCATAAGAACAGGACCGAAATCATCCTCAACCCTTAAAACCTACCGTAAAAAGTTAATCCTACAAGCTCTCGTGGACAGTGCAATCCTTCTCAAAAGGAAGCTGTTCATATTAGTGTTAAATGGGATGAAATCACTAACAAAACTAAGGGCCTCATTACACAGTAGGTGGTAAGGGTTTACCGGTACCGGTATTTTACCGGTACCAGTAAATCCTTACCGCCTTACTACGAGGTCCCTTTGCGGGTTGGGGAATTTAACGCCTGCTTTTTGCAGGCGTTAAAAACCAACCCGCAAAAGGACCAGGGAGCTAATTACGGTACCGCTATTTGCGGCACCGTAATTAGCGCCTTCCCCATTCCCATAGAGCCCTATGGGGCAAAAATGGGAATGGGGAAGGGCAATGGGGGAAGGGGGAATTACCGCCCCACCAACCTTGGAATAGGGCGGTAATTCCCCTTTCCACCAAGGCAGTGCCGGTATTTTACCAGCATGGACCAAGGTGCTAATAGCTTACCTTGGTCCACCGGCATCCGTGTAATGAGGCCCTAAGTAGCAAACTACAAAAGAAACTTACCAATAAACGGAATGTGAACAAAAATAACTTCTTACATATTTGTGGAGGTGAATGGAGTCACATGACAACCACAGAACCATATTTTAATGAAGAAACATACAAACAAAATCAAACAAACACAATTGCCATCCATAGCAGTGGACGAGGGTATGAAAAAATCAATAATACCATCATGGAACAAGAAACAGTGCTTAGAAAAGTATCCCCTGAAAACTCAGAATGACCTCTCGATTTGACTGAACCAGACCGTCCAGTATACAAATGGCCGTGCACATCAATGTGTGCCATTCCTAACAAATCTTTCAAATCTTTATCTCAGTTCCTCAATCAGTATGTAAAAGGTAAAGACAAAATGAAAATGAAGGTGCTTCAAAATATGGATATCTGTCCATTGCGCAAATACACAGGACTGCAAGGACATTCATTAGCCTGCATTTCTGGACCTATTTGCAAAAGCACCTTCCATGATATCAAAAGGATATCAATACATCATTCAAATGTTAGAAATCTAGTGTATAAAAATACTATGCTAAAAGTACAGCTTCAGAATTAGCTAATTTCAATAACACTCTTCTGCATGGTACTCCCAAATACCTACAAGAAGAAATTGTATCCAGAGAAAATATTTTGGAAGTGAAAGCCACTTACAAAATGCAATAGTTTTAGAACAGACTACCAACAGTACAAAATTTAAAAGTTCATCAGCTGAAGTACCAATCCATGTGTGTGTGTGTTGCCGCAGAACGTTTTACAAAAGGAACACAAAAAATTTAGACATAGCATACAAAATAGAAGACAATGAAGTTTCCAAATGGTTTCAATTAGCTCTCTACCTTTTAGGGAAAACAAATATGAAATAAGAGAACCTCTAATATGTTGCAGTTACTGAACAACGAAACTAGACAACGACCAAACTCCTTCACGTGCTATCACAAATTTGGAATTGTTCCCACTACCAAAAACCCTGCATCAACTCAATTTGTATGAGAGCATCATAATTCAAACAGTTCACCCATTTCAAGCAATTATACGCCTTCACCCAAAAACAGCAAAAATATCTCCCTCTGAATTGGTGAAAGGCCTTTGTGGCAAAGTAGTTTATTTACCATTAGATCTTACTGAAAATGTACACACTCTAGGGGGCCTCATTACACGGTAGGCGGTAAGGGTTTACCGGTACCGGTATTTTACCGGTAACGGTAAACCCTTACCGCCTTACTACGAGGTCCCTTTGCGGGTTGGAGAATTTAACGCCTGCTTTTTGCAGGCGTTAAAAACCAACCCGCAAAGGGACCAGGGAGCTAATTACGGTACCGCAATTTGCGGTGCCGTAATTAGCACCTTCCCAATTCCCATTATGCCCTATGGGGCAAAAATGGGAATGGGGAAGGGCAGTGGGGGAAGGGGGAATTACCGCCCCACCAACCTTGGAATAGGGCGGTAATTCCCCTTTCCACCAAGGCGGTGCCGGTATTTTACTGGCATGGACCAAGGTGCTAATAGCACCTTGGTCCAACGCCATCAGTGTAATGAGGCCCAAGGAGTGCAACAATCAATAGAGCATTCTTTAATTGTCTTGGTAAATGGTGTACCAACAAAGGATAAAAAAAATTGGCAACAATTGGTGGACTTACATAAGGTATGGCCACCAGTCGGCCATGCACCCAAAACGCTAGGCCCTCCCCACAACCACCTGAATAATGTTTCATAGTACGAGTGTACCTATACCTGTGATATGCTGCAGTAGTTGTGACCACAGGCTACAAACTTGGGTGTGAGGCCATAGATTTTCAATGTATGGGTATGCAGTATATAAAATCCATAGTGGCCTACAACTGCAGTGCTTACAACTTTGTTCTCCGGTTACCAAAAACTGTACATCCTGGCCACAACTACCACACCATATGACACCCGTTGGGCGTGTAAGTACACTGCGTACAAACAGTGCTGTTGGGTGCATGTCCTTCGGCCATGCACCCATGACTGCAGCCCCTCCCCACAGCCACCTGAGTAATGTACCACCACACCATATCACACCCATTGTAGCTTGTAAGTACAGTACGTGCTGTTGGGTGAATGGCTGTTGGTCAGGCACCCATGACTGCTGCCCCTCCCCACAGCCAGTAGAGTTATTTAGTACCACACCATATCACACCCATTGGGGCGTGTAACTACACTACGTACAAACGTGCACCCATAACGGCATGCCCTCCCCACAGCCACCTGAGTGATGGGCGATACTACGGGTGTATCTATAGTTGTGGTATGCTACAGTGGATGAGGCCTTAGTATAGAGTCTTATTTGTTTGTCCATAAATATTGCTATGTATGGGTGTGCAGTAGCTTATATGTTTAGTGCTTACACATTTTTTGTTGTCTGCATGGCCTTTGGCCATGCACCCAACTCTCTACACACTCTCCACAACCACCTGATCTATAAGCAATACTACAGGTGTATCCATTGCTGCGACATGCAGCGGTGGTTGTGGCCAGGGCCTAGAGTGCCATGGCCACAACCAGCAGAGCATATTACATCCATGGTCGCTTATACATCATTAACACACCCATACAATGAAACATTGTAAGTGGACCATGTACTCAATTCGTACTCAGGACTCTAGGCCCTGGTCACACCTACCAGATACATAATCGAATGTATGGCTTTGATGTATGAAAGTGATGTCCTGCAGTGCTTGTGGGCAGGGCCTACACTCTTCAGTGTGTGGCCTACAGCCTTCAGCCATGCACCCAAAAGGGTACGTCCTGCCCACAACCACTGCACTATATAAAATCCATGTTGGCTTATAAAGTTAAAGCTTATAACTTTGTTATAAGCTTTAACTGTTGTTGGCTTATAACAACTTTTGTTGGCTTATAAAGTTAAAGCTTATAACTTTGTTGTTGGGTGCATGGCCTTTGGCCATGCACCGAAGACTGCAGGTCCTCCCCACAACCACCTCAGTGATGTGACGGAGATACAGGTGTATCTATATGTGTGGTATGCTTCGGTGCTTCTGGCCAGAGGCTGGACTCCTACCTGTATGTGCATAGATATTGGAACTATGGCTGTGCAGTGGCTTGGACCTCCAGTGCTTATAACTGTGTTCTTGGGTGCATGGCCTTTGGCCATGCACCCAAGACTGTACACACTTCCCACAACAAGCTAATCCATAATCAATACTACAGGTGTAGCCATGGGTGTGACATGCTGCGCTGGCTGTGGCCAGGACCTACAGTCTTGGAAGTATGGCCATCGGCTTACGGCCTACGGCCATGCATCCAAGACTTTAGGCCCTGGCCACACCCACCGCAGCATGTCACACCCATGGCAGCGTTCGAATGAAAGGCGTACACATAGGAAAAAGTAATGTAAATACGGCATGTACTCAATTTCAATGTTCACTAACAGCACGTGTGTCCTTAGAACAGTTTCAAGTTCCCTGTACACAGCAGAGACTGAAATACTACCCTTTTTAGACCCCTCATTCTCTGTACGTACAAACATCCCGAACAAGGTGTCCATAGAAAGTACATCAGGAACACCTACCGCCAGAACATAAGCAGTTTTGCGCCCATCTCTTACTGTCTTAAACTCCCCAAGCACTTTGACACAGCAAAATAGGTTTAGAAATAGCTTGTTGCCGCTGGTACCCGCTCCGCGGTCGGCGGATCCAAGATGTCGAGCGCATCCAAACAATCTGATGCTGAACACGTCTCACTGCAGCCAATCGGCAGAGATGTCGCGTGTCCGCGGTCATGACGCCAGCCCCTTCGCCAATTGGTGTCTTGTCCGTGGAGCGAACAGGGAAGTGTGACCGCGGAGCGGACATAGATATCACACATTTTTTAATAGCTATTTTTTGGTCATTTTTTTAAAAAAAGTACTACATGGAAAGTCACCAATTTCGGGACCAAGCCGCTCCTCCTGCAGCAAATTTTGTGAAAATCCGTCCAGCGGTTTGGCCTGTAGCCGTGCGCACAATTTTTCCTCCATTCAGTCTATGGGAAAAACAGAAGTTTTGGGACCCCCTATAACTTTTCCCCCCCTGAACGAATCCACACCAAACTTTGCATAAACATTCAGAGTGGCCCATATACTTTATTTGCAAAGTTTGGTGAGGATTCGTCCAGGGGGAGCGAAGTTATAAGCCACTCAAAAAGTGCTCTTCCTATTGAAACAGCAACTTAACCATTACTACGTCCACTACCGTGTCCGTGTAATACATGGAAAGGGAATCTGAGGAAATATGTGGGAGAGAAGTAAACCATTTAAATAAGTCATGTTACTGGATGAATTCTAATACTTCATACAGTATTTATTTGCAGCTTATCTGGCAATTTAGTCTTTTCTAAATATATATTTGTTTTTCTCCATTTTTCCAATTTCTTTGATGATTAGACATTATTGTGTAGTTTCTGCACTTAAGTGATGGGGTAAAGAGCTATATAGTTTAGGCTCCATTTTACTATACAGGATCTTATTAATAATTATGCACTGCATGTTTAATTATTGTTAGTATTGTTAGTATTTTAAAATATTTAGTGCACATGGGGTAAGTTGTCACCAGTGTCCATTGTCCATAACTGAAGGCCATGACTAGTACCCATTTATGTGTTAAAATATATTTGTCCATGCAGACTGACCATGGTTGAAGGCCATGCTTAAGGCCAGTTATTTTTGTAATGTAATGAGTGTTGTCACCAGTGATGGTATTAGTGATGTGATATGTAATGACATCAGTGTTCTCACACAAATTGTAATTAGTGATGTCATCACTGATGTGATCTGTGATGTCATCATTCTAGTCATAGACAGCGCAACAGTGGGCGTGAGGTTAAGGTGGCTTTTGCTGAATTTCAAAGGGTTTTGTTGCATTATTTTCTCACCTTGACGTCCTTGCAACTTATGTTTTTTTTCTTTAAGTTCAAGGGTTTTGGTATTCTATACCCAAAGTTGCATATTTTAAAAAATTATTATTTTTAGCCACAGATACAGCATCAACCAATTAATTGCAGGATTTTATGTGCAAGCCTAACATGAGCAACAACTGGAGTGCTTTTCTTCGCAGCTAAAATACTGCCCCTGTTAACAGTGTAATCGCAGAAATAAGCAAACAATTGGGAGATTTGAATTACTGAAACTGCATCAAATGAATTACAATAGATATTGTAATATATTTTTGCAGTCTGTGTTCAATTTTATCTATTTTTTAGCTTAAAAGGCAACCCTTAGAAGGGCATTTTCGGGGGACGGAGAGAGGACAATGGAATAGGGTATGAAAACAAATAAGAATAAACATCTAACAAAGGCAATTAAAATAAAAAGATACATATATATTTTTTTATTTTTTTTTAGAAAAAAGGGGGGGATCTGCCACTTAAAACAAGAAATTAGAATTACAGGTAATCAGATATACAGCTATTAACTTCTACCACTCCACAAATATAGCACTTCTCTTGATCAAGCATTCAAGACACCGGGCTTCATTACAAGTTTGCAGGTCCGGAAACATGGGTGCCAGTAAGCTCACCGGCACCCTTGATTCTGGATCGACAAACTATGAGTCTGTCTGTTGGAGCCAATGTGCCCGACAGGTCTGAGCCTGTTGGGTGCAGCGGCCACAGTAGGCAGACTGGTGACAGAAGAGCTGGTACTGTTGGTAACGGTGCCGGCACTTCCGACACCCCACTCCTATAGAGTCCAATCGGACTCTATGGAATTCGGAACTCACATTTTTACCAGCGCCTGACTTCCCAGCTGCCGGACTTGTAATGAACCAGTGGCACCAGGCAGTCAGGTGACAGTAAATCATTACAAGTCCGGCAGGAACCCGCCAGTAGCATGGTAGGGTTAACGCCGGGCTCGTAATGATGCCAAAAATCTACACATGACTTGCATCATGGAAAGATCGAGAGTTGGTCAAACAGGAGTCTGTGTAGTTGACACCATTGCTGAAATTGAAGCTTCATTTGTAGTTTGTAATATTGTTGCATTGGTGAATGGAAACAGTGTTGTTTAACTTCAAAAAGCACTAACTGTCAGCAGTGATTGCCATCGTAGTTGCCTTCTTCCTCAGTGGTGATGGATTCGGAACCCAAATGATAACGTCATCACTGATGATAATCTCGTGGTCGCACATGTTGGAAATGTCTAACTAGGAAGGAATATGTAAAAAAATAAAAATGACAGCATGAAAAAGACAATGGCCCTCATTCTGAGTTTGGAGGTAAGCAACGTTCCTTACCGGCATGGCATAAATAGCATGTCCGGGCTGTCACCAGTCCGCTAGAGGACTATTACGACTTTGCGAGCACGAGCTTTACGCCATGCCGGTAAGGTATTTTGCGCCATGCCCTTAAAGGCACCCAAAATGCCCTTAGCGGCATCAAGCATAGCGCAGCTAACACTGACATAGTTCAAAGTGGCATTAGCGGTCACCGTAGACAGCAGTGACGATTATTAGCCATCAGCGCTATTTACGGTCACCGCTAATAAGGGGAACCGGAAGTAGCGTCATCGCACAGGAACGTGAAGGAGCACAGCGGCCATCTTTAAAAACACAATCCATTGCCATCCTCCCCACACAGGCCCACCTCCAAAACCACTATGACTAAGACCCTGAAGAAGGGAGCTGCCCACCTGCGGAAAGAACGGTTCAATGAGGATGAGCTGCAGATGCAGGTGGACACACTGCAGGAGCATGCTGCCATTGTACTCTCTAATAACAAGTAGAGAGGCAGTATTAAAGAAGAAAGAGATCTGGGCACTTGTTGCCCAGAAGGTCAGTGCTGTGGAGAACACACCACACACAATTAAAGACTGCCGCAAGCTTTGGGACGACCTGCGATTAAGGGTACGAAACATCCTATCTGTGAACCGCAGCCAGGCCATGGAAACAGGAGGAGGTCCCAGTTCCCTGATCAAACTCACACCATGGGAGGACATATGCGCCAGCATGATAGGGATGGAAGGCATTGAAGGTGTTGGCTAGATGGAGTGTGGCGCCACAACATCGGGCGATGGAGGTGAGTGTCCAAAGTAAACATTGCTATGCCAAATCTGATGAAAGTCAACCAATATGTCAGTTCAAAGAGTCAAGCCATGGTCGCCCACACACTTTCACAAAAGTAGGCTGATGCATTACAGACACATGCAGATGCCTGGTGCAAGGCAATATGGTACATGACACATACCACACAAAGTTGGAAGTGCCACGAGTCATACAGCGTGCATGGCCAAAATACTATGCATGTCAGATAGCACTACTCCTGGGCAACATGAGTGATGCCGACGTATGCCTGCATTAACCACCCATGTATCAAAGAACGTGCTCATCCAAACACAAATGCCTATTACCCCCAATTGTGTGGATGAGCAATTGCCCTAATGTATGTATGATGCCTATCAAAACATCACTCATGCCGTCACTCTCTTCGACCCCCACAGGCACTGACCATGACAGCGATGCGCAGGATGCAACCCCTGCACAGGCCACACCCCGGAAGAGGTCCTGGGATGACAGCAACCAGCCTTCAACCTCGAGGGGACAACCCAGGGGGCGCTGTGTACCAACATACAAGCCACCCAAGGTACCCATTGCACCGGTGACGCCAAGACCCATGGAGGGCGAAGCACCACCACCACCTCCACCCATTGGTCAGCCTGATGATACATGCGATGCACCACAATCAGAGGAGTCAAGTTTGGCTGGGGAGGTGGCAGCCACGGCACCCCTGACTGTGGAGGACACACAGGAGGACATCTGGGTCCCCATGGAGGACGATGTTTCAGAGTTGGTCCATACCCCAACTCCACCGGCATACCCCCAAGTATTGTCGCTCGATACAGAGCATGCCACCACCCAGGAGCAGTCTGGTCATGAACAGACAGAGGGACACTTCAGTCCAATTTTCAGGGCTAGGGAGGCTGAGCAGGCTGGGCAGGACAGCCAGGGGCCGACTACCACCACAGGTGCACCCGCAGGGCCACAGCGGTCTGATCTGCTAACTGCCCTTGTGTGTGATTTTGTCCAGGACAACAGGCTGGCCAGAGAGGAGTGGTGTCAGGACTTAGCCGCACTAGGCATATCCATCACGGACAACACTGCCTCCAAGGTGAGATCATTCTCTGACAACACCAGCCACCTCTGCGAGGAGGTCTCGGCCCTCTGGCAGGTGTTAGGCTGCTTAGCGGATGCCATGGAGGGAGGGCATCCTGCTACACAACCACAGCAGGCGGCCACACAGTCTTCCTCCAGTTCTATGCAAATAAGCCCGCTCAGCAGTTCGGCCCGTAGCCAGCGCCAGCAAGACATGCCGCCCCCTGGACCAGGGAGTGCCGATTAATTGTCAGGGTAGCCTCATGTAGACTGTGGGGACTCAATGGGACTTGTGTGGGGGCGTTGTGGGGGAAGCTGTGGGGGAGGGGGGTGAGGGAGTGCGGGGGAGTTGTGGCGGGAGGGGTGGTGAGGGTGGGGGTGGGATTTTGCACTTACAATTACATTGTTATAGTTAATACACCTGTTGTGTAGAAAACAAGAGTTGAAAGGACATCCTTCATTGTGCATGTGTCATTTATTCTTTTACAGTGCATAGTGTACATATACCCCCACACCCAGTGCCCTCTGTCCAACCATCACGTCACCCTCTGCTGCCATGTGTGTCAGAAATATTGTGCATTCACTGACTGGCACACAGCACGTCCCTCCTGTGCATCGGCACCACAATGATGTCCACCCACATCTTCTTCTTCTCCTTCATCATCACCAGGTGGTAGCAGTTCTATGTCAGGGGGCAGGAGCACGTTCCGGTGGATGCACATGTTGTGCAGCATGACACATGCCATGATGATCTTGGCCACCTTCTCATGCCCATAGAGGAGTGCCCCATATGACCTGTTGAGGTGGTGAAATTGTGCCTTCAACATGTCAAAGGTCTGCTCGATGACCACACGGGTACGGGTATGGGAACGATTGTTGTCCTCCTCGTGCCTGTTCTGTGGGTTTTGGACAGGGGTGAGGAGCCACGGCTTCAAAGGATAGCCACTATCACCTACATGAGAGGCAATAAAAGGTAAATGTTAGTCAATCCATGATGGAGAGTTGCACTAGTCACACATGCCTTCAGTTTATCGTTGCCCACATGCACTTGTTCATGGATGTATTTACGCCATCTCCAGCCCCTCAATGTGTCCTGTGGCACGGACAATGGTGTGGGTTGCATCTTCAAGAAGGTACATGGTGTGCACTGACGTCTTGTTGCACATGCATCGTGTACGCATGCAGCTGTGTTCATCACAGAATTGTGATGTGTTGTGTTCTGTGAGATTTACTTAGAGGGTGCGTTGGCAGTGGTCTGTGCAGTATTGGGCAATCACCGCTGATCATTCCCATGGTGACATGCAGCACTCCTGTGGGTGTGCCGACCCTGTGCCAGACAGTGGATATCCTAGTTGGTTCAGTTTGATGCACTCACAGGGATGCTTGTCCTGTGTGCTGATATGCTGGAGACAGCAACATAGTGCATATGCACTGCATGGTGCAGGATGGCATTACGGAGGGTGAGGGGCGCAGATGAGTGGTGTGCATGTTGTGGGATGTGGGGTGGTTTCCTGTTAGTCATGTAGTAATAGGTGTCAACCTTACTTCATTCCTATGGGATTTGGGTGTCATGTACCGTTTGTGATGCTTTGGGGCACAGTGTTCGATGATGGGCACATCGTACAGTCACCGCACCAATGAAACCAGGGTGGTGTGTGCATCTCTCTCTCCATTTCAATGCCATGTGCTGGCCATACAACTTACCAAGCAGCCAGGCACGTCGTCAGCATGTCGCTCCATGAAGCGTGGTAGCGTGAAGTTCTGCAGGACGATAGAGTCATGAGTTGATCCGGGATATCGGGCCCAACAATGTGTGATGATCTTGCTGGCGTCGCATACCATCTGCACATTGATGGAGTCGTATTGCTTGCGGTTGCGGTACACCATCTTCATGGCCTGAGGGACCACCAACTCCACGTGGGTGCAGTCGAGGGCACCTACACAATTTGGCATGCCTGCCAGTGCATGGATGGCGACTTGTGTATCAAATATCTCCTGGGGAGTCTGTGGTAGGGATATGTAATCCCTTCTGTGCTTGAGGAGGGAATCCAGCACTTGGTTCAGAATGCAAGAAAATAAGGGTTGTGATATGCCATGCATATGCCCCACTGTGTGCTGTTAGGTGCCTGTGGCAAGGAAGTGAAGCACAGACATTACCTTCAGTAGAGGGAGGATGGCAGTGTGTATTTCATTGAAGCTGACTATGTCGTCGTGTATCAGGTCCACTATGGTGGTGATGGTGTCCCAGTCCAGACGGTACAGGGTGTGGATTTGCTCAGGGGTTAGGTTGAAAGGAATGGCTCTGATGCGAGGGATTGGGAGTTGCCGGCATGGTAACGGTGGATGCACTGGTGGGGCATGCTGGGCCTGTCTCACCCTCCTTGTCCTCCTGCGTCTCCTCTGTAGTGCCGGCTGCTGTTGTTGTTGTTGATGTTGTGGCAATGCAAGCATGTCCTCCAGCTCCAGTAATGCTACTACTATTGGAATCATCTTGGTGTGGGAGGGGGTGTGGTGTGTGGGTGTGCTCCTTTTGTACTGGCCCAGACTCCATTGCCACCACCTTTGCTGATTGTGTGCACCTGTGGCAGTTGGGAACACTGCTCAAGGCATTTTACGGTAGCTCGGCGATGCCGTTATTTACAGCATGCCGGTAAGTACTTTTTCCGCCTTCATGAGGCCGTTATTTGCATGTCCGCTTCGCTTGTGATCTACTCCAGTTTACGGCATGCCGCTATTGCCGGCATGGTGGGTCGCGTGGCCGCGCCCAGACCGCTATTAATGGCACCGTACTTTACGGTGGCGCTAATAGCGGTCAGGCTGGTCAGAATAGCCCATAGCGGTAATCGATGCCGGTATTCCTTTACCAGCATCGTTGTTCCCTTAACACCAACCTCGTAATAACCCCCAATGCCTCAAAACATAAAAAAGGCAATATTAGAAGAGCTACATCTTACTGTTTTCTTGCACAATGTTTGACATATTCAAATGTTCAACTGGTGATGAAAATATAAAATAACAAAAATTACAACTCTAAAAAGTCAATGGGCCTCATTAGGATAGTGGCGGTAGCCGTGCCCTTATTAAGGGCACGGCTGCCGCTGGTAATGATTTCTTCCGGCGCCCAGAAAAGGGCAATAAAAAGGGTCATGCCGACCTGGGCGGACCCAGTAATTGCTCTTTTTGGGTGCCGTAAAAAATTATTCCCCATTCCCTTTTGAGCCCCATAAGGCTCAAATGGGAATGGGGAGGATGGTAGCAGCGGTAGCGTTCATAATGACACCGTTGCTACCATCCAGTTCAGCACGCGGGTGCCGCTCTGCATGCCTGGTCTTCCCATTCGTGCAGAGCGGCACCCGGGGCAGAACTCAGAATGTTGCGGTGAGGTAACAACAGTGCTGGCAGCACTACCGGCACCGTTGTTGCTTTACCACAACACTCCTAATGAGGCCCAATGTCACAAAAAATGAAGCTGCCACTCTGAACCTCTCTACAATTTCTAATAACTCTTCAAATAGAGTTCGCCAGATGACAAAACAAAGAAAAATAGTATTAGGCGAAAAGTGAGCAAAAAAAATAAATAATTTTAGGGGTATAGCGCCAAAAGTGCTTGCAGTTACTAGAAAACCCTTTCATTACTAAGTGCAGAAAGCAATGATAAATGTAAACTTCTTGTTTTGTGGTTGTGGTGATTATTCGCACCTACAGACTTTGTTACCCGCAGCTTGCACGATTGTGTATGCACGGAGGTCGCGATATGGCTGTGTCAATAAATCCAAATGTGAGATTGCACTGTCCATACACAAGGCTGGACAATGCCACAAAAGATGAAGCCACATCTATGAACCTCTCTACTATTTCTAATAAATCTTCAAATTGAGTGCTCCAGTGGTACCAGTGTTTAAAAACTCTAGCTGCTTCTAGCAGAACCGTTAATGCATGAAGGTTGATTATGCCCAACCACCACTCACAGCTACAGTAAAGATATAAGACCACATATAAACCAAAATACACTGCAGCCCAGTATGGTCCATTGCAAATTCCAATACACATCATCCACATTATTACAAGAGATTCACAACAAATCATTTATCATTACAAGAGCCATGCCTTACTGGTTAATTCATAGAATTATGCACAAAAGTGGCGCACACGGCTGGCGCAGAGTGTGCCAGCCGCGTGCGATAAAATCCATTTCATCGCACAGCGTATTAATGGATTTTAGCCTCCAAAACCATCCGTGGCGCAGAGTGGCGCAACGACCCTGCAGCAGCGCCAGTTATGCCCCCAAGAACACCCTTGCGCAAGGAAAAGCCATCAAAATCCCCAATTCATCGCAAATGTCTGCGCTAACCCTGGACCAGTTCACAGGGCTGCCAACAGCAAAAGCCAAGCGGGGAACGTGTATTTCAGGGGTTCGCGGAAAGTTTCAAACGCGATTGTCCTGGGTACGTGTATATCAGGGGTGCGCGTGAAGTAACACATGCGATTCCATCAGGGCACGTGTATTTCAGGGGTGCGCGGGAAGTTCCACACGCGATTGTCCTGGGTACGTGTGTTCCAGGGATGCACGGGAAGTTTCACACGCGAATACAGCAGGGTACGTGTATTTCAGGGGTGCGCGGGAATTTCCACACGTGTTTGTCCTGGGTACGTGTATTCCAGGGGTGCGCGGGAAGTATCACACGCAAATTCAGCAGGGTACGTGTATTTCAGGGGTGCGCAGGAAGTGTCACACGCGATTCCATCAGGGCACGTGTATTTCAGGGGTGCGTGTGAAGTTTCACACGCGAATTCAGCAGGGTACGTGTCTTTCAGGGGTGCGCAGGAAGTTCCACACGCAATCGTCCTGGGTACGTGTATTCCAGGGGTGTGCAGAAAGTATCACATGCAAATCCAGAGGCGTACGTGTATTTCAGAGGTGCGCGGGGAGTACTACACGTGAATTGGCCGTGTGGGTCCTCCCAGGTGTTCCCTCTACACCCTCCACGGCCCCTGCAGGCAGCCCACACCACAGAGGACTAACCTGCACCCCTGCTCATGTCCCGCAGGCAGCCCATCCACCATGGGCATTCCCCCCATCCCAGCCACATGTCACCTTGCACTACTGATCAACAACGCATGTCTCCCAGCACCCTCACCCCCCAGCACTGTGGTGCACCTGCCAGAAGGCCCCCACTCATGTCCAACTCATGTCCCTCTGCACCCCCACCCCCCAGCATCCAGGGGCACCCTCCACCAGGCCCCCACTCATGTCTTCCAGCACCCCCACCCCCCCCACAGTGCAGGGCACCCTCCACCATGCCCCCACTCATGTCTCCCAGCACCCCCACCCCCTCGCAGTGCAGGGCACCCTCCACCATGCCCCCACTCATGTCTCCCAGCACCCCCACCCCTCAGCACTGTGGGGCACCTGCCAGCAGGCCCCCACTCATGTCCAACTCATGTCCCTCTGCACCCCCACGCCCCCGCAGTGCAGGGCACCATCCACCATGCCCACACTCATGTCTCCCAGCACCCCCACCCCCCAGCAGTGCAGGGGCACCATCCACCAGGCCCCCACTCATGTCTCCCAGCACCCCCACCCCCCAGCACTGTGGGCCACCTGCCAGCAGGCCCCCACTCATGTCCAACGCATGTCCCTCTGCACCTCCACCCCCCTGCAGTGCAGGGTAACCTCCACCATGCCCCCACTCATGTGTCCCAGCACCCCCTCCCCCCAGCTGTGCAGGGGCACCCTCAACCAGGCCCCCACTCATGTCTCCCAGCACCCCCACCCCCCAGCACTGTGGGGCACCTGCCAGCAGGCCCCCACTCATGTCCAACTCATGTCCCTCTGCACCCCCACCCCACAGCATCCAGGGGCACCCTCCACCATGCTCCCACTCATGTCCCTCTGCACCCCCACGCAGTGCAGGGCACCCTCCACCAGGCCCCCACTCATGTCTCCCAGCACCCCAATGCCCCTGCAGTGCAGGGTACCCTCCACCATGCCCCCACTCATGTGTCCCAGCACCCCCTCCCCCCAGCTGTGCAGGGGCACCCTCAACCAGGCCCCCACTCATGTCTCCCAGCACCCCCACCCCCCAGCACTGTGGGGCACCTGCCAGCAGGCCCCCACTCATGTCCAACTCATGTCCCTCTGCACCCCCACCCCCCAGCATCCAGGGGCACCCTCCACCATGCTCCCACTCATGTCCCTCTGCACCCCCACGCAGTGCAGGGCACCCTCCACCAGGCCCCCACTCATGTCTCCCAGCACCCCCATGCCCCTGCAGTGCAGGGCACCCTCCACCATGCCCACACTCATGTCTCCCAGCACCCCCACCCCCCAGCAGTGCAGGGGCACCATCCACCAGGCCCCCACTCATGTCCATCTCATGTCCCTCTGCACCTCCATCCCCCTGCAGTGCAGGGCAACCTCCACCATGCCCCCACTCATGTGTCCCAGCACCCCCACCCCCCAGCTGTGCAGGGGCACCCTCAACCAGGCCCCCACTCATGTCTCCCAGCACCCCCACGCCCCAGCTCTGTGGGGCACCTGCCAGCAGGCCCCCACTCATGTCCAACTCATGTCCCTCTGCACCCCCACCCCCCAGCATCCAGGGGCACCCTCCACCATGCTCCCACTCATGTCCCTCTGCACCCCCACCCCCACGCAGTGCAGGGCACCCTCCATCAGGCCCCCACTCATGTCTCCCAGCACCCCCATGCCCCTGCAGTGCAGGGCACCCTCCACCATGCCCCCACTCATGTCTCCCAGCACCCCCACCCCCCAGCACTGTGGGGCACCTGCCAGCAGGCCCCCACTCATGTCCAACACATGTCCCTCTGCACCCCCACCCCCGCAGTGCAGGGCACCCTCCACCAGGCCCCCACTCATGTCTCCCAGCACCCCCACCCCCCAGCATCCAGGGGCACCCTCCACCACATGCCCCCACTCATACTCCCAGCACCCCCACCCCCCAGCATTGCAGGGGCACCCTCCACCATGCCCCCACTCATGTCTCCCAGCACCCCCAACAGTGCAGGGGCACCCTCCACCAGGCCCCACTCATGTCCAACTCATGTCCCCCTGGGACCCCACCCCCAGCAGTGCAGGGCACCCTCCACCATGCCCCCACTCATGTCTCCCAGCACCCACACCCCCAGCAGTGCAGGGGCACCCTCCACCAGGCCCCCACTCATGTCTCCCAGCACCCCCAGCCCCCGCAGTGCAGGGCACCCTCCACCAGGACCCCACTCATGTCCCCCAGCCACCACGTCATCAGAATCTAGATCCCTGGCCCTTATGGGCTGCCTCGACATGCCAAACACCCACTTAGAAATGCCAATTACATGATACAACCCCAATGGCAAGTATGAAAATGAACACATGTCCCTCACATACACACAATGGGTGTCAGTGAATGTCAAAACACATATCATGACATGCATGAAACCAATGAGATGCTACTACACATTGAAGTTTGATGAAGAAAATGTATTAAAAGCAACATAAATGGAATCAAAAATAAACAAACGACAATGGGAATTAAAAACAAAAAGCAGCATGTCCGTAAAATAATGTAAAACCACAAATAATAATCCAAAGGAAAGGTGTCCAAAGTCACAGTTCAAAAAAGTAAATCTAAAGGAAAATCAAAACCGAAAACCATTGCTCCATGGGTAAATTCAAAATAAAAAAATAAAATCCAACAGTCAACTATATACAGCTTAACCAACCCAGGGTCCATGATCCCAACAGAAGAAATGAAACCTATCTACTAATACTACCTAATTTAAAAAATATATACAAAAATGTGGTCCATTGTCCAAAAGGTCCAAAATAAAACCAGAAAAACCAAAGGAAACCTAACACTAACTACATAACTATTTACAAGGGCAGCGGGCTAGTGCGACGGCTCACTTCGGGATGTTCCGGGCCAGGGCATCATTGAACTCCTGCTCAATGTCCCGGAGGCGGTCCTCCTCCATGGCCCGAGGGTCCGCAGGGCCGACAACATGTTCTCCTCCAACTCCCTGCGGATTGCCTCGAGGCACTCGGCCCGCCTCAGGGCCCTCCACATGGAGTTCTCCACCCTGACCATCGTGAGCCGTGCGTCTTCTGCCCGCTGCCGCTCCGCATCTATGGCGTGGCCCAACCGCTGCCACACGGAAGACACTTCCCGTCCTGGGTCCTCCTGCCCTCTGGCCGATGCCTGCCACTCCGATGTCGAAGACCCCGAGCCATCATGGCTCCCACCTCGTTGCTGCTGCTGCTGTGCCTGTGCCCGTGCCCTGGCTCCTGCTGCCTGATCATCCTCCACCGGCCGGGGTGCAGTCGTTGATGTGGCCACCCTGCTGGACGTCCGACTCCCGACTGTGGCAGGGATGTGTCCTCCACCAGCCTGGCCGCACTGTCAGAGGCAGCTCCAGAGGGCACCCAGGTGACAAATGGGTGGAAAGATGGCACGGAGGACGACTGGCGCATAGGGTGTCCAGTTGAGGAGGGGGTCAGAACAAGCTCCAGCAAATGGAGGAATCCGGCATGGGTGACCTGTCCCAGTAGGCCGACGCGGTCAACGAGCCATTTGAGATGACGTGCAGTCTCCTTATGAAAAGACTGCAGGTCACCTCGCATGGCCCGTTGACGCAACGCCACACCAGTCAGGACAGGCTCAACCCGTACCTGGATAGCCACGTCCGCAGGCAGAGAAAGGCCAGTTGTCGTAAGCTCATCCCCTGCCTGAAAACGGGTCTGGACGTCAGCATCCCTGCTGGTGCAAGATGATGCAGTGACAGGATCAGGGACAGGATTGCACACAGGCACCTCCGCGGCAGCCTGTGCTGCCTCCTGTCCCTGGTCCTGCACTGCACCAATAGCACCAGTGGAATCCCCACCTCCAGACCCCGTCTCTGTCGCTTGCACGGCCTCCTCCTCCTCCACTAAACCCCCCACCAACCTGGATGACTCCATGCCATCTTCCCCCGTTGGGCCCTGTGGGGTCCCAGCTGCCCCTTCTGCTGCCAAGGAGTCCAACTCCGACCTCCCCTCTTGGACCTCCCCTCTGCAGCCGCGGCCTGGGACGCGGCACCAGACTCCTCACTCCCTGACGAGATGACAACCTGGGAGGGGAGCCGGCCCTTGCATATCCGGCTGGCGGTGCGATCCCCGCCGCTGTGCTCCACAGCACCTTCTCCGCCCTCTTCACCAGTTGACGCTGCAGACAGGGAGAAATAAAACACAGGCATCAGGGCACTGTACAATGGACACATGCACACATGACAGTTGTACATGAGTGGCATTGGCAAACCTCAGACATGGCATCACAATCGCCAACACACATGTCATTTCAACTCGCACACATGAGCCATACCACAGCCATATCGCAACAGCCAGCACCATCCATACACATACAACTGCATGAGCAGGCAAAGGTGACCCAGACATCACATGCAACACAGGGAGTGCACTACACATGCAAACACACCACCACACTTGCACGCATGTGTACACCTTTGCCAACTGTCGCAGTGTTCAGAATGGCATCCATGTCACATCTGCCAATCAGGCTTCCACATCCCGCTGTCACATGCATCTATGCTGCATCACTGTTGCACCCTTGTCAAATACACACACATGCACATGTACACACTGCTGATACATGCAGCTGAAACCAACATCCATGTGTGACATCACGAACATGCCTACTTACATACACATTCATCCAAACATGTGTGCCCACACAACTGCATTTGGCATGCAAGCCTACACACACAAGCACCATCCATGTCTCACACATGAGAGCCCTTGCATGTGTTCGCCTCACGGCCCTGTACACCCCACCCCATACTTGGCCCCATAAAAACACATGTGCAACCTGCACACTACTGGCACATCACCACACGCACAGCTTACAATGATGATGCATGTACACTTACCGCTCGACTCCAGACGGGTCTGCCTCTCAAGGACCTGGACGTGGAGCGCTGGGGATATGCGTTCCAGGACCCTCATCTGATCGTCCGACAAGTGGCCCCGGCGCCCCTTAGCATCCGCTGCCTTCAAGAGGCGCAGGGCCTTGTTGAGGGTCCTGGACCTGAAGTCCTCCCAGCGCTTCTTGACATGATGGAATAGTCAGACTGCCACCCCCTCCGTGTTGATGGCAGTCACGATGTCCGTCCATATCCGAGTCCGTCCTTCCTTGTCGGCGCGCAAACTTCCAAAGAGGGCATCATACTGCCCCAGGCCTTTCTCCACCAGGACACCAACTTCGGTGGCAGTGAAGCTGGTGCCCCTCTGCCTCTCTGGCCGTGGGTTGCCAGTGGTGCCAGATGTTGCAGTGCCCGACATGACAACCCCAGAGGCAGGAGTGGGTGGGCAACTGGGTCCTGGGGCTGGTCTGTTGAGCGATGAAATCCCAGTCGGGAGTCTTCGGTTTCAGCAGGGGTGGTCACAGCAACAGCACCCCTGGCTGATGTGCAGGCAGCAAATGGCAGGGCACGTGGGCAGTAGGCAATCAGGCAGCAGCAGATGGCAGGTGGGAGCATGCTCGGGGCTCTGGGGGCAGTAATTCGGCCTTCTGGGCAGGAGCGTGGTCTTCCGTGTGCTTACGCGTGGCCAGCTTGATACGGAGTGATTTGGCCATGAAAATCCAGCCCGATTGCGTGTAATTCGAGGAAAGGGCCTTAGCGCGCAAGCGCGTCAGCACACATACGCAAATTCATTGGCCCATAGGCCACCAGCGTGTATGCGCATCTGTGACGTGTGCGCAGGCGTTTCCCTGCACTCAGGTGCATGTTACACATCCAATGACTGCACGTCAGAGTGTCAGCTTGTGTAATTGGAGGATGGGGCCTTAGCGCGTACACGCGGAAGTGACGCTGGACGTGTGGGCATGTTTAAAAGGTACGTCATTTCCTTGTACGTGCTTTTCGTGGAGAGCGAGTGGGTGAAATCTGTACTTCTTGTCGTTTCACACGCGATTTACTTCACGGCGTTCCAAGTTCGTACTCCCTGTTACCTCTGACAGCTTTTTGTCTTTTTGTCTTTTTCCTGGGCCTGTTTCCTCAAACAGCGTTCACTTCTCCTGTTGTCCTGTCTCCTCAGACAGCGTACAATACTTCTTTTGGCGGGAGTGTTGCCAACGCGCACACGTGCGTATTTTTCACACGATTTTTCCTGGCAGACGGTGAGTCGCGCACGTATTTAACATCTGTGCTTGCCCTGTGTGTTGCCTACCCCTTCAGAGGTCAGTCTAGGCTGCGTGTGACACGCATACATTCATTTTTGTGTTTCTGGGTGCCACAGCGTAGTGCAGATTTATTTTTCCACGCACGTGGTCTAGGAGGGGTTGTGTGCACATTATCTCCCTTTTTTGGGTGCCTGTGCATTGCGTGATCCGTCATCTTCCCCCAGGGGTCACATACAGCCTTGTTGAGAACTAGGGTACGAATTCCATCTAGTTCCCTACCCCTTTGACCCCCAATTGCCCAGGACAATAGTTTACTGCAACTCCAATACGCACAACAACATCAGTGCCATGGTTGGGAGGCGAGCACGTGGTAATGGTGGCAAAGGTGGCCGAGCCACAAGAGGTGGCCGTGGTGGATACTGTAGGGGATGTGGGTGACCAGTCAGGGACACCCATGCCCCCCCCCGGTTGAGGGTAACGTGGCTGACACCATCCCTGCTCAGCCCTTGTTGAACCAGCCCATTGTGGCACCAGACATGGCACAGGGTGACTCCATGGCTGACTTCCAGGTCAGCAGGTCTAGGCCACATGTGGTGGTGCACGTTGGTGTCACCAGGCCACGTGGATCAGGGACAGCTATGTCATTTGCTGCCCGGAGTAGGCAGGGTGGGGAGGCTGCAGGGGAAGCTGTGGCTCCATCCACCCCAGCTCTGAGTCTCCCAGCCAGGACAGTGTCAGTCCCAGTCCATCCTGCTGACGTCCCCCCTGACTACATCACACTTCAGCTAATGCCTGCACCAAGTCCCATGGTGAGTGTTCATTCCCACACTCCTAGTCCACAGTCCACCAGGGCTCCTGCCCCTAGTGTGCAGAGCAGCGTAGGACGCTCAGGATCCCCACCACCTTCTAAGCGGAAGAGGAAGAGTGCTCGTCCAGTACAGGTTGATGCCCCAGACACGGCTACACAGTCCATCCCACCAAGGAAGCCCAGCTTCAATCAGGCCGAACTTGATGCACTTGTTGAGTATGTGTCAGCACATGACAGCGAAATGGTGATTACTGCAGGATGCAAGACCACACCTGCAGAACGTCAGTCACACTGGCAGACCATCGCGGACCTCATAAGTGCCCTTGGATTCGTGAGGCGCACAGTTAATGATTGCTACAAGCGCTGGAATGACCCGAAGCGCAGGGCAAAGAAAAAGCTGGCCTCAAGTCATGCCGCAACTCTAGTGACTGGAGGTGGGTCTCCAGCAGAGGACATAGAACTCACTCCACATGAGTATGTTGCTGGGACCTACGTCACGGAGGAACAGATCCAAGGCGTGGGAGACCTGCCAGATTACGAGGCATTGTCCGGTGAGTGCACATGCATGTGTGTGTCATCCATGTGCATGGTGTGTGTGTGAGGGCTTCTGATTGAGTGCCAGGTGAGGGTGTGTGTGCCTGAGTGGTTTGGGTCACCCATGTGCTTCATCCAATACATTCTGCGCACCAGGATTTGGGTATTGCAGTATTCCTTCTGGCAACAGTAGACATTCAGCCCAACCTCACGCCAGTTGCCCTTGAAGTGTCATCTTGCCACAACATAGTTGCATATTATTCTGTGTTCATTCAGGCTGATTGTCTGCATTCCACCACTTTCACTAGGCATTTCTCAGTCCTATTGTCACATGAGGCATCAATGTGTTCCATTTGCCTCCCCTTCATACGCAGTGACGGTGCATGCATGGGAGGGTTATAGTCATGTGGGACATGTGTCAATGAAGTACTATTTCTGTTGCTTCTCAGCCCTAATTGTGTGCCATGGTGCTAATGCCTGTTCCCATTTCTTTTCTTTCATGTCTTTGCAGGGGATGACGCACTTGATACTGCTGGGGTTGTGGAGATGGTGCAGACCGAGGAGGGGTCTCAGGCCCGACCGGGCACCAGTGAGGGACGTGGTGTGGTGGTGGGTGAGAACCCACACTTGCTGCAGACCATCATCTCAAGGGGTGTCTCTGGGTGCACCTCCCCCGAGCTCTATTCAGGTGTCGATTCGGATGATGAGACCTATGTGCCGTCGCAGGTAAGTGTTTCTGGGAGGGATTCTGTACTGTCCAACCCACCTGCACCAGGGGTAGAACCCTCAATGTGGATGTCAGTGTTGGTAGGTCTGCCTTTGGTGGTTACAGATGCAGGGTCACACTCCGCAACATCTGATCCTGTTCCTGGGCCAGAAGATCAGAGGGGGAATGCAGTCCTGCAGCCTCAGGCAGTGCCGGCACAGCAAGGCGCAGTTCGCCTTGCCCCAGACAGGTGTGGTGCCCGCCGACGCGGTGGCCGTACGCCACCTGGCAATACCACATGGGAGCAATCCATTTACGGTATGGCAACCCAACAGGCAGCATCATCCGAGATGATGGCTCAGGCCATGGATAGGGTGGCCACTTCCATTGTCCCCCCTGAAAGGCTGATGGAGCGACTACAGCAGGCAACCGACTCCATCTGCCAGTCACACAGGGAGCACATGTTGGCGTCCAACAGGGACAGGCGGGCGGCACTGGCGACTCTGCAGGAGGCTATCTCCATAGAGTCCCAGGGCCACAGGAAAGCCCTGAGACAGGAGCTCCTTCACCTCAGGACGACTCTTGTTGAGCTTGAGGCTTCAACTAACACAAGGACAGAACAGCAGCTGGAGCGGCTCACACGTACGCTCTCAGCTGAGATGCAGGCAACTAGGGAGGAGGTCCGGGCATCCCGTGAGTTGTTGCATGGGGACCTCCTCACGATTATCCTCCAGAACCAGACTTTCCACACCCGCATGCTTGCTGCCATGGAGGACCAGACTAGGGCTTTGCGTGGGCTGCCTCCCATAGTGCCACCACCTCCTGATGCAGCTGCAGAGGGTAAGGAGAGCGACAGCAGCGAATCTCTCACAATCGGGTAGACGTGCAGGCCATGAGCCCATGGAGGTGTTTTTTTTTTCCGCAAGATCCACACAGGTGGGTTTTGGTGTGCACCATGTCCTCGGACCTCCTGGGTGGCATCCCCCACCCACTCTGAGCCATTCATGGGCATTTATGATTTTTAATTTTTGATTTTTGATTTTTGAAATTTGATTTTGGATTTTTTGGACAGTGTGTTGCCATGTGTGGCTCCCATGGGAATACGCTGTATTGTGGCTGGGCACATGCAGGCTTGTCCTGAATTTGGGTCAGATGCTTGGGTTAGTGTGACACACACCCCTCCTGCTTCCCGTTTCCATGGGCTTGCAAAGGGTGTGCCCAAGTGACATTGACTTACACGGTGACGTTGGACTCCCATTTGATGTGTGGGCAGTCTGTAGTCAATACTGTGTATACATTCCTAGTGCATATTGTTGTTGTATTGTACACTGCATGGTGCTCTGCATCCATCTCATCCTCCTAATTTGCAGGTCCATTTCTCATGTCTTCACAAGGCGGTCTACTTTGGAAATGGAGTCCATGTTGTAAGCAGTGCACCTACACTTTTGCGTGGCGCTAACACTGTACAGTTGGAAGTGTTCGAAGTGCTGGCATTATCAGGTAGAGAGGCTACCAATTTTTTAAGTCCGTACTGTCATGTTTATGGTAGGTTGGAGGTTGTGTAGGTGATTAGTATTATTGGTAAATATTTGGGAATGTGTGTTGTTGGTCCTGCATTACTGTGAGTATTTCATGTGTGGCCAGTTTCCATTAGGGACACTGTAGTTTGTGACACTTGTGTCATTTTTGGGGATTAATTTGTTTGCTCTCACATAGCATGACATGCCGTGTTGTGTGGCAGTGACGGGGAGGGGTTGGGTGACATGTCACTGTTCTCATGTTGTATTTTGCAAGTGGGTGTTCACTTTAGCTGCATAGAAGTGTGTCTTTTGATGACACTGCATTGGTGGTGTTTGTGTAGGTAGGGATGCACACTCTGACACTTCCAGATGAACAATCTCAGGCTGCTATGGTTCTGACAGTTGACTGTCCCTTAATTCATCATAATTGTCAGATTGAGTCATAATTGATTGTCAGATGGTATGTGCCAGGGCTGTGTGCACTCCACAGGGGTGTGATTTCTATGTGAAGTAATTAGCCACCAGCTGCGTACGGGCTGCCTCACCCCGTGCCCTTTCCCCTCCCATGCACAGCGGGCGTGCATGTGGTTGGGGATGTGGGAGCACCACCATGACCACAGCCACCGGCGTGTTGCAACATTGTGCAGGACACATGCTGCCACTATGATCCTGCACACTACTGGGGGAGCGTATAACAGCTGCCCGCCAGAACGGTCAAGGGAGCGAAAGCGTGACTTGAGCACTCCGAATGTGCGCTCCATTATGCCCCGGGTTGCAATATGGGCTGTGTTGTATCTTACCTTGGGCGGCGTGATGGGGTTCCGAATTGGCGTCATCATGTAGGTGCTCAGAGGGTAGGCACTGTCCCCTCGGGAGGTGGTGATGGGGATCATTAGTGGTGTAGTGACATTACTCTGTATCTGTCATGCATGCGTGTGCTGTGGCATTTATACTCACCAAGCAGCCATGCATCACCATGCCGCCCAGCTTCAATGTCCCGGTTTAGGGTTGACATCCTGTAAATGAAACTGTCGTGGGTGGACCCTGGATAGTCTGCATATACTGAGGTGATGATTCCCTTGGCATCACATACTACCTGGATGTTGATGGAATGCCAGTGCTTGCTGTTTCTATAGATGTGCTCAGATGCCCTGAGGGGACGTAGAGCCACATGGGTGCAATCAATGGCACCTAGCACTTTAGGGAATTGTGCCACCTTGTAGAAATCCTGCCTGACAGCCTGCCTTTCTGCAGGTGTTCTGGGCAGGTATATGTGCCTGCGGACTGATGGGCATGCAGTGATGATGGCCAACACCTGGTGGAGGCACCGTGACTGCGTGGCCTGTGACACCCCCCCACTATGGCACTTGTCTGCTGAAATGATCCGGTAGCCAAGAAGTGCAGTACATTGAGGACCTTCTCCAGGGGGCTGAGTGCTTGGGAGCACAGGGTGGGTGATGTGAGGTCATCCTCCCACTCACTGACCAGGTCGAGTATTATGTGTGGTGGAAACCTGTACCTCCCATACACCTGGTCATCAGGCATACCAAATAGGCTGGTTCTGGGTGTGAAGATTCTGGCCCTGACTATCCTTCTCCTCCTCCTGCTGTATCCCATGGCCACTGCTGCTAGGAACGGTATATTCATCCTGGCGTCTGAGCTTGTTTGTTGTTTGCGCACTCTTTTATGCTGCGCAGGACGTACGCCTGCTTCATGCTGGCGTACGTGTTTCCAAATTGGACCTTTTTTTTTGGCGCGTTGTAGGAGACCGTGTAAATCTTCCCGCCCACCCCAGGAATACACGTAACACGCTCTCCCAGTGCAAGGGTACATGAGTTGGACATGAGTGGGGGCCTGGTGGAGTGTGCCCTACAGTGCTGGGGGGTGGGGGTGCAGGGGGACATGAGTTGGATATGAGTGGGGGCCTGGTGGAGGGTGCCCCAGGATGCAGGGTGGTGGGGGTGCAGGGAGACAGGAGTGAGGGCCTGGTGGAGGGTGCCCCTGGATGCAGGGGGGTGGGGGTGCAGGGAGACAGGAGTGGGGGCCTGGCGGAGGGTGCCCCTTGATGCAGGGGGGTGGGGGTGCAGGGAGACAGGAGTGGGGGTCTGGTGGAGGGTGCCCTACAGTGCTGGGGGGTGGGAGTACAGGGAGATAGGAGTGGGGGCCTGGTGGAGGGTGCCACTGGATGCAGGGGGTGGGGGCGCAGGGGGACATGAAATGGACATGAGTGGGGGCCTGGTGGAGGGTGCCCCACAGTGCTGGGGGGTGGGGGTGCAGGGAGACATGAGTGGGGGTCTGGTGGAGGGTGCCCCTGGATGCAGGGGAGTGGGGGTGCAGGGGGACATGAGTGGGGGCTGGTGGAGGGTGCCCCTGGATGCAGGGGGGTGGGGGTGCAGGGAGACAGGAGTGGGGACCTGGTGGAGGGTGCCCTACAGTGCTGGGGGTGGGGGTGCAGGGGGACATGAGTTGGACATGAGTGGGGGCCTGGTGGAGGGTGCCTGTGCAGTTCCCTCTGGGACCACTGTAAAAGATTTAGGACTACAGGCGTTTGGCGGTGAACCCACTTGGTAGCAGTCTGTACCACACAGATTCTCTTGGTAGCTGTGGCAGAGCAGTCAGACTTCCCTCAAGAAGAGTTGAGCAGTATGTGGAGTATAAAAAATAGGGCAATTCTTCACAGCAAGACAAGCAAACACGCAACGAGGCTTAGTGTAAAGATATTAAGGTATTTATTTGTAACAGAACATCTATGAAAAACACTATGGCACTTTCACGGCAAACAAATCAAACACAATTACTCTACGAAGAAGAAAACGATCAATCCCCCTAGCAATATTTCGTACACCTGGTCACCCTACATCAGACCCCCACTCCTGTCTCCCTGCACCCCCACCCCCCAGCACTGTGGGGCA
The DNA here is from genome assembly GCF_040938575.1 of Ambystoma mexicanum. Taxonomy (NCBI): domain Eukaryota; kingdom Metazoa; phylum Chordata; class Amphibia; order Caudata; family Ambystomatidae; genus Ambystoma; species Ambystoma mexicanum. The sequence goes on along the minus strand of NC_090936.1, from coordinate 1,125,161,455 downwards.
CCGTCCACCAGGCCCCCACTCATGTCCAACTCATGTCCCCCTGCACCCCCAGCCCCCTGCATCTAGGGGCACCAGTAGAACCTGAACAAGTCTAGGTTCTACTGGTACCACTTATTTTCAGACAGAGGTGTATACCTCAACCTAGATGACACTCTAATATTAGTTAGGACGGGAGAGAAAAAGATAGGCAGGTTACGAAATCAACGCAGTTCAATACTTCGCGGGTAAAATGCACGGCAAGAAGGCCAGAATCACAATAGATCATTAAGTTCAGAGGCCAGGCCCTCTCGGAGAGGCAAGGCGCTATGTCCCGAAAAAGTCTCTAGTGGAGATGCATTCAAGTCTTTGTAGCAAATTGTTATCGGCAGATTGAACCAGTTCAGAACAATAAATGAGAAAAGCTTGGAGGCAACCCAACGGAAAGGAGAGGATTAAGACACCTCACTCAATCCGATCGAAAGGAAAGCCAGGCGGACACGGTACCTTGTTGTGGAGAGCAGCTCCGGCGGGGGCAGTTGTTCCTGGTGGTGGATGCACGTCGGTCTTTGACAAGAGTAGAGGGGTTCTCGTCGTTGAAGAAAAGTGAAGTCCGGTGCACCACCAGGGAAGAGACCAGCCGCGGAGTGCTTCGTCACAAGGCACCACCTTTTGGTCGCCGTACAGGGGTAGTGGCTATCCGGTTGCCGAGGTGCTCTGCACGGGCAATTCGACCACTGCGTCCTGGGGGCCTGGTGGAGGGTGCCCCTGGATGCAGGGGGGTTGGGGTGCAAGGAGACAGGAGTGGGGGCCTGGTGGAGGGTGCCCTACAGTGCTGGGGGGTGGGGGTGCAGGGAGACAGGAGTAGGGGCCTGGTGGAGGGTGCCCCTGGATGCAGGGGGGTGGGGTTGCAGGGGGACATGAGTTGGACATGAGTGGGGGCCGGGTGGAGGGTGCCCCACAGTGCTGGGGGGTGGGGGTGCAGGGAGACAGGAGTAGGGGCCTGGTGGAGGGTGCCCTACAGTGCTGGGTGGTGGGGGTGCAGGGGGGCATGAGTTGGACATAAGTGGGGGTCTGGTGGAGGGTGTCCCTGGATGCAGCAGGGTGGGGGTGCAGGGGGACATGAGTGGGGGCCTGGTGGATGGTGCCCCTGCATGCAGGGGGGTGGGGGTGCAGGGAGACATGAGTGGGGGCCTGGTGGAGGGTGCCCTACAGTGCTGGGGGGTAGGGGTGCAGGGAGACAGGAGTGGGGGCCTGGCAGAGGGTGCATCCAGGGGTGGGGGTGCAGGGAGACAGGAGTGAGGGCCTGGTGGAGGGTGCCCCTGGATGCAGGGGGGTGGGGGTGCAGGGGGACATGAGTTGGACATGAGTGGGGGCCTGGTGGAGGGTGCCCCTGGATGCAGGGGGGTGGGGGTGCAGGGGGACATGAGTGGGGCCTGGTATAGGGTGCCCCTGGATGCAGGGGGGTGGGGGTGCAGGGAGACAGAAGTGGGGGCCTGGTGGAGGGTGCCCCTAGATGCAGGGGGCTGGGGGTGCAGGGGGACATGAGTTGGACATGAGTGGGGGCCTGGTGGACGGTGCCCCACAGTGCTGGGGGGTGGGGGTGCAGGGAGACAGGAGTGGGGGTCTGATGTAGGGTGCCCCTGGATGCTGGGGGGTGGGGGTGCAGGGGGACATGAGTGGGGGCCTGGTGGAGGGTGCCCCTGGATGCTGGGGGTGCTGGGAGACATGCGTTGGTGGGCAGTAGTGCAAGGTGACATGTGGGTTGGCTGGGGGGCATGGCCATGGTGTGTGGGCTGCCTGCGGGACATGTGCAGGGGTGCAGGGTAGTCCCCTGTGGTGTGGGCCGCCTGCAGGGGCCGGCGAGGGTGTAGAGGGAACAGCTGGGAGGACCCACACGGCCAATTCACGTGTGGGACTCCCAGGCACCCCCGAAAATACACGTAGGCTGCTGTATTCGCGTGTGGAAATTCCCGCGCAACCGGAGTACACGTACCCTGCTTTAATTGCGTGTGGAACTTCACGCGCACACCGAAATACACGTACCCTGCAAATTTGTTTGTGAAACTTCCCGCGCACCTTGGAATACACGTACCCTGCTGTAATCGCGTGTGGAACTTCCCGCGCACCCCGGAATACACGTGCCCAGGCCAATCGCGTGTGGAACTTCCCACGCACCCCGTAATACATGCACACGCTATTTTTCACACAGCGGGTGTCCGTGTTTGTCGGTACCCCTTTGCACCTCATTTGTCTTAGAAGGCCACAGTATGAATCATTCATCATATTGTTAGCGCACATTTTGGCACACATTTATTTCAGGTGCAGGGACGCTACCGCCTGCTTTCTTGTGGCGTACTTGTTTGGCCCTGTGCGCGTCTTTGACCGTGCGCTGGTTTGCCCTATTCGATTCCATGAATACGAGTTGTAGGCGAGCGTGTGGGTGTTCCGCGCATTTGCCTCCTATACTTCCCCCGTGACGCCCATATTTTCACACGTTGTTCCCCATTCCGAGTGTTACGCCCCATGTTCCGCCTACTTTTGTTATGTGCGCCGCGTTATGTGCGATTTCACAGCGGCCGTGGTGCACGCCGTTGGATGGCCTGTGCACCGGCATGCGCCGCGCTCTTTTGCAGCGCACATCCAATATTTTTCTCGCGCACAGACTTCCATGAATCGATGTGCGATGGTTTCCCTGCAATTTTCGCAGTTGCACTGCGATTTTCGCACTTTTACTGCGAATCGCACGTTTTGGCACCTCTGCGCTGGAATTTTCGGCGTACATTAATTCCATGAATCGGCCTATAAATGTTTTATTGCACAATGTTAGACATATTCAAATGTCAAGCTGGTGACGAAAATATAAAATAACAAAATGACACTATTTATCCTTAAAAAAAAATACAGGACATATTTGCAAAATCATACTTTCAAGTTCTTGCTGACCCCCCTCATGCATATGTGCTGCAATCTCATCCAGCACTTCAGCCTGTAACCACAAGCCCATTAGTTTTTCCCTTTCAAACATATCCCAATTTCAAAAAAACCTTGCCACATAGCCGGTCCCTTGTGCACATGGCCACTTTATCTCCATTGGTAATCCCTTGTGGTCATGGCCATTATCCAGATTGTCCAGGTCATGACATTATGTCATGACCATGACAATCTGGCCACTGCCCACCTCATTCACCACATATATATTACTATGTTTTGTACCTACATTATGCCACGTGACAGGTCCTTGCCAATGCTCCTTACACAGAAATCCACCCATGTTTTATTTGTTCAAAACTGTCAAAATGTATGTCTATACAATAGTCATATAACTTAGCCCCCACTTCACAAAATCCATCCAGACTTGGCAAAAACATACAAGGCTGTGTCAAACACATTTTATATCACCCCAAAAATCACTTTAACACACACCATAAGTGATTAAACAATCACTGTAGATAAAATCACATTTCTACTGCACTGTGAAAAATCTTTTATTTTGAAAACAAGCATAGTTCATGATTTTATATCATGCACCACGCTAACATTCTATTTCTTTCCTAATAAACCACTTTTAATAATTATTCCCACCCATGTTCTACATATACAACAGCAGCACTACATTGTTAATAAATACAGTAAAAAACAAAGAAAACCACAGATACCCATTATGAACATATTATCAAATCAAACTTTCATCACAAGAATCACCAACAACTGATTAATGCCAATCAAATTGTGCTACTGGTAATATGAACTGCACAGTGTGAGTTTTGTAGTAAAATGAGAAAAGTAGACACAAAGGGGAGTTTCATATTTCCAAAAGTCAAACCAAAAAAAGAGGACTATATTATAAGAAAACTAATTCTAATTAAATGGCTGACATGTTCACTGCAACCTATCACAATTACACATTAACAAATTTAACACTACCCAATTAGAAACATCAACACACATACAAACCCAGCTTAGCATCAAAAATAGCCACGGATATTGAACGCGGATACACAGCTCACTTGTAGCCGTGGGTACACGTACATTTTTCAGCAAGCCCCAAATCAAACTAAATTAGCCTTGAAACCTTCAAATCAATTAAGTGAATAACCAAGTACATGAAATAGCATACACAAATAAAAATCTGTACTGTATCGTCCACATAAAAGTATGATTATTGTACAGAAAATGTATATTTATAGACGCGGCTTTAAATATACCTGTGGCTCCAGCCGCAACAAATGAAATGCAGGCTAGTATCGATGCATCTACGCACATGCTTTTTTATAGACATGGCTATACAAGAGCCCCTCTTAGATGTCTATTAAAAGCCACAGCTATCCGCAAAAACTTTGAATTAAAAATTGCATTTCCACTACAACAAACTCCCAAAACTGTCCCCAACATGCCTACCAGCCCCTCTCCACTCCTCATAATGCTCCTGCACTCCCCTAGTCTCTTATAATCCCGCAAAACACTCAATGATTATAAGATGTCTCCCCACCCAAAGTTGGATAGCAGCGAAAACACATGTCCACAAACACACAACGTGTCACTTCCTCTAATATAGCTGCAGAAGCAATGGGGGAGGTGTCTACCCACGACTAGCAATGCTGCACGCTGGGTGGCTGTTCGTTAGCCGCAACCACTAACAATAGTACCATCCACCAATTACAAAGTACAAGACACACACATATCAAACATACCCTACTCATACAAACTACTAGAAATTCAAAGAAGGAATAATTTTCCTGGAAACAGACAACTAATGGAGATATCATGGCCACTTTCAAACCTGTGTGGCTGATTGGAGACAGTTGGCTGTTGGTCCACGTTTTTCCAAAATTGTCGGAGGAGTACAGGGCACCCAAAAGTCATACTAATTCCTTGTGGAGACAATGATACGGGGAATGCACGAGAGGTGTCCCTTACTTTAATTATGAAACAAGACATGGAAAAACTAATGGAACTATTTCCTCACACCATCTTCATCTTTTCCAATATATCTCAGAGGCAAACATGGAGATGGACCACCAGATTTCATGGTAAAATTAAGAAATCCTGAAGAAATGTTAATAAAGCAGTTTCAGCATTCATGAGAGACTACGACCAATTATGGATTTCGAACAACATGCAGTTCTACATGGCCAGTTTCTATAGGCATGACGGAGTACACCTAACTGATGAAGGAAATACAGTGTTCCTTGATAACATCTGTAAGAGGATTCAATTCAACACTACAGCTAAGTCAATGCCTAGTCTGGGATACTGAATGGAAACCCTTATTGATATATCTTTATGTCCAGTTCATGCGTTCTGGGTGACTACCCCTATATAACACCCCTCTCTTGGAATCCCCCTGACCCCACTGAGCCAAGAAGTAGTTCTGTTTTGCAAGTTAAAAGGTTTATTTGATAATTTAAACAATCAATATATATATATCACACTTTATAATAATTAATAATTGAATATCACACTTAATCTGAGCAGTAATCAATAATGGATAGTCTGGCATTAGCACACTTGTGAATAGGAACAGAAGAATAAGGTGGTAGAGAATGCTTTATATAAGTTCAGATGGATGTAATGTTGAATGAAAATGCAATACAGAAAATACTCAATATGATTTCAACAAAACAATGTAATCACTTTTCTCTGTCAATCCACTCCCCCCTTTATGCAATGCAAGGAAATGGAAGGAAAGCACACAGTTCTCAGAAATGCAATCAAATGTAATTCAGTTCACCCCAGCAATCTTAGACTACAGAAGTTTGAAACACAGGCCCAAAATGCTTTTATATGTGCTGGCAATGAAGTGAAAAATATGCTAAAATGCTTTTAATTCCCTCTAGAGGTTCAGGGTGAGTGGTATCAAGTTAATATTAGTCCAGGCTCACTCTGGCAATGATTCAGGGATGGTTCTTAAGAGGCAAACACATTTTTAGCAAGGAAACTGCTATTTTCACACGTGGAGAAATTTGCAAATCGCGGTAAATTCGTGAGTGTAGGGGCTAGGAATGCATTTCTAGGTTCGTTGAAAAGCCAAGATTCCCATCTTTCAGAGGAAAGTTACTGCAAGTCTCTAAGGCAAACGGTCACGGAGATATGAGCGATATGGTAAAGGTCGTTTTTCAGATTTGAAATTTTAAAGTTCAAAGTGACAAGTGACAGCTAGCAACTAGAAATGACAGGTGACAGCTTTGCAAATGAAAGGTGACAGTTAGGAGGCAGTTCTACGTAGATTAAAATAGCTTGGATTAGATTATTTTAACTAAGAGATTGGTTCTGCACAGTTCTGCTAGGTACTCACAATATATTTAGAATTAGAATGGGCCTCGCCACGGATCTGGTCAGGTTTTCTTCACTCGCCACGGACGGTCTCTGCGCACAGGGTCTGGGTCAGCTCTCTGGTTCTGCGAACAGCGGTCTGGGTCAGCTCTGCTTTGCTGGTCTGGTCTGGGTCTCTGGTTCTGATCAGGTCTGTGGGTCTGGATACAGCGGTCTCCGGTTCAGCTGGTCTCTCTCTGGATACAACACTGCTCTCTGGCAAATGGCAAGAGTTCTTGCAAAGAATTCAAACAGCTCGCCTGGCTGTGATAATGGCAATGATTTGAGGCCTGCTAAAGAGGGATTTAGCTTGTAGTTGACCTCTCTGCTACAAATTCTGAAGTAAAGTCTTGGTCTCTGAAGGTGGATAGATTGAAGTCTCTATGTTGGCTCTCTGGAGGTTGATGGAGGTAAAGTATGGATTTTCCCGGCAGAGCGTCCCGCAGCAGATGGAATAGAATGTCCCTATCTGTCCTGTCTGTCTGCTTTTATATGTTTTGAAAGTGGGTGTGTGTGCACATCACTAGCCAGGCCCTCTCCACTTGTCATTGGCCACTTCCTCCTCTTCCCCTTGATTGGGGGAATGAAATGAAGTGTCATCATGATGAGGTCTGTTTATGTTACAGAGAACCCACCCCTGTCAACTTTACACACAATCTATATTTGCTCAAAAAGACATATTTCATAGATACACAGTGGTTTGAAATTACATGCATCCATCATGCATTTACTGATGGTAGCCCCTGTTCAAACTCTGCTCTTCCTGGGGGCTTGCATTCAGAAATGGCAGAATTTTGTGCTTTTTAGTGGTTTTGCAACATCAGATTTTTCTCCAGATTTGTACAAATGTACATGGCCTGTCCATATATACTCCAGTAAATTAACATGTCTCTAGCTTAAACACAGAGTCTGTAGTATACATAAATAGCAGGGCTTTGCCCCAGAACATCACACAAATTGGAGTTTGGGCTTGAATTGAAGGTACATTTTTTAAATTAAGGCTCTCAAAGTTATACATTTCTGTCATTTGATTACAAAGAGTTATCAGTGTTTCTGTAAAATATATATTTTGCTTTCAATTCAGTTCTCAGAGTGTTGGAGTCCGCCTCCAAGACTTGGGTGGGTCAGTCACATGTGTCTTCTGGCAGGCAGGCCTTTGTTGACAGGAAACAGTCAAAATCAACATATCCTATTCAATTGCAAGAGCCTATTGTGTGGTCTCCAGGAGGCTCCCAGCCAGTCTGCCTTCTATCAATCAAGAGGTCATGTGAGATTCAAACTCCTGGTGTGAATCTCTGGAGGTGAGAGGGTTTCCCAGGCTTCAGGCCTCTGGGAACACCAGGTGGCTAATTTTTAATTAAAATGCAGCCTTTGAAGTCAGCTGAGTCAAATCCCTTTGTCAGCAACTGCACTCAGTTCTCCTGTCAGAGTTTAGACCGCTAGCGCCGCCTTGAGGATTTTGTTGGTACTGCATGCAATTTTGGGATCTTTCTTGGATTAATGCATTCTAAACAGGAATGGTTCTTACATGGTAGTAAATCCTTGCTTAACATTGTTTTGATGGGGCTCCTTACAGTAAAATGGTTATGTGGAACCCCACAAAAGGGTTGAATCTTTAAAGTTGTCCAATGAGTCACGATTTCAGCAACTTTTTGACATCAGTAACAGTGGATTTTGTTAACAAAGATCTTTCTTTACTCTGGTGGGTGGCAAGTTAGGTAACCATTTTGGTGTGCGCACAAACTGCGTGGTTCTTCTGGATTCTGGCGCACTTGTGGGCTTTTTGGCCATCTTGGATTTTCTAAGCCCACAGCACCAAATGTTGCAGCATGATAGCTGAAACGTGGGTCAGGACACCCAACAGATCCCCCCACGTGACTGCCCTTTGAATTTGAGTCGATCGGGAGTCGGGTGCACAAGGGTTTTGACCCACGCACTGGTCTGTCCGCATAATCTTCTTCCAATTCTGCAAATGGCACAGTTCAGCATCTTTTCCTCCATCCGGTACTGATCGATCGGTTCTCCTCGCCGGTCCTGATGGGAATATTGGGCGGTACCCCGGGCCCCTCGCGTCTCTGCTCCCGGTCTCCGGATCGTCCTCCTTGGCCAGTCTCGAAGTTTTCTTTCTCCTAGGACGACAAAGGAAGAGCGGCAATACCTATTCATAGACATTTTTCCCCCACCATTGATATAGTGGGGTGGCATATAAATTTATAGTCAAAACATATGGACATGCACATTTCTTTTTGCATTCAAAAACGAAAACACCCACATTGAGAAACTCAGAATTTGATAGGCGATATGTAGGATATTTTAAGTTAGAACTGAATTAATCTGAGACAGTACCCTCTAGGATCCAGAGGATTCCTCCAGTTGTTGCAGAGTGTGCCTGGGATGGCAACACTTCAACTGGTTTATGTGGACCCACTTGTCTTCCCCCTCTGCCAAACCGCCTTTGGGGATGCGGATCTTGTAGGCCACAGGGAAGATTTTGTCGATAATCTCAAAGGGTCCCTTCCATGTAGGCAAAAATTTTCGCTGTTTGGCCTGGTTCCTTTGGAAATTGTATAGATAGACCCGGTCCCCCACCTGATATTCCTTCCTGGAAGTCTTCAGGTCAGAGTGGGTCTTCATGCTATCAGCTGATCTTTCTAGATTCCGCTGAGCATAAGCAAAAGCATGTTGAAGGTGTTTCCTTAAATTCTCCACATACTCGTGAGTTGTGGAGGCATTTATTAGGGTCTGCTCTTGGGTCCTGTAGAGCAAATGCTGAGGAAGCACCATCTTGCGCCCAGTCATCAACTTAAATGGTGACATTTTGGTTGCAGAAGAAGGGGTAGATCTGATGGCCATTAGGACCAGAGGTAATTGGATATCCCAACTTGGCCCAGAATCTGCCACAAACTTCTTTAATATGCTCACAATGGTTCGGTTATATCTCTCTACTGCCCCAGAAGAAGCTGGCCGGTAAGCAATATGCAACTTCCTTTTGACCCGCAGTATCTCCCACATCTTTGTCATTACTTCACTGGTGAAGTGGCTACCCCTGTCTGACTCAATCCTTTGAGGTAGACCGAAACGGGAAAAGATGTGGTTAATCATCAGGGCAGCTGCAGTTTCTGCCTTGCAATTTGGGGCTGGGAGACATTCCACCCACTTGGTAAACAAGCATGTCACAGTCAACATGTACTTATTCCCCCTAGCAGAGCGAATCACGGGGCCTACAAAGTCGATTTGTAAATCTGACCATGGCAGTGTAATCCCCCTCTTTTGGAGAGGCGCACGGTGCGTGAGGGATGATGGCTGAAATTGTGCACACACAAGACACCCCTTCAAGTATTGGTCAAGGTCCTGCCCCATGTGTGGCCAGTATGCAACCTCTCTTAAAATTTCCAATGTTGTGTGAAACCCCCTATGACCGGCAGTGGCCGCATCATGGGCGTGACTTAACATCAGGCTTCGGAATGAGGTAGGAACCACCCACTGATCGTGGCCAGCTTTGGATATCCTTACCAGCAAACCGTCTTGGATTTGGAACATTTTTTGGACATTTCATCAACACTCTTAGGTCCTCTTTCCCAATGTAATCGGTATCTGTCAGGGGAAAGTTCTCAGGGTCCTCAAGGTGTTGGTAAAACTTACCAATAATTGGATCCCCCTTCTGAGCTGTAATCAAATCAGCATCAGGGGTCTCCTTACTCCATTGTGCAATTGAAAGGTTGTTGTGAGCATTTGTCTGGGACCTAGTGATAGCAGTGACCTGGATTTCCCCCAACAGGGACTCAATCTCAATTAGATCCCCTTGGATGGCCATGGTTTTGGCCAGCTGATAAGCTAAGTCATTTCCAGTTTTGTCTGGTCCCTCTACTTTGGAATGACCCTTGATCTTTTTCCAATAGATGGTCATCTCATCGAGGTGACCAGATCATCAATGTTTTGGATCAACTTCCCATGTTTCAAGGGTTTGTTGTTAGCACATAACATGCTTCTGGTTTTCCAATTAACCAGGTGCTCCACGAACCCGTTCCGTACATAATCCGAATCTGTGATTATGACCAGTTCGTGGAGTTGATGTTGGACAACAGTGAGGATGGCTTGATGCACAGCCATCAATTCTGCCACCTGACTACTTCGGGGACCAATTTTGTATCCAGCGGAGGGTTCTGGGTACTCATTCACCCATACATTCCCTACGCCGGCCACCAGTTCTTTCTCCCCGTCGTTGTCAACATGGTAAGAGCATCCATCCACATATACAGTGGGCATTCCCTCACACTTGTCTTCTTCAAAGACTTTGTGGGGGGAATTAAGTTATGCCTCCATGTTGTCCTTTATTTTTAGACTTTCGTCCTCGAGACAGTTTTCTCTGGCACAATCATGCAAGTCAGCCAGACCTTGCACGAGGGGACTCTTCTTGTTTTGGCCATATCTGACCTCCACAGGAAAGCCTTGCATTGACAGAATCCAGGAAGTAATTCGGGAATTACTCACATTTCCGGCCCGGATTCTGTCACTTTGGAGATATTGCAGAGGCTGGTGTGGAGTCTCCACTATGATGTGTTCCCCATGGATAAACGGGCGGTAATTCTTCAATGCCCACACCGTTGCCAGGAGTGCCTTCTCACAATCGTTGAATTTTTCCTCCACAGAGGATAAAGTTTTGCTCGCATAGGAGATTACTTTATTGACCTTGTCATGCTTTTGGTATAATACTGCTGTCAAGCACGTATTAGAGAACCCTGTCTCCAGGAAGAACTCCTTGTTTCTGACAGGGTAAGCTAGGCAAGGCGCTTGTGAGAGGCTTCTCTTGAGTTGTTTTACCACCTCGACTTGTTCTGGACCCCATTCCCACTTGACCCCTCCTTCAGGAGATGAATCAGGGGTCTGGTGATCTCTGCGTAGCCCTCAATGAACTTTCTGCTGTAATTAGTCAGTCCAAGGAGGCTCCGTAGTTCCCGCAGAGTTGTGGGGTCTTTTAGTTTCTGAAGTGCTTCCACTTTCTTTTCCTGGGGACAGAGACCCTGAGGAGTAATCTCATGCCCCAAGAAATTAACACGGGTTCTACACCACTGTGCTTTCTGAAAGGAAAGTTTTGCTCCGGCGGCCCTCAACTGGGTCAGAACATAACGGATCTCTGCTATGTGTTCCTCCACAGATGAACTTTTGATGAGGACATCATCTACATAAGCCAGGTTACCCCTTGCACCCAGGTCGGGCATGGCCTTGTGTAGGAAAATATTGAACTCATTACCGGAGTTAAGGTATCCGAAGGGAGTCCGGGTCCATGTATACTGCTGGCCCCCAAAGGTAAAAGCCAGCTTGTATTGGTCCTCCCTACTGACCGGCACGGTCCAGTATCCATTGGCCAGGTCTATTGCAGTGAATACCTGTGACCCCTGAATCTGGGCCAGCCCTTGGTCAATGTAGGGAAGAGGCCATCGGGAAGTATGGACCCGTTTGTTGAGCTCCCTGAGGTCGGCGCAGAGTCTCCACTGGCCGTTTGGCTTCAATATTCCCAGCACCGGATTATTGAAGGTGCTGTGGACTGGACGGATTATTCCCCGGGACTGAAGGTTCTTAATTATTTCAGTAAGGGACTCCATTGATGGGAGAGGCAAGCAATATTGCTTCACAAACACAGGAGTCATGCCAGGGTCCGTGGGGATTGTTGTTGTGTGGATGTCAGTGCGACCACAGTCATATGAGTCTACCGCAAAGAGTTCTTGTAAACAAGGGGTGCCCTCTGGAGTCACTACTATGACCGGGTGTTTCACCTTGTGTCGCCCGATCTTAATGTCCAAGTCTGCAGTCCCCTCAACGGGAATTTCCTTCCCGTCAAAGTTCTGCAGTTGTCCAGGAAGAGAGGTGAGAGGAATTTGGTAATTCTCTCCCCTTCCTGCATTCAGTTCGTCAAAGGCCCTTCTGGACAGAAGGGTAGCTTGAGATCCAGTGTCCACCAGTGCCAAGATTGTACCCTGCCCTTGTACTTGTACCGGGGCGTAGTACCTTCCCTCCTTCTCCTCAAGGGGGCACAGATAATGCACATTTTTGGACAACTGGTGGGCTAACTTTCTGGTTTTGGACATCGCTAGCGAAGAGATTTGGGCAGAATTCTGTGGAGAGCCTTGGGAATCTGAAAGAAAAAGTTGGCAACTGGAGATCAGATCAGAGCCATTGTGGGTTCCCCTGGTTCCGGTTCTGGGACGCCCTGCCCTTTTTGGAGGCAGTTACCAGGATGGGTTTGAACCAGGGGATTTTCTTGCTGTTGGTTCTGGGATGAGATGGTGGGCGGCGGTAGCTCAGTCTCCACATCTCCCCAGTCTGGATTTGCATCCCTAGGGACCCATTTTTCTTTGGGAGGAGTTCCCCCCTCTCTGAAGGAGAAGATCCTTTTCCCAGGATCCTCTGAGGATCCCTCTCCCTCAAATTGGAAGATCTGTACCTCCTCCTCAAACTGAGTGTGTTTGGGTCTTTTGTTTCTCCTACCACCCCTCTGCTCCTTGGGAGGCGGGCTTTCAGGGGCAGGAGATTTTGTTTCCGGTTCCTGGGTTTCCAGGGGCTGTTTACAAGTGAGGAAGGAAGCTTCCTCCAAGGCTTTACACCCCCTTCCCTTTGTGCCTCCTCCCTGGGAACCGGTGAGTAATCGGGGTGCTGCCCCCGTCATTGTTCTGGAGCACCAGGTCCAGAGTTGGGTGCGTTCTGCGCCGGCATGCCGATCTGAGGGTTCTGCTGAGCCCTCAGTATGTGACCCAGATCCCGCGCCATATTTTGAACCTGGCGCTCTAACTGGGAAACCCGCTCAGGCTGATACGGGGCCCTGTTTTCTCCCCTGGGCTGATCCCAGGAAGGGTAGCTATCCCTTCTTTGGTAGTACCCCTGGTTGGGAAGATTTGGATACCCCTCCACCCTTGGCCTCCCCTCTCCCGGATTCGGTTGTCTGGGCTCAGGGAATTGGGGAAGGAAGGGTGGCGGATTTTGGGGCTGGAAATTGGGTGGATACCTGGGGAAAAAGTTCTGCCCAGGATTTGGAGAATTTCTGCCCTCCAGTGGGAAGTTAGGAGGGAAGTTCCCTGGGTTAGGTGCTTGGCTGGATCCCCCCCCCTTGGGCTGGAGGAGTCCACACATAACCCAGGATGGGTCGATTTCCCTTGTAACGGGGGCTTACATAATCAGGAGAGCGAGGGACCCCATTTGTGGGGCTGCCTCCTTGGCTTCCTGTCTGTGACTGGCCCGAAGATCTTCTGGGCCTAGCATTATTAGGTGCAGGTAGGTTTTTAGGCCCCCCCATCTCCAAATCCAAAACGGGGGTGACCTTTACCTCTGCCACCTTGGCAGCAGCAGGGGTGCTGTTGGTTTTGGGATTTTTCTGGGTATTGCTTTTATTTTCTATGGGCTTCTGCACCTCATAGATCCGGGTAGCCTGTTCGATGACCCAGTCTAAAGATCTTTTCTCATGAAAATCTCTCACAAGCTGGGTCATTATATATTTGGGCAAGGCATGGAAAAATGTATTGACAAATTCTCTGCTGTCTGTGCGCACCCTTCTGGTGGTCTGCGCAAAGGCACGTTTCAGTTCTTGCACAAACTCTTGTGGGGCCTGATCCTCTCCACACTGCAAATTGTAGGCTGCCTTGCGAGCCTCTTGGGGATTTCTGTGAACAGAAAAATGTTTTAATATGGCCGCCCTATAGGTGGACCACCTGGAATGATTTTGGTCCTCCAGCCCTGCAAAGAAACTGGAGTACTCTGGGGAGAATGTCCACTTTACATATTGGATACAGCTTTGGCTGTCCTTCAAATGAAAAGTCTCCATCATTTGCTCATAGAGCTCCAAGTTTTCCCAAACAGAGTACTTGGCGTTCTTATGATAAGGCGTGATGACACTCCTGATTGCCTTAATCTGTTTCAATGGGTCCTTAATCAAGGCCCTTTTAGCCTTATTGGCCTTTTTGGTTCGGGTAACCCTTGTCCATTCGTCCTCTGACTCAGAGGCACTGCTCCCAGAGGTTCCTGTCTGATCTTCCAGGTTTTCCCAGATTCTGCGAGCCTGGGAATGGCTGGCAGAATGTGGGGACCTGGTCTCCTGTGTCCTGTACGTTCAGAGGAGTCTTCAGATTCCTCTTTGCTGCCAGGATTTGATGGGTAACCCACCCACTGACCTAGCTGGGCAGAGGTTTTCAGGATGCACTTAATGGGCCTATTCTCCTGGGGTTCCCCACCAAATTGCACTGTGCTTGGGTGCCGATACCCGGATGCCCGCCCCTCCATTCCTGGGTGGTACTGGCCTATGAGCCCCATGCTTCTGGCTGGATAGTAATCTGCCATCCCTGTGGCCCTGTGCTCATGTGCGCCAGTGGACATGGGGGTGGCAGAGTCCAGGGACTGAGAGAGATAAAGGCCTCTGGTACTAGGGCTCCTGGGGTTATGCTCAGGAGTTTCTCTTTCCCAGCGAACCTCATCTCTATCCGCCCCTGCTCCCTGTTGCAGTGCAAGAGCCTGCGCCTTCAGTTCCTTATTTAAGGCCTTACTAGACTCTATCAGTCTCTCCTGCATCGCTACCTGTTGTTGGAGTCTATCATTGTGCTGGCAGAGAGCCTCATTCTCTCTCTGTGCCTCCTTATTGGTCCTGGAGCACTGGGCCAGTCTTTGCTGCAGGAGGGTTACCTCCTGAGCTGTGTCCCTATTGGCCTGCTCCTTTCTTGCCAGAGCTTCCTCCACCCTCCTGGTGTGTTCTAACAAGTTCTGGCATTCTTTTTGGAGGTCACCCAGCCCCTGGAGGGCCAAGTGATTTTCTTCTGTTTTTCTTTTTAAATGGCAGACTTCCTGGCCTAAGGCGTCTCTTTCCTGGCTAAGAGCCTGCATTTGTGCCGCCAGGTCGTCCCTCTGCCTTTGAAAGGCACCAGCTTTTTGGCGTTCTTCATCAAACTCTGCCTGGGTATCCAGGTCTTTCAAAATCAGCTTGTTGCTCTCTGCCTTCACTCTATCTAGATGACTTTGCAGGGTGGCTACCTGCTCCGTGCATGCCCTGTTAAAGTCTAATTGTTGCTCCAGCTTTTTCTGGCTCTGCAGTAAGGAGTCCAAACTGTCTTGGTGCTCCTTTTGCAGGGCCAGAAGTCTAGTATCCTGGTCAGCCTTCTCCTGTTGCAGTATATCCATGTCCTCTTTTATTTTAATGATATACTACCTACTATCATTTTCTGACTCCTGGCTCCTCTGGAGCCTCTGCTCAGAAGAGTCCAGATCAGATTGGGCCTTCTGTAATGCCAGCAGTTGCCTACTCGCCAGATCTTGGCCTTCAGCACATTTGTCCTGCATGGCTCCCATATGTAAATATAAATATGCCGCTACCCTGGCAATCTTGTGCTCATCCTTGGCCTTAGAGGACATATATAGTTCACTCAGGGCCACATGTAAGGGACCCTGGTCTCTCCATATATCTGACCCTGTTTCCGTGATCTGGGGTGCTGTCATGATCTCTGCTTCCAAAAGGTCAGGGTTTTCCCAACTCCCTTGGAAGCAGATCCATAACCCAGGTTCCGAGTGCCAACCAGTCCCAATTGGGACCTTTTGGACCCAGTCCTGGTGCCAGTGGCACCAGGCTCATAAATATGCCCAGTCCCAGCGCTGGAAGCGCCGGGCTCATAATGCTTGGGTGGACTTACCTGCAGCAGACCATGCTGCTTACTTGCCTGCCAGTTGAGCCTCTGATCCTCTTCTGTTTGGAACTACTTTTCCTGTTGGGTGGGGCAGGAGCCACTCCCTAGATTCAGAACACTGGAACTCTTCTGGAAAGCAGGAACTCTTTTCTTACCTAGGCGTGGCTGTGGAAGGAGACGCCTAAGCACTACAGGAGGCTATTTAAACCACACCCGATGGATGAATCTTGCTTTGCGTTATTCTGCATCCTCTGCAGCAGAACGCTCATCGTGTCTTCTGCATCTGATCCTGGGCCTAAGAAAAAAGGCTTACCATCCTGAATCCAGTCTTCAGCAACACCTATAAAGCCAAGAAAGAACAGGTTAGCATTACGGTCTTCAGTGACAGCTCTTCACTTACCTGGTCCATCGGCTGTCACCAATGCCTCGCGCTGCATTCCGGCATCTGAAATACAAAGGCTTACCTACTCTTCGTGCGCTCCGGAGGTCTTCACACTGCATTCCGGCATCTGAAAGATAAAAGCTTACCAACTCTTTACACGCTCCGGAGGCCTTCGGCGCTGCATCCCGCATCTGAAAGACAAAACAAGGTGCGTTTAAAGACATTGGGGAACTTTAATACTCACGTGCCATTACTCCTTTCCACATCTAACCCAGTGGGTATTCCGGCAACCTGCAGCCGCTCCGATCTTGTACCTGCAAAATAAAAAGACAGTTAGAGCGCATCGTGAAGCAGGCAACAAGCGCTTACTTACGTGCTTCCAGGCGCTTCTATTCATCACACGGGCTCCATCTTCAACTCACTTCAGCCCGTCATCCGCCATCGCCGGAACCCTGCAAAACAAGAAACATCATTACTAAAGACTTTAAAGACTTTAGAATTACTCGAAACTTACCGTTCGTGCAGTAAACGACGGACAGCAGTCCTCTGAAGTCAAGAGGCCTGCTCCCCTTATCCAGTGAAGAAACTGGTTACAGCACTCTGCCCCGAGGCAGATGGAGAGCACGGCGTTCACTTACCTAAGGTGAGAGCGTTAACCTTTGGGGTTCTACAGGAGAAGAGAAAGGGAAGAAGAGAGAGACATTCAATAACCCAGTTCCTTAATCCCATATATTACCCTTCGAGTCACACATACAGTGCACAGAGGTCCAGCCCAAAGAGCCAGCCGTGTGTTACACATCACCTTTGAAGATACGGTATACGCCCAGTCAAGACCGGCGCCTCTACCGGAATCAGGTGAGCGTTACAGGTGCGATTGCTTGCAACCAGACCGCCTGGTCCTGATGGGTCCACTCACCTCTCACAAATAGCTTATGTAAGAAGTGCTCTCTGGCTATTTTCATATCTACCAAGGTCGTCATTCTGGAATTTGAGTTCCTTCCTGACTTACAGAAGTTTGTATTTTATTTTTGCAAAACAGACCTTTTCCTTAGAGCGTTCCTTTGAGGAGTGCTTTACAGCGTAACACAGCGTGGTGATCCGACCGGATATGTGTATCTGCACAAGTGATAGATTTAACCCAAACGTCCCGGACGAGCCTCCAATTTGTAAGAGGATTCAATTCAACACTACAGCTAAGTCAATGCCTAGTCTGGGATACTGAATGGAAACCCTTACTCGCCACGGATGGTCTCTGCGCACAGCGTCTGGGTCAGCTCTCTGGTCTGCGAACAGCGGTCTGGGTCAGCTCTGCTTTGCTGGTCTGGTCTGGGTCTCTGGTTCTGATCAGGTCTGTGGGTCCGGATACAGCGGTCTCCGGTTCAGCTGGTCTCTCTCTGGATACAACACTGCTCTCTGGCAAATGGCAAGAGTTCTTGCAAAGAATTCAAACAGCTCGCCTGGCTGTGATAATGGCAATGATTTGAGGCCTGCTAAAGAGGGATTTAGCTTGTAGTTGACCTCTCTGCTACAAATTCTGAAGTAAAGTCTTGGTCTCTGAAGGTGGATAGATTGAAGTCTCTATGTTGGCTCTCTAGAGGTTGATGGAGGTAAAGTATGGATTTTCCCGGCAGAGCGTCCCGCAGCAGATGGAATAGAATGTCCCTATCTGTCCTGTCTGTCTGCTTTTATGTGTTTTTAAAGTGGGTGTGTGTGCAGCATCACTAGCCAGCCCCTCTCCACTTGTCATTGGCCACTTCCTCCTCTTCCCCTTGATTGGGGGAATGAAATGAAGTGTCATCATGATGAGGTCTGTTTATGGTACAGAGAACCCACCCCTGTCAACCTTACACACAATCTAGATTTGCTCAAAAAGACATATTTCATAGATACACAGTGGTTTGAAATTACATGCATCCATCATGCATTTACTGATGGTAGCCCCTGTTCAAACTCTGCTCTTCCTGGGGCTTGCATTCAGAAATGGCAATATTTTGTGCTTTGTAGTGGTTTTGCAACATCAGATTTTTCTCCAGATTTGTACACATGTACACGGCCTGTCCATACATACTCCAGTAAATTAACATGTCTCTAGCTTAATCACAGAGTCTGAAGTATACATAAATAGCAGGGTTTTGCCCCAGAACATCACACAAATTGGAGTTTGGGCTTGAATTGAAGGTACATTTTTTAAATTAAGGCTCTCAAAGTTATACATTTCTGTCATTTGATTACAAAGAGTTATCACTGCTTCTGTAAAATATATATTTTGCTTTCAATTCAGTTCTCAGAGTGTTGGAGTCCGCCTCCAAGACTTGGGTGGGTCAGTCACATGTGTATTCTGGCAGGCAGGCCTTTGTTGACAGGAAACAGTCAAAATCAACATATCCTATTCAATTGCAAGAGCCTATTGTGTGGTCTCCAGGAGGCTCCCAGCCAGTCTGCCTTCTATCAATCAAGAGGTCATGTGAGATTCAAACTCCTGGTGTGAATCTCTGGAGGTGAGAGGGCTTCCCAGGCTTCAGGCCTCTGGGAACAGCAGGTGGCTAATTTTTAATTAAAATGCAGTCTTTGAAGTCAGCTGAGTCAAATCCCTTTGTCAGCAACTGCACTCAGTTCTCCTGTCAGAGTTTAGACCGCTAGCGCCGCCTTGAGGATTTTGTTGGTACTGCATGCAATTTTGGGATCTTTCTTGGATTAAGGCATTCTAAACAGGAATGGTTCTTACATGGTAGTAAATCCTTGCTTAACATTGTTTTGATGGGGCTCCTTACAGTAAAATGGTTATGTGGAACCCCACAAAAGGGTTGAATCTTTAAAGTGGTCCAATGAGTCACAATTTCAGCAACTTTTTGACATCAGTAACAGTGGATTTTGTTAACAAAGATCTTTCTTTACTCTGGTGGGTGGCAAGTTAGGTAACCATTTTGGTGTGCGCACAAACTGCGTGGTTCTTCTGGATTCTGGCGCACTTGTGGGCTTTTTGGCCATCTTGGATTTTCTAAGCCCACAGCACCAAATGTTGCAGCATGATAGCTCAAACGTGGGTCAGGACACCCAACACATCCACATAGTACTCCTGGTGTGCTTATTTTCTACATTCAGTGTTCCCCCAAACAGTTCTTTTAAGGACTACTTATCATATATAAATACACAAATTTAAACAAAATAACAGAAACTCATGTTTTTATTATAGCCACAGCTGCATTTCATTGACTTTTATTATAGCCTACGGTTACAAACAGTTAGTTGAGAAGGGGACTAACTTTTATACTACTATACAACTTGAATAATCAGTACAGAACAACAATGCTCATGTACTTATATGAAATAACTGAAAAATTATTAAAATATGTAAAAATAAACTCGGTAGGCTAACATTCCACAGCCACACAATATGAAACCATAATTGAAAAAACACACCCTAAATACATTCTATTGTACATCTAAAACTACACTAAAGTGCCTCCTTTTCATATTAATTTTGTTAAACTACTTTCTTCTATTTCTCTCCAAAGTCTCACATGCCCAAAAGTCTGAAAACACACATCCACAATAAAAAGACTCTCTAATACCTACCAAGTCTCTGACCATGGCCTTTGGCCATGGCAGGGTTTTTTTTTACCCCTGACGAGACGATACCTAAACAAAGAAATTTAAAAAAATATAAAACACTGACACCCCAAACTATATAACCGTGCATACCGAAGTACACATACCCCTGGCTATCTGTAGTCTTTCGTAGCCTCAAATATAGCCGCAAATTTGGTCAAAATGACAGAAAAAATACTTCCCTGCCCACCCAGGCCCTCATCAATTGCCCCCTTCATCTGTGCCAGCTCCTCCCCACACCTCCAGATGGCCACCTCACCTCCTATGACCTCTCCCTTTCAGCCCAGAACACACACTGGTTCTGTGACGCAGTTTGCATCGAGATGTCGGTTATTCACGGCTATAGATGAGGCTCCGGAAAGCTTTGTGCTGCAAACTCAGTCCCTATGCCCCCTCCAACTCCCAAAGTTCATTCAGTGCCCTCTGGCCATACCCCCACCTCTACCCTGATGACATTTGTATGTGTTCTGACCTACAAATAGCATTTTACTTCATTTCATTTTCCCATAACCTCGGCCATAGCCACAAATATCTCTCCTATCGAGAGAAAAACAAGATGGCGGTCATTTTATTTCTGAAAACCATGATCTTGGGAGATATAATTATAATTTTTGTGGGAACGGGGGCTCCCCCTTCTCTGTCAAATTTTAAAATAACCACTGCATGGAATAACCCCAAACCACAAAAGGATCACGAGTCAACGTTTCGTGCCCAAGTTGTTTCGGACCTGGTCCAAATCCGTCCAGGGGTTTAGGCTGTGCGCTTTGGCATAAATTTACCTTTTTTGTCTATGGGAAAATTAATAGGAAGTAGGCCCCACTTTTGCAACAAAAAAAATGTTGACGCTTAATTACTTTTCATTTTTTAAACAAGATATTTAATCACTTCCGAAATCTCGGCCAAAACCGTTTCTCAAATCTAAGGTTATTAAGAATAGAATTTTGAGGGGTTCCCATGCCTCTCCAACTCAACTTAACTATAGGGTGGCTATCGCTGTTCTATAATCCATCTATTTTTTTATTATATACTCTTAAATGAGGTGCCAAGTCTATATTTCCACAGAATTGTTCTCCACCCTCATGGCTGGAATAATGAGGTGAGATTTTCCCAATATCATGGTGCGAACAGTGTGAGAACAAGCTGACAGGATGAAACATCTTTATTAATGCCCAGATATAAAAAAAGCACTTAAGCCAAAGACGTGTTATCATAAAGGCAACCCATTAGGGTGGACAACAATTCTGTGGAAATAATTAAAAGGATAAAAATCTCAAACTAGACTTGGCACCTCATTTAAGAGTATATAATTATGAAACGTTTTGCATACCAGAGTTAGTTTTTTCTCTGTTCATTCTTAAAGACGCCATATATGGGTCCGACACACAACGAAATAGGTCACTTAGCAAATGTAACTGATATAAAAAAGAAAAACACACTACACCAAGCTAAAGCTATATTTTTTTTGTGGCCTACTAAAGAAATACAGAATAGGCTAAATATAATGAAAACAAGTGGACCAACTTGTCGATTTTGTAAAAAAAGAGAGACAGAGACTCTGAAACACATACTTACATCATGTAAAAATCGAAATAACTTGCGCACTTACGGGGTAATTCATAGATTTCAGAGCACAGACAGCGCGCGCGAGCAGCGCAGAGAGGGAGCGTGCGCCAGCGTGCGCTAGCCGTGTGTGCTAAACAGCATTCTGGCACACCGCGTATTCATGGAATTCAAAGCCATTTTGAGCGCTGGCGCAGAGAACATCCCGCAGCGCCAGTTACGCCCCCAAGAACATCCCTTGCGAAAGGAAAAGGCATTGAAATCCCCAATGCAGCACAAAGGGTCGCGCTAACCCTGCACCAGTTTACTGGGCCGGCACAGTGTATTTCGGGGGTGCGCAGGAAGTTCTACACATGATAGGGCTTGTGCGAGCGGGGTACATTATTTCGGGGGTGCGCTGGAAGTTCTACACGCGATAGGCCTTGTGCGAGCGGGGTATGTGTATTTTGGGGTACGCAGGAAGTATTACACGCGATAGGCCTTGTGCGAGCAGGGTACGTGTATTTCGGGGGTGCGCGGGAAGTATTACACGCGATAGAGCTTGTGCGAGCAGAGCTACGTGTATTTCGGGGTGCGCTGGAAGTTCTACATGCGATAGGCCTTGTGCGAGCGGGGTACGTGTATTTCGGGAGTCTGCGGGAAGTATTACACGTGATAGGGCTTGTGCGAGTGGGGTACATGTATTTCGGGGGTGCGCAGGAAGTTTCACACACGATAAGCCTTGTGCGAGCGGGGTGCGTGTATTTCAGGGGTGCGTGGGAAGTATTAAATGTGATAGGGCTTGTGAGAGCGGGGTATGTGTATTTCAGGGGTGCGTGGGAAGTTCTACATGCGATAGGCCTTGTGCGAGCGGGGTACGTGTATTTCGGGGGCGCGTGGGAAGTATTACACGCGATAGGGCTTGTGCAAGCGGGGTACGTGTATTTCGGGGGTGAGCAGGAAGTTCTACATGTGATGGGCCGGGGGTGTGCAGGAAGTTCTACATGTGATGGGCCTTGTGCGAGTGGGGTACGTTTATTTCGGGGGTGCGCAGGAAGTATTACACGCGATAGAGCTTGTGTGAGTGGGGTACGTGTATTTCGGGGTTGCGGTGGAAGTTTCACATGCGATCGGCCTTGTGCGAGTGGGGTATGTGTATTTTCAGGGGTGCGTCGGAAATTCTACACGCGATAGGTCTTGTGTGAGTGGGGTACGTGTATTCCAGGGGTGCGCAGGAAGTTCTACATGCAATAGGCCTTGTGCAAGTGG
Source organism: Ambystoma mexicanum (assembly GCF_040938575.1). Lineage (NCBI taxonomy): Eukaryota > Metazoa > Chordata > Amphibia > Caudata > Ambystomatidae > Ambystoma > Ambystoma mexicanum. The sequence goes on along the minus strand of NC_090936.1, from coordinate 1,125,138,709 downwards.
GGTATATGTATTTTGGGGTTGAGCGGGAAGTATTACACGCGATAGGGCTTGTGCGAGCGAGGTACGTGTATTTCAGGGATTCCCAGGAAGTATTACACGTGATAGGGCTTGTGCGAGCGGGGTACATGTATTTCGGGGGTGCGCAGGAAGTTTCACACGTGATAGGCCTTGTGAGAGCAGGGTACGTTTATTTCGGGGGTACGCAGGAAGTATTACACGCGATAGGCCTTGTGCGAGCGGGGTACGTGTATTTCGGCGGTGCACGGGAAGTATTACACGCGATAGAGCTTGTGCGAGCAGGGCTACGTGTATTTCGGGGGTGTGTGGGAAGTTCTACATGTGATAGGCCTTGTGTGAGCAGGGTACGTGTATTTCGGGGGTGAGCGGGAAGTATTACACGCGATAGGGCTTGTGCGAGCGGGGTACGTGTATTTTGGGGGTGCGCAGGAAGTTCTACATGTGATGGGCCTTGTGCGAGCGGGGTACGTGTATTTCGAGGGTGCGCAGGAAGTATTACACGCGATAGAGCTTGTGTGAGTGGGGTACGTGTATTTCGGGGTTGCGGTGGAAGTTTCACATGCGATAGGCCTTGTGCGAGCGGGGTATGTGTATTTTCAAGGGTGCGTCAGAAGTTCTACACGCGATAGGTCTTGTGTGAGTGGGGTACGTGTATTCCGGGGGTGCGCAGGAAGTTCTACATGCAATAGGCCTTGGTCAAGCGGGGTACATGTATTTTGGGGGTGAGCGGGAAGTATTACACGCGATAGGGCTTGTGCGAGCGGGGTACGTGTATTTCAGGGATTCGCAGGAAGTATTACACGTGATAGGGTTTGTGCGAGCGGGGTACATGTATTTCGGGGGTGCGCAGGAAGTTTCACACGTGATAGGCCTTGTGAGAGCAGGGTACGTTTATTTCGGGGGTGCGCAGGAATTCTACATGCGGTAGGCCTTGTGCGAGTGGGGTACGTGTATTTTGGGGGTGCGCAGGAAGCTCTACACGCGATAGGCCTTGTGCGAGCGGGGTACGTGTATTTCGGGGGTGTGTGGGAAGTTCTACATGTGATAGGCCTTGTGTGAGCAGGGTACGTGTATTTCGGGGGTGAGCGGGAAGTATTACACGCGATATGGCTTGGCGAGCAGGGTACATATATTTCAGGGGTGCGCAGGAAGTTCTACACGCGATAGGCCTTGTGCGAGCGGGGTACGTGTATTTCGGGGGTGTGCGGGAAGTATTACACGCGATAGGGCTTGTGCGAGTGGGGTACGTCTATTTCGGGGGTGAGTGGGAAGTATTACACACGATAGGCCTTGTGCGAGCGGGGTACGTGTATTTTGAGGGTGCGCGGGAGGTTCTACACGCGATAGGCCCAGTGCGAGCGGGGTACGTGTATTTCGGGGGTGCGTGGGAAGTACTACACGCGATAGGGCTTGTGCGAGCAGGGTAAGTGTATTTTGGGGGTGCACAGGAAGCTCTACACGTGATAGGCCTTGTGCGAGCGGGGTACATGTATTTCAGGGTGCGTGGGAAGTATTACATGTGATTGGGCTTGTGCGGGAGGAGTACGTGTATTTCGGTGGTGCGCGGGAAGTTCTACATGCGATAGGCCTTGTGCGAGCGGGGAACGTGTATTTCGGGGGGGTGCCGTAGTATTACACGTGATAGGGCTTGTGCGAGCGGGGTATGTGTATTTCGGGGGTGTGCGGGAAGTTCTACACGCGATAGGGCTTGTGCGAGCGGTGTGAAGCCTGGAGGGACTATTTTACTACAGGGACTATTTTTTACTCGGGTGTGGTTCTAGGGACTTCTTACCGGGGACTACTTTTGAAGCTATTTAAACCACGCCCGACCAGCAACACACGCTTCGCGTTATTCTGCATTCTGCAGCGTAACACTCACCGTGCCTGCAAGCCAGCATCCAGTCTTCTGCCACGACCGCCTCGAATCCAGAGCTCCTAGAAATAGGGAAAAGAAGGAGAGAATGTTAGATCACGGACATTATTTTAATTCCTTACCAGATTCTGGATCTTGCACGACTCCGAGCCTGAAAGGACATTACTTCAGCACGCGTCGCATCGCCAGCTGCAGCGCCATGCCATACTCACCATCCACAGCATCTTTCGACTCGGCGCTGCCTCCATATCAAGGTGAGCCTAGAGAGCCGACAAATACAATCACTTTTACCACCAGGCTTACCTGATTTACCACCAGAGGCATTACCCTTCAATACGCCACATCTTCTTATGCCGCTTCTATAAAGGGAGAGAAAACAACAAGTTAAACTCACGCAAATTTTACCGGACAGTGTTGGGTAATACAGACTCTTACCTGAACGCCATCAGCAGCCTCCAGACAATATTTTTTAGCTGCAATTCAACAAGGGGATGCAAGAGTGAACATCGGACAAATTGAACTCTCTGGACTTTCTGGAGTCAATATTCCTCCAGAACTCTTCCAGTACCCCAAACCAGTGAAGTAACTTGTATCTACGCACCCCTGCATGCCACGCAGGATGGAGAGCTCATCATTTAAAAACATAAGGTGAGGATACTAATTGGGAGTATCGGAGGTGACTAGTGGGGAGAACGAGAACAGTGGGGAGGGACCATCACTAAAATCCACGGGGCTAAATCCCTTTCTCCACTTGCAGGAAAATACTTCTACGGGTCAAGCAGACGAGATTAGGTGGGCCAGTCCAGACTGTCATCTCTGACTATGCTTCACGTTAGTGGAGACCGCAGCTGTCCGGGTCCGATCGACGCCCCTGTGGGAACCAGGTGAGCGTAACAGAACGCAAAGCATATCTACAAATCCCCACCCGGGCGTAATGGAAACCTCAGAAACCGACCAACTAGCCCAATTGTTAGGGGAACTTAGGGCAGAAGTGCACTCCGTGCGCCAAGAAACTAATGACCTCAGGAGAGAACTGATTATGTCAAAGAAGCGCACTAATGATCTTGCTAGACAACTGCTGCAAAACCAAGCTGGGCAAACACCACTACCTGGACTCGGGGGGAATCCAACTCCTGTGTCATCGAGCAATCCTGTGCAAGTGGTTCTACCAGGGAGCATTCCTTTCGCTCCACCCGAACGTTTTGCTGAGGACCCGAAAAGGTTCGCCGTGTTCATGAACCAATGCCGCTTGCACTTTCTATGCAGACCTGGAGCTTTCCCAAACGACCAAGCCAAAGTAGCCTTTGTACTATCATAGCACATACGCGTGTAAGTGATGTTGCACGTGTGGGCTGGGTTAAAAGGTACACGTAGGACGTAATTTTCTTGTATGTGCTATTTGTGGAGAGCGAGCAGGTGATTCTTGTACTTCTTGTTGGTTCACACGCGATTACTTCACAACGGTTCCAGTTCGTACTCCCTGTATTCTCAGAGACCATTCAATTATTCTTTTGGCGGGGGTATTGCCAACGCGCACACGTGTGTCTTTTTCACATTATTTTTCCAGGCAGGCGGTGAGTAGCGCACATATTTTCAACTGTGGTTGCCCCCGTGTGTCACGTACCCATTCCGACATTCCGAGGTCATTGTAGGCTGCGTGTACCACGCGTACACTTATTTTTGTGTTTCTGGGTGCCACAGCGTAGTGCAGGTTCTTCATTCCACGCACGTGGTCTACCAGGGGTTGCGTGCACGTTAAATATTGTTTTCGGGGTGCCTGTGCGTTGCATGACCCGTCATCTTCCCCCAGGGGTCACAGACAGCCTTGCTAAAGCACTAGGGTACGTATTCCATCTATTACCCTACCCATTTCACCCTAATTGCCCAGGACAATTGTTTACTGAAACTCCCATACGCACAACAACATCAGTGCCATGGTTGGGAGGTGACCAAGCAGTAAGGGAGGCAAAGGTGACCGACCAACCTCAAAGAGGAGGGCGTGGTAGGGGACGTGGCCAGGATGTGAAGGGTGGCACAAGAGGCCAGTGTGTGGAGGACCAATCAGGGACACCTATGCCCCCCAATGGTTCAGGGAGATGTAGCTGATACCATCCCAGCTCAGACCTTGTTAAACCGGCCCATATTTTCAACCGAACCGGCACAGGATGACTCCCAGGCTGATTTCCGTGTCACCAAGTCTAAGCCACGTGTGGTGGTGAAAGTTGCTGTCACTAGGCCATGTGGATCTGGGGCAGCAATGTCATCTGCTGCCCCAAGTAGCCAGGGTGAGGAGGCTGCAGGGGCAGCTGCAGCTCAATCCACCCCAGCTCTGAGTCTCCCAGCCGGGACAGTTTTGGACCAAGTCATCACTCCAAGGTTGGTCCTGCCAACATCACCCCGCAGCCAATGCCTGCAGTGAGACCTTTGGTCATCGTGCCTTTGGCTATTTCCAGTGCCCAGTCCACCTGAGCTTCTGCCCCTACCAACCAGAGCAGCGTAAGCCACTCAGAGTCCGCACCACGTTCCAAGATGAAGAAGGGTGCTCTTGCGGTACAGGCTGGGACCCCAGACACAGCTACCCACTCCGGCACATCAAGGAAGCCTAGTTTCAATGATGCCGAACTAGATGCACTTGTGGGCTATGTGTCGGCACATGGCCGCGAAATGGTGGTGACTGCAGGGTGCAAGACTACGACTGCTGAACGTAGGGCCCACTGGCAGACCATCGCAGACAACATTAGCTCCTTTGTATTTGTGAAGTGCACAGCTGATGATTGCTCTAAGCGGTGGAATGACCTGAAACGCAGAGCAAAGAACAAGCTGGCTTCAAATCATGCCTCCACTCTGGTGACAGGCGGTGGTTCTCCACCAGAGGAGGAACAACTCACTGAACATGAGTCTGTCGCTGGATCATTCATCACAGAGGATCAGATCCAAGGCGTGGGAGACCTACCAGATCTTGAAGCAATGTCCGGTGAGTGACCATGCATGTGTGTGAAATCCATGTTTATGTTGGTTGGGTGATGTGTTCTGATTGAGTGCCAGGTGAGGCTGTGTAGTCATGAGTGCTATGGATCACCCATGTGGTCCCTCAAAACCATTCGCCGGACTTCTGTTTCCGTTTCACAGTATCCCTTCTGACCACAGTTCACTATTTGCACATGATTACTGCTCTTGGCCTTCAGCTGTCCTCTTGCCACAACATTCTTCATACTGTTTTCCTGTTCATTATGCCTGATTTATTGATTTTTAGCATTTTTACCACACATTATTGTGGCTTACTGTCCCAAATGTGACATACTTCAGTCATAGATTACACTGCACAATGGGCCAAATATTTTGACTTATTTTGGGAAAGATTTGAACAGTCAGGCTGATTGAGTAATGTGCACCTACACATGGCCTGCACACAATGATTTTGGGGCCCAGTTTGAATGTTGAACATGACAATTGTATCCTTTCATATCGAAGTTACCAACCATTGATGTATCCATGTGCCTGCCATCACTGCTTCAGTCAACACTGGCTTTGTTGCAGCGTGTGGCACATGCATGTTTTGTCACACTGTTTTGCATGTTTTATTTCATGATGCCCATCTCACATGGATGGGTGCCAGTACTGATTTGCTACAATCTGGGTGTCCTTGTCAAATCTGCCATGGCTATGCTATGTGCCATCTGTGTGCTGGCATGTGTCATGTATGTGGATTGTCCATGCCACTCACAGGCTAATGTGTGATGCCAGTGCTATCCAGCATGCAGCAGATTTGTTGGTTTTCCATCTTGGAATCCTCAGTGTCTGCTTTTTGCATCCCCTTCTAACTCATTGACAGTGCATGCATGCCAGAGTTATTGTCATGTGTGACCTGTGTCATTTATGTACTGGATGTCTGCCTTGTCATGCCTATGTGTGTGGGCTATGGTGGTCATTCATTACTCTTCTTTTGTGTTTTTTGCAGGTGATGAGGCACTTGATGCTGTTGAGGAGGAGGAGATGGCGCAGAGGCAGGAGGACTCACAGCCACAAATGGGCACCAGTGGAGGACATGGGGTGGTGGTGGGTGAAAACCCATTACTCCTACAGACCATACTGTCCACGGGTGTCTCTGGTACACCTCCAGAGACCTCTATAAATCAGGTGCTGAATCAGACATTGAGACATATCTGCCGTTGCAGGTGAGTGTTTCTGGCAGGGATGCTGTTCTGTCCAACCCACCTGCACCGGGGGTAGACCCCTCTATGGGGCATTCATTGTTGGAAAGTCCACCTGTGGCGGTTTTGGATGCAGGGTCACACTCCACAATATTTGCTCCTGTTCCTGGGCCAGCAGATCAAAGGAGGAATGCAGTCCTGCAGCCTCAGGCAGTGCCAGCACAGCAAGGTGCACATCAACAGGTGCGGTGCCTGCCAACGCAGTGGCCTAGCGCCACCAGGCAATACTGCGTGGGAGAACTCCATGTAGACAATAGCAGCACAACAGGGGGCATTGTGTGAAATGATGGCTCAGGCAATGGATAGGGTGGCCACTTCCATTCTACCCCCTGAAAGGCAGATGGAGCTCCAGCAGCAGGCAACAGAGTCCATTTGCCACTCACACAGGGAGGACATGTTGACGTCCGACAGGGAGTGACGGGCTGGACTGGAGACGGGCTGGACTGAGGTTAGAATACAGCTGCCTCAGAAATACTCTGGTTGAACTTGAGGTGTCCCAGTGTACAAGGTCAGAACAGCAGCTGGAGCAGCTGACACGCACACTCTCAGCTGAGCTCCAGGCAACCCGTCAGGATCCCGGCATCACGCGAGGCCACGCAGGCAGAAATGCGTTCTACCCGTGAGGTGCTGCATGGGGATCTCTGTACCATTATCCTGCAGAACCAAACCTTTCAGACCCGCATGCTTGCTGCCATGGAGGAGCATGCCAGGGCTTTGCGTGGTCTGCCTTCCATATCATGCCCACCTTCTAATGCACCACCAGAGGGTGATGACAGCGACGGCAGTTCTCCCACTGTAGCGTGGCCGTGCAGGCCAAGAGCCCATGGAGGTATTTTTGTTTTTTCTCAACATCCACGAATGTGGGTGTTGGGGTGCACCCTGTACCTCGTCCCTTCTGGGTGGCCTCCCCCCCGGTGTACACATGCCCATTTTTGATTATTATTATTTTTTTTAAACAGTGTGTTGCTTTGTGTGGCTTCCGTAGGCATCCACTGTGTATTCCAGCTGGGCACATGCAGGCTTGTCCTGTCTTGGGTTAGATGCTTGGGTTCCTGACACACACACTCCTCCTGCTTCCCCTTTCCATGGGCTTGCAAAGGGTGTGACCAAGTGACAGTAACTTACACAGGGACATTGGGCTCCCATAATTTGTGTGGACAGTCTGTAGTCAAAACTGTGTATACATCCCTAGTGAGTATTGTTGTAGAAATCTCCACTGCATGGTGGATTTATTTATGGTTCTACATCCATGACTTTTTCCTTATAGACATGTACCATCTTCATGTCTTAACAAGCCTGTCTACTTTGCAGATGCAGTTCATGTTGTATGCAGTACACTGAAACATTTGCTTACCACCAACACTCTGCAGTTGGAAGGGGTCAATGTGCTGCCTTAGCGAGGTTGTGACACTTGGACTACTTTGATTTTTAATTATCATATATTGCCACTGTTTGAACATGTACTGATATTTTCTCTTGCTGGTAAGTATTTGTTCATGTGGGTTGTTTTTTTATTCATTATTGAGAGCAAATTGTCTGTGGCCTGTTTCCATTTAGGACGGTACACTTTGTGACACTTGTGTCATGTGTTGTGCATTCATTTGGTTGCTTTCACATTGCATGCCATGCCATGGTTTGTTGGGGAGGTGTTGGGTGACATGCCACTATTTTGATGTGGTTTTTGCAAGGGGGTAGTCCTTCATGCTGCATGAATTTGTGCATTTTTGTGACACAGCATTTGGTGTTTTGGAGTAGCTAGGGATGCACACAATGTAGCACTTCCAGGTGAACAATCTCAGGCTGGTATGGTTGTGACAGTTGACTGTCCCTTTTGTCATAATCATTGATTGTGAGCTGGTATGTGCCAGGCCTGTGTGCACTCCGCAGGGGTGGGATTTTAGGTGAAGTAATTTGCCACAAGCTGGGTCCGGGCTACCTCACCACATGCCCTTTCACATCCCATGCGCAGCAGGCGTGCATTTGGTTGGAGATGTGAGGGCACCATCATGTCCACCGGCACACCCCGCCGGGTTGCAACTTTGTGCAGGACACATGCTGCCACTATAATCCTGCACACTACTGGGGGTGCATATAGCAGCTGCCCACCAGAGCGGTCAAGGGAGCGAAAGCATGACTTGAGCACTCCGAATGTGCGCTCCACTATGCCCCGGGTTGCAATTTGGGCTGGGTTTATTTTACCTCGGGTGGTGTGGTGGGGATCCGAATTGGCATCATCATGTAGGTGCTCAGAAGGTAGGCACTGTCCCCTGGGGAGGTGACAATGGTTTCATTGGTGGGGTTTCCCCATTTTTCAGTTTCTCACATGCATGCATGTACAGAGGCATTTATACTCACCAATTAGCCATGTGGCGCCATGCCGGCCAGCTTCCAGGTCCCAGTTTAGGGGTGACATTCTGAATATGAAACTATCATGGCTGGACCCTGGATAGTTGGCATATAATGAGGTGATGATTCCCTTGGCATCACATACAACCTGCACGTTGATGGAATGCCAGTGCTTGCGGTTCCGATAGATATGCTCAGTGGCCCTGGATGGACGTAGAGCCACATGGGTGCAATCAATGGCACCTAGGACTTTGGGGAAGTGTGCCACCCCGTAAAATTGCTGGACAACAGCCTGTCTTTCTGCAGGTGTTCTGGGCATGTATATGTGCCTGCAGACTGGGGGGCGTGCAGTCATGATGGCCAACACCTGGTGTAGGCAGAGTGACTGCGTGGCCTGTGACACACCCCCCACTATGGCACTTGTCCTCTGAAATGAACCAGTAGCCAAGAAGTGCAGTACATTGAGCACCTTTTCCAAGGGGCTCAGTGCTTGCGAGCACAGGGTGGGTGATGTGAGGTCATCCTCCCACTCCCTCACCAGGTCTAGGATTATGTGTGATGGAAACCTGTGCCTCCCATACACCTGGTCATCAGGCATCCCAAAAAGGCTGGTTGTGGGTAAACAAAATGCAGGGCCTGGCTATCCTCCTCCTCCTGCGGTGTCCCACGTCCACTGCTCCGAGGAACGGTATATTCATCTTAGCGTCTAAGCTTGTTTGTTGTTAGCGCGCACTTTTATGCTGCACGGGGCAGCGTATGCCTGCTTCCTGCTGGCATACGTGTTTCCGGATTAGTGTGTTTTTTTTGGCGCACGCCTTTCCCCTGTTTGATTCCATGAATACGTGTTGTTAGCGAGCGTGTGGCCGTTGCGAGCATTTACCTCCTGTACTACACCCCGTGTTCCGCCCACTTTTCTTGTGTGCGCTACATGATGTGCGTAGTGCATGCCATTTAGTGACGTGTCCACCCGCGTGCGCCACCCATGGATTTGGCGCACATACCAGGTTTTACTAGTGCAGCGTATTCCATGAATCGATGAACGGCTGCGTGCGCGGCTTTGGCACTCGTGCGCTGCGATTTTCACGCTTGCACTCCCCTTTTCGGCGCACATGTATTCCATGAATTACCCTGTACATTTCTTGAAATGCCTTTAATGGTGTTCAAAGAATTGTCGGTTGATCACATGTGGGAAATTATATTCTCAGGCTTTTTAACATCTCTCAGAATTGGGACTATCAACATTCTTCGAGCTTTGAATCTCCAGTATACAAACGTGAATTTGAATACTGAAATTAAGTCTGATTGTTGGTAGAAGGTGATCTCTTATGTTTTAATGCTAAAGGTTCTTACTGATCAGATTTTTTATTTCTATGTTTTTTATTCCTTACATTTCTACTAACTAAAATTGTCTTTTCATTTCTGTTATCCTTTTTTTTCCTATTTTAGTAAGACATTCATGTTAGTAGGATTTTACATTATGATCTGAATTTGGACCTTTTGTGTTGTTTTCAGTTAATATGCTGTTACTTGTGAAAATGATCTTAGTTTTGTTTTTCTATTCTCTATATTTGAAGTGTGTTAAATTAAATTGTAAATGTTGATTAAATCAGCTAAAAATAATAAAAAATAAAAAATAGAAAATAAAAATAATTCATCTATCCATCTATCCATCTGTCTATTAATTGGGATAGCTCATGAGTTAAGCACTGACTTCTCACATGGTGGTCAGTCTGCACTTTCCAAGTCTGAAACCTGAGGTAGGGTTCGACACACCCATCAACATTGAACCTCTTGAACCACCTCAACACTGAACCCCCTATCGAATAATGTACGTAATGTGATATGTAGCTCGTGCTAATGTAACCACTTTGTACTTTATTATGCTTGCTCCCTGCCTCCGGGTTACATTGAACTGTTTCTCTCCAGCGCCCTGATGCCTGAGGGTTTGTGTTGCGCTATACAAATGAACCAATAAATAAATAAACACAAAAATACGGGTTACTAAGCCCTTCCTCTTTCTGAGGATGAATTGAGTACCATCCAACTTGATAATAATCATACCTGTTATTACAGCGCTTGGAAGCAGGTGACGTCCGACATTAAGTGCTATGTAAGAACACAAATTAGCATTTCTATCTTTCATCTGTCTACTTGTCCTCCTGTGTGCCTTTCTCTCTCCAGTTGTGCCTGTTACCCTTTGCCGCTGTGTCTGCCTGCCTATCTGTGCGCTTGCTTGTAGGTCTGTCTTTTGTCCTATTCCACCTTCCTTTAACCCATCTCTGTTTGTATGTTCCTTTGAAAACAAGTCATGTTGCTTCTATGGCAGAAACAAAAAAAAAAAAAAACAAGAACACAAATACAATTCATGAGCTCGCTGAGAAGGCCACATTCCAAACTCTAAAATGAGACTCGAGTACAAGGTGACATTCGACACGCTGTGGTTAGGTAACGGTGCGAGGATCAGTAAGCACTGGCTTCGTGTTTTCAGAGAGGAACAGTTCAGATGAGACACCCTCAGCATGGCACGCTTATGTGATGTGTTCCTGAAAGTACTTGACAAGTGGCACTCAGGCCCAGAGGGTTTAATTGGCACTTTTGAGTGCTTTGAAACAGCTGGCGAGCAACCATCTCCAAATGTTTTCTTTCTTGTGGCAAATAATGTTGAAAAGTCACTGACGGAGGCTGGAAGCTGCCAGCAAATTGCACCGTTCTGCTACATACGCCTTCGAATCGAGAGGGGGGTAAATCCCAAACCCTATTAGCAGCCTCTTTGAAAATGCGACTTAGTCGGACTATTTTACGTCATTTACATGGCAATGTGTGTGCTCTCGGCAGTGACTCTGGAAGACGAACCTTGTTTTTAAATTACCTGTTACATTTCCAAATATTTAATTAAAAGAGTGGGTGGGTAAGTGATCGTGTGAGTGAATGCATCAATGAGAGATCAGAGTGGGTCAATATGTTACTATATGCTTGAAAAAAAACTCTGTATCAAACCAGGAGGATAGTACAGTGGCAAGGTGCTTCCCTTGGAAGCAAGACGACACAAAGCAACACAGGTTGGATCCCTGGGTCCACGCCTAGATACCGCTGGATATTTAAGTGCATTATAAATACGCAAATAAGACAAACAACTATGCATATAAGATATACCACTCCTGTAACAGCGCCACGATGCCCCCGTGCTGTGTGAGCGCTGATGACACGCAGGTTCTCATCACGCTGTCAGGACATGTTGGGTATTTTGTGTAGATTTGGGGCCTGGCAGTATTTTCTTACCGCCAAAAAATAATTTAGCAACAATCACTACTTGTACTCAGATTAGGTTAGGTATAATAATAACACGGTGGATATGTATTATTAAGGTATTGAGTAAGGTACTCAACTGGACTATGGCATTTTTCTAGGGACAAGGTTTCCTTAATTGAATCTGGTTTATCTAATGTAGGATTGCTGCTTAGCTGATTTTGGTAGGTTGTATGAAAAGTGTACTTACCTCCAAAATAATTCATAATGTGTTTTACAATGTATTAGTCCATTTCAAGGGTGGCATGTTTTGTGCAAAAGCTATTCTATTTATTGTGTAAAATGTTAGTGTGATGGTTACCTCACAAGGGGTTTCTGTGAGTTTTGTGTTACAGCCAAAACTGTAAACCTTACCTGTGGTGAGTAGCGTCGTCCTTGTAGTGAGTAATACCTCCCTTTAGTTAGCTGTAACTAAGTTTGTGGGTGTCAACTTTTGCTGCAAAGGGTATCCAAACCTGCAAGTTCTTCTGCTTACATCCATTTCTAAGGTTATCCCTTTCTGGTTTTGGCACATTTTGGTCGTACTTGTGTCATCAAATTGCCATAGCCATTGGCACAGTAAAACAGAGGGAAGGGAACTTGGGAAATACAATTCTTTTTTTTTTCAACTCTTTATTTAAATTTCCACATAAACCAAAATATTTAAACATTGCATGGGTTTCAAAATTATTTCAGTTTTCAAAATGACCTGAACATATTTCACCTAAATTATCAAATATTATATAACACGCATCTCAATTAAATCCTTTAAATTCTACTATACACAATACACCCAACTTCTATAGGACAGTAAGATATAATACACAAACTTCACTGACAAAACAGGACAAACACAAAAAAAACACACACACATCCATACACATACACCACCAAGTACACTAGCATGCATATATTCAATCATAAAATGCTCTAATTTAAACACATCCATACATATCATTAAAGGGCCGACATCATTTCAGATAAGTCTCCTCCCGGTTCTATTATAACAGCATATGTTTTTTCAAAGTTTGAAAAAGTTTGCATGCCTAATATTCAACCTCCCAGATGTGGTTTCTTCCTTGGTTTCCACACACTCAGGATTTGTTTGGTCGCCACAAGCAGTGCTTTATCAATCCAGCATGATGAATCACATGCTACATCACATCTACCCTTGGATGACAGCAGAACCACAGCTGACAAGGTCTTTGGGAATGTCACACCCTGGATCGTATCCAACTTATCAAGCACATCCTTTCAGAAGTCCACAACTCTAAGGCAGCCCCACAACATGTGCAGTAATGAGCCCCTTCTCAATCCACAGCCCCAGCACATTTTGGTATCCATCATGCACAAACTCATATATTTGCACTGGAGTTCAATAGAGGCAACCTAGAATTCTTTTGTGAGTTCAGCATACATATAAATTCTTCTTGGCCCATATGGCCACCTTCCAAAGCCCCTCCCGTACCTTCACTGATATATTTGAGCCTACCTCATCAACCCAAGATTGCCTCCGTTTGTTCCCATGAATTTGTCAAGGAGCCTTTCACCAGCATCATCTTAAGAAAGGATGAGACTATAAGGGTGGTATAATAAATACTTCGCAAATCTTGGACTTTTCTCCGATTGGCGTGTTCAGCATCCTTTGCCTCTCAGATAACAGATCCTCCAAAGCCCTGTATCTCCCTAGCTAACTCTTACCTAGGCCATATTTTTGCAAATGGTTTACAAAGGACATCATATTTCCTTCCTGCCAGACATCGCCAATCTTAAAGATCCCTTTTTAAACCTAGCGGCGCCAGTTCAGCAATGTATTATCTATCTGCAAACCTTGATTATACCAAATTGACGCTCCATAATACATAAATTCTGTCCACACCTCAGAATCCACAATGTCAATGCTGTCTTAGTGGTGGTGACAGTCTGCAATTTCGCTGGCAACTTGGGCACTTTTCCAAGTGAATACAAACCACTTAGGCGGTAAGGCAGTAATCTTTCCCTCTCTTTTGATACCCACAATCGCTCTAATCCCCATCATCTGCAAAATACTAGGCAGATTCTTTCAGGAAGAATCCTCTATGATATGTCTCAAGAATGCGATAGTGAAAACCACCCTCCCGAACACTATGCGTCATAATATAACTTGGATTCTTTGGCCTCTTTTCTGTTCCCCACAAGAATTCCTAGAAAACGTTATCAATACGCTTAAGCGCCTACTTGGAAAAACTCCAAGGGAGTGACTGTATAACGTACAATACTTTGGGCAAAAATATCATTTTAATAGCATTCACTCTTTCCCAAACATTCAAGGTCATACGTTCTCATATGCGGATATTCATTTGAAGCACCTCTATCAACTTGCTGAGATTGTAGTCCACAATTTCTTCAGGACAGGAATGAGGTAGATCTCTAAATATTTTACACTCGTATTTGCCGACTGACAATTCCAATCAGACAATCCTTCACACAAAGGGACCTCTTTAATCGGGAAAAGCACAGTTTTCTCCCCAATTGATTTTGTGTCCTGAAAGAAGACACACCTCCTCAAACAGATGTTTCAAAAGAGCCCCCCTTCCTCCGGGTGCGTCAGATGTATAGTCATGTCATCTACATAGGCTAGCACCTTAACCACTTTGTCCCCCACACATAGACGTTGAAGGCTTGGCTCCTGTGCTAGATTAAAAAGAAGAGATAGCGGACAACCTTGACTTGTACTTCTAAATAGTGGGAAGGATAACGATAGCTCATGATTCACCCACATTCTAGCAGTGATATCAGACTGTAGCAAGTCAACAGCATTCCAAAAAACTTTACCCAAATCCCATTTTGAAAACGTGTAATTTAAAGGTCCAATTCACATGATCAAATGGTTTTTCAGCATCCAAAAAGATCAACAACATATTTTCAATTTCAGCTTCTGGTAGAACAATGATGTTTATTATTGTTCTAATGTTATCATATCCACATCTCTGCCTCATAAATTCCACTACGGATTGATCTATTAAATTGCTCATATATTTAACCAATCTATTAAAACCCTTGTGAAAATCTTGGCATCTACATCAAGTAGCAAGACAAGACGGTAATTACTACATTTAGGGCACAATTCATGGAATCTCGCACAAAAGTCTCGCAAGCACCTCGCGCAGAGGGAGCGTGTGCCACGCATGAACTAAACGCAGCACAAAACAGCATTTTTGCGCACCACGTATTCATGGATTTCCCGAGCCATTAGCAATCACGGCGCAGCGAATACACAGCAGCACCAGCAATGCCCCCAACACTGCCCCTTGCACAGGAAAAAGCCAGTGAAATGGCCAATATGGTGCAAAGGCCCCGCGCTATCCTTGGCCCAGAACACAGCCCCTCTCCATCATAATTGCGTGAAAAATTGTGGCGTACACCGCCCGCGGCAGTGAAAATGCATGAAAATGGCCTTGCGTACCCCTGCAAAATCCTGTACCCCGCTCTCTGCACTGAAAACGCGGGAAAATAGCCTTGTGTACCCCCGTGAAATCCTGTATCCCGCTTGCACCAGTCAAATCACGTGAAAAGTGTCTTGCGTACCGCCACGAAATTGTGTACCCCGCTCCCACCAGTCAAATCACATGAAAAGGGCCTACCGTAACCATGTGAACACACGTACCCCACCCACGCAATTGCATGAAAATGGCCTTGCGTACCCCCGTGAAATCCCGTACCTCGCCCGCGCAAGCCAAATCAAAGTGCTGTGCGTGTGGTGACGGGTGTAGGGCGGGTGTTCATGTGGTGTGGGCTGCTGCAGGCTATGGACATGGATGTTGGGGTGTCCCCTGTGTTGGGGGCTGCCTTCGGGGCATGGTCATGGGTGTTGGGGGGTCCCCTGTAGTGTGGGCTGCCCGCAGGGCCTGGCCAGGGGTGATGGGCTGCCTGCAGGGCATGGTCACGGGTGATGGGCTGCCTCCAGGGTATGGACACGGGTGTTGGGGTGTCCCCTGTGTTGTGGGCTGCCTGCGGGGCATCGTCATGGGTGTTGGGACGTCCCCTGTGGTGTGGGCTCCCTGTGGGGCACGGTCATGGGTGATGGGCTGCCTGTGGACCGTGGTGATGGGTGTTGGGGGGTGCCGTGCTGGATGGGCTGCCTGCGGGGCATGGTCATGAGTGTTGGGCTGCCTGCCGGGCATGGTCACGGGTGATGGGCTGCCTGCAGGGTATGGACACGAGTGTTGGGGTCACCTGTGGTGTGGGCTGCTTGTGGGACATGGTCATGGGTGTTGGGGGGTCCCCTGTGGTGTGGGCTGCCTGCGGGGCATGGTCACGGGTGATGGGCTGCCTGCGGGACATGGTCACAGGTGATGGGCTGCCTGTGTGACATGGTCACCGGTGACGGGCTGCCTGCGGCGCATGGTCATGGCTGTTGGGGCGGTCCCCTTTGGTGTGGGCTGCCTGCGGGGCATGGTCATGGTTGTTGGGGGGTGGAAAGTGTGTCTTTTCCCACCAAATATCAAACTTTGTCGTGGATTGTGTATAATTTATTCTGGGCCGATTTGCACAACTCAGGCCTCTGTGGATTCCCACAGGTGTGCTCTTTTCAGAAATTTGTATTTGTATTTAGTTTATTTATAAAGCGCAGCCAGGCCCTGGGGCATATGGGCGCGTAAGGTAGAGCTGGTTACAGGGGAGCAGTTAAACAGAGTTACGTTACAGTTACAGGAAGGTTACAGTTACATGCATGGGGTTCCCTGTTTTCCCTGGTGGCTTGGACACCCGAGGCCCATATCTGTATGGTGTGCGTTTCAGCAAAATTCCTGAAATTATGCTGGCCGAAAAGACTTGGGGTGAGTCATGTTTTAGGCTTTCCCCTTTTGTACCCATGTAGGTGCACCCCCACATTTGAGGTACCTTTTTCATCGGGACACATGTGGGAACACGGGAAGGTAGGACAGGTGGTGTTGGCAGCGTGTTTTGGTGGGTGGCCAGTGTGAAATGACTGAAAATCGTGTTTGTTCGACAAAATATAGACATTGTTGGGGGATTGTGGGTAATACATTCTGGTGCAATTTGTGCAAGGAAGAACTCTGTGTATTCCCAAGGGTGTCCTCTTTTGGGAAATACATGGGGTTCCCTGTTTTCCTTGCCGGCTTTGACACCCTAGGCCCAAATCTGTAGGTTGCCCACATGAGCAAAATGTGCTGTGCCAAAAAAGGCTTGAGATTACAAGTGGGTTAGCCATTTCCCTTTGTACCCAGGTAGGTGCACCCACAAATGTGAGGTACCGTTTTCATCAGGACACATGTGGGAACGCGGGAAGGTATGACATCTGTTGTTGGTGCGTGTTTCGGTGGATGGTCAGAGGGAAATGTCTCTCAAATTTGCTGGAAATAAACACAATTTTCAGACATTTCAGTGTGGCCACCCACCGAAACACTCCACCAACAACACATGGCCTACCTTCCCGCATCCCCACATGTGTCCCGATGAAAACTTTACTTCACATGTGTGGGTTCACCTACCTGGGCGCAAAGGGAAAAGGCTAAACCACTGGTAACACCCAACGGGTGTGGGGAGACAACCTACAGAATTGGGCCTAGGGTGTTGAAGCCACCAAGGAAAACAGGGAACCCCATGCATTTCTGAAAATAAGACACCCGTTGGAATCCAAAGATGTCTAACTTATGGAAATCTCCCCAGAATGTATTACCCACAAGCCCCACCAAATACCCACATGGGAGAAGTGTGCCCAAGACCAGGGACATTACCGCTGACTTTTCTGGAGCTCTGGCTGGCCTGCATTACAGCTTCTCCCCACCATGGAGTCCTGGGCAGTGTGCCAATACCTCCCTGAAGGGAAAAGCTGTAATGCAGCCCAGCCACAACTCCAGGACGGTTAGAGGTGATGTCCCCGGCCTTGGACATCCGTTTACCATGTGGATGTCATGTTTGGGCGTTCTGCGCATTGTAAACTAAAGGCGCATAACCCTTTAAGACGCGTACAGCCAGGTGCCTGGAAGTTGACATGGCAAGGCTGGCGTCCTGTACGTGCTTCCTTTTCCAGCTGCCAGCGTTAAATGACGCGCGGCGTGCTCAGGTGACATGTATTCAAATTCAGCCGGCACTCACTCTCTGGTGCTTCTAAATTTGTCTTCGGTGGTGTTCTTAGAATCCTCGTTACTGTTCCCATTCCTCGTTCATCCCATTTCCTTGAAACCTCTCTATTGTTCCCTTCCTTCCCTCAACCTGACTTCCTTGTGCCATGACTCCGGACTACTATTTGGATTGCCTTTGGATACTTTTGTCTACATTTGCCCGCTCTGTGAACTGACCTTGGATTGTTTCTGGACCTGCTTTGCCTTCGATTTTGTACTCTGCCGCCCGCTCCTTGCTGTTGACTATGGACTGCTTCTGGACCTGCTTGCCTGCCATTTTGCTATTTCCATGCCAGTTTGGTTTTCAACCCCAGATTGTGTTTTGGATTGCATCAAGATAGACTTGCACATGTGGTGTGCTTATAACTCAAACTAAAGTACATGGACTAGAGACTGCCTCGGTGTACTTCTAATTGCCGTTGGGGTAGGTGTGTTTTCTTGCGATTGCTTCTTTTTCCTGGAATCTTCAGTGTATCCTTGTACTCTTGACCTACTCCTGTCATCCTGAATAGGATTTTGTATGGTAAGCCTTCCTGCAAATATTGTGTTCCTTGTATAAAATCAGGATTTAGACCCAGTACTTACCCTTATTGGGTTGTCTTGTTTCAGGGAAGTCGCTGGGTGGCACGGGGATTGCAGCCAGTCTGTTTACCACTTCTGATGATTTACCGTTTCTGTAATATCAGGTTAGTGGTTATCTTAGCTGATTTTGATCATGCCCGGCTGTGGATAGCATTGTGTTAATTACTTGCTTTCCTTACAGCCAACAGAATCACCGCCTACAGATCCTGTGTCTCCTACCATGACAACTGAGCCTCATTTGCCACACCTGGGCCTTGTACTGCATCCTATCTTTTC
Source organism: Ambystoma mexicanum (assembly GCF_040938575.1). Taxonomy (NCBI): domain Eukaryota; kingdom Metazoa; phylum Chordata; class Amphibia; order Caudata; family Ambystomatidae; genus Ambystoma; species Ambystoma mexicanum. The sequence goes on along the minus strand of NC_090936.1, from coordinate 1,125,119,993 downwards.
CCTAATTGACTGTTCTGGTTGTAATTCCTTGATTAGCCAGACTGGTACATTACTGAGAAGAACTCACCTACTACACTACGTGGAGAACAGAGTCTGACACTGGGTGTACTGTCCCATAAGCACAGCGGCAGCTCCAGGGAGCCCTGGCAGGATCCCCATTCCTCCCCAGTGTCGACATCTGTAATGTAGCACAGCCAGAGGTGCAGCCTGGGTTTGCAGGCAGTCAACCCACATGGGAGACATCCGCTCCCAGAAAAACACCAATGTTTTGCTGGCATGCCCCTGCAATTGTGTCCCAGCCTACCAAAATATCTGCCCAGATGGCCCATTCCCACCCACACCACCAACAATACAGCCCCAGTCTCACCCACCCCACTGACAGTGGGCCCTAACCATAGAAGAATAAAAAACAGTACTCACATAACGTTGCAGCTGCTCGTGTAGAAAAAGCTGTAAACTCAACAAAAAACATTTGTTACCTACCGTCACCCCAGCAAAAACAAATCTACACTCATACTTTCCAATCATGCCCCCCTTGCAAGCCATCCCTGGTGGTCTACTGAACCTCACCCCCCAGTGAAAACACTTTTGCCCCTTCTTACGGGCAGAAATCGGCCCCCACGGAGGGCTGCATGAGGTGCCCCCCACACTCCGTTTGGGGGAAGGCCAACCCCAAAACATCAGACAGGCCCCACAGTGGGTGGGGCAGTAAGGTTGGGGCACCCTGGGGGCAGATTGGCATGCCAAAGTGCCCATCTGCTCCAAGGGAAGTTTGGTAAACAAAGAAAAAAATTGAAAATGGTAGGCTGTATCCAGGAAGGGCAGGGGGCATCTCATTCAGCCCTCCTTGGGGGCAGATATGAGGGGGAATCTCATGCAGCCCTCCCTGGAGTTAGATGCCCCTTCGTAGGAGCAGATAACTTCCCCAGGGAGGGCTGCATGACATGCCCCCCACTCCATTTTGGGTAGGGGGAAGGGACACCCCCTTTCCATAAAATAATTCCCTGGTGGTCTACCAACCTTGATTTTTTTTCTTTTTTTTCTTTGGGCCCATTCCCTATGGGCATAAAGGGGGCCATCTGCCCCTATCTGCCCTAGATTGCCCTTTCCTGCAAGCCCAATCCTTTGGGGGGCCTGCCCACACTTTCCTGCTGCCCCCTAAACGGATGGTGGTGTCTCATGTACTCCTGCCTGGGGGCAGAAATCTGCCCCATGGAGGGCTACAAAGGTTTCCCCCCTTTCCACTTGGGGTAGGAGGGAGAGGGCCACCACCTTTTCAAATAAAAAAATACCTGGTGGCTAGTGGGCCCGCCACCCCCCTCCCCATTTGGTTTGATTTTTATTTTCTTAATTTAACCCCTTCCCTGGGGGCAGATGATCACCCATCTGCCCCCAGGGGTCTTCATACCAGTGACCCCATGCTTTGGGGCCTCGGGGGTGAGGGGGCCACTTATCTAGTAAGCATCCCCTCCACCCCCTGCTTCAAAAACAGATCCGTGGTTGTCCAGTGGCATTGCTGGCCACGGATTGAGCGCTCTGCGCCCAATCCGTGAGCAGGAATGCTTTCACACAAGGTAGGGGTGAATCTCCATTTTCCAAAGACACCTGCCTCAATCTGTGGCTTGAAATACAGTTGGAGATCAAGGCAGAGAAAGGTGGACACTCACCCTCTCTTTTCACTACGGCAGCCGAAAATGGCTGTCGGGGTGAAAATACATTCAGTTTCATGTTGCGTGCATTACGCACGCCGACGTGAAACTGAAGGCAATCCAGCCCCCGGGCAGTGAGGAGGGACATCCCCCTCACATAGCCCAGGGGTTGAATTACAGTTTTGTGTGAGCCCTGCATTGTATGAATCACACAAATGAAGTGCCAGAGAGGATGAGGTATCTCGTCCTTGGCAAAAGGGAGGTAATCCCAAGGACGAGATACCTCGCCCTTGGCACTTAAGGGGTTAAGTAAATGTTTTCAACAATTGGTGGCAATTGGAATAGAACATTTATTGCTACATTTGCATAGCAATTTACACCAGTTGTGTTGGAAACTGTTAATGGACCAGACAGTTCTGTGTCTGAGTCATTTGATGGAAGTCCAATTGCTTTTTTTGAAGAGGTACTTCTCTTTGTGCAGTTGGGTATGTATTTGCCTTTTCAGTACATCCTTCTGTGATTGTGGTAATTGATGGAGTAGCGGCTGCTTTACACTTTTTTGTGGTACTGTTGGGAGATCACTCATAAATTGTGTTTGCACTAGTTTTGTTTTTCCAAGTTTGCCTTTTTGAGGAACAGGGTACATTTTGAGATGGGGTGTCTAGAGTGCACATAGTGTGTTGTACTCTATGAAGCAAGGAATGTCAGCCTTGACTTTGGTTGCATCAAATTTGACTAGAAATAGTCCTTCAATTGTACGTAGGCGTGACAGTGCTACGTAACCCATGCCTTCTTTAAAGACTGTGCTGCCAATATCAATCAATGCTTGATCTCGGGTTAGACCTTGCGATTTATAAACAGTGACTGCATTTGCAAGAGACAGAGAAAACTGTTCCCTGCATACATACATGTCTTTGAAAAGAAGGAATCAGGTTGTTGAGTGTCCTATCCTTTTAACTTCTGAAAGTTTGTCAAAGTGGATGTTGACAACCTGAATGCTGTTGTCACGTGGGTATGTCTGGGAGCCAACAACTGTACCAAGTGCTCCATTAACTAAACCTTGTTCCACATCAAGGTTACGCTTTAGCATTACTCTGCAGGTTAAACACAATGTTAACATTTTCTCCAAACCAGCTGTGTTGGAAATAGAGTATTCTAAGCTATTTAATCGTGCTGTGGCTTTTTGACACATAGGCACTGTGATACCATGCACGTCCAGTTTGTCTGTGGAGTACATTTGCACTATTGGTTGCATTCGTGGGAGTGCTTCAGCTGTGCTGTTCGGCTGAGGGACGCTGTGGACAGTAGTCGGATTCTCCTGGTTGCTGCTTTTTGAACTATCATTGGATCACTCTATCAGTCTGCCAGCCCCCACCCCATGTATCCCATCAAGCACTACTTAGCCATGAGTGCATGCGCAAGGCCTGCACACATTTGGGGGAGTGCTCAGCTGTGCATCTGACAGCCGGCAGCCTCCAGGACTTTAGTAGCTTGGCAGACCTCCTTTTATTTGAACGCAGTAAGCTTTGTAAAGTTCACTTACACAATGTAGCCTTTCACTTTAAAAACTGGAATGCCAGCTAATATCTTTACAAGTTGGAAAACTGTGTACAACGCATCCCCTCTTGTGTCAAACATGCCACCATTGGAGCCCAAAAGGGTATCGCGAGTACTGGGAACACAAACGTTAGACGATAGCAAGAGACCAAAGAGGTTGAAATCTCTGGGCTCAGACATTCAGAATTTCAATATCCAACTAATGCGAATAAAGATCATGATTTAAGTGAAACAAATGAGCCTTTACTTGAACACAAGTAAAGGAAAGCCAGCCCGCGCAGAACATCTCTTAAAAGCAATCTCAGACACAGACGTGCTTGAGCAGCTTGTAAATACCACGCCTTTGACTAATGGCTTTCCCCAGGTGCCTAAATTAACATCAAATGTAGGCAATGACGTTATGCAACCGATAGGTCTTCAGAATGCACTTGTACATGTGCACCTTCACAAAAGATGCCATTATTGTATTTGCAATTGTTAAAAGCTCCAGCGCTGGAAGCACAGCCACTTTCTTGTCAATAGCTATTTAATGTTCATTCATTGCCAAATGCAGAGAGCAGAAATATAGCTGCTCCCCCAGCCTACCTGAAATAATCGTTATACAAAAGTAATATGTGTAATAACCCTTTTATGCAACGTGGTTCATCTAAAGTAAACTATGGGCCTCATTCCGAGATTGGAAGTAGCCATGGCGCTATTTGCGCCATGGCTGCCTCCAATACCGGGTCCGGCACTGGTCTTGTTCAATGGGGATTTACCAGTGCATTCCGACCCTGAAGGCACCGGTAAGTCCCCATTGAACAAACCATTCCCCATTCCCATTGGAGCCCAATGGGAATGGGCTGAAATGGGAATGGGGAAGTAGCTAATAACGGTACCGCAATTTGCGGTGCCGGTATTAGCGCCCTGGTCCCTTAGCGGGACCCGTAAAGGACGTGTGGTCAGACCACACGTTCTTTGAGGCTCCCGCTAAGGGACCTCAGAATTGGGCGGTAAGGGTTTACCGGCACCGGTCTCCTTACCGGTGACCGGTATCCCTTACTGCCCAACTTGTAATGACCCCCTATGTGTCAAAAGTAGTCAGCACATGCCGTTAGCTGAGAATGTTGTGTTTGAAATGCAACCGGAAGCTTTTAGATCACCTCATAGCCCTAACTTGTCACAATTCCCAGTGCTTTATCCCGGCACCTCTGTTTCTACAAATGATCTCTCTCATGTGACGAAGCTGTCTTTCGTGCAGCCCACTCATCACCCTTCATTTGGAATGGCGGCTTTGCAACCCAGTAATAATATCACTTTACTAAATATAATAACTAAAAGTGTCCATACATGGACACTTCTTTATGAAGCGCTAGAAAAATAATCTATTTCCAACAGGAGCTCTTAGTAAATATGGATATGAAACTACAAACTTGAATAGGGTCTGTGCTGCAGGATCGTAACTCTTTAAGAATTGATCAGTCATCACCAGTGGTGATACTGATAAACTTGCCCTTAACTAATGAAGGAAATGCCACACCTGTGAGATCTGTGAATCCTCTTGAGATAATACAGCCAATGCCACCAGTTACGATCACGCCCAGGTGTGAGAAAGTTGAAGGTTTGATCTGTGTTCCCGCACACACGGAAAATGATGTGATTGTGGAAGGTACCTCCACACCACAATACACGGAGGAAATACTGGTGATAGAACCAGAGGCTAGTCAGGAGGTAGCGGCAGCTGAAACTCAGTATGAAGTCTGTCAAAATCACATAAAAGGAAGAAAGGGAATCATAGACAAATTAATGTGGCAAAAAAATTGCAAAATGGAGAAGCTGAACCCTGTAAAAATTCTGCTGCAAATTGTAAAACTGCTAAAGACCACACAAAAACCTTTATTAATGCCATTTCTACTCTCCTAGAACAAAGGTCCCTGCGGCTAAAATAAATCAGTTTAAAGATACTGCCCAATGCTCAACAAACATCATTCCTATTGATTGCTCAGCTTCAGCGTCTGAACCTGATTGCTTAAATGTTTCCACATATTCAACAACTACGCCTATTGATGATGTGAGGGAGGCCACCCTGGACATACCACCGGCAATATGTTCTGACATTGAAATGACTGAAGATCCAATGGTGATCTATGATAGCTTTCAGACTATGGAGCAAAAGAGGCACATGATCCCAAAAAATATCAAGTGGGGTCCTTAATTTTCCATCACGTTGAAGCAGGATATAGCTAAAAAGCTTGACATGGCCATAACACTTTGCCCAACATTGAAACCTCAGTCTACCTGTGAAACATTGAAACCTGCTACCTCCTGCGTTGCACCCATTGAGCTCCAAGAATAAGAAAAAAGCTAAAGTCTCATGTGACATCAACTCACTCTCTATAGAAGATCAGAAATGTATTATGCTAGATTGTAGGTAGAAAAGGAAACAATCCATATCCAAATAGAGCTACAATACTAACAGTTTTAGCAGGTTTAAAACTTTAAACAGAGTATAATCTCATCATATACAATCAATACAATTCCTCAAAACATGGAAGTTAGATACAGAAAATATGAGAGTTCTTTCCCTAATGGTAAGAGAGTGTATATGGAGAGAGATTTGATTTAGGGAAAAAAGGAATAAAATTGTCCATTTGTAATTAAATACAAACAGCTAAACTCTTAAGGAGTAGCAGTATAAAGAAACCGGAAATCGTTAAGCAATCCAGAGCGGTAAGCTTTTTGAGTGCTTCTCCACCCCGGATGGCAGAGAGGGGAAATACTAACAATAGCTCTTATAATACACACACAGAAACCGAGGGAAACTGTAGAAGCACAAAAAAAAAAAAAAACAGGTATCATGGGCCTGTCTATGGCAGACGTTGCAGGAGCAGAAAATAAACCAACGGAATCTCTAGAGTCAAATCAAAATGAAGGATAGTATTCTTAAAATCGAAAGCTGGAATAAGAGGGGATTTGCCCATATACTGGACCCAAAACTTGCTTCTCATTTATCCTTATATGACCTTCTAATTCTGCAGGAAACGTGACTACTTAATCATCCGGTCTGCCCTAACCACGAAGTTGCATGGATTCCTTCCAGCAAGCAGCAATAAAGCCGCCCGATGGCTGGATTGGTTGTGGCAATTTTTTGTGGCAATTAAAAAAGAGATAAATGCTAAAATTATGCAGTGGTTATCTCCACATCCAGGATTACAGTTGGCCAAGTTGGTTATAATAAATGTGAACACAGACTTGTCTATTAACATTGCTATACTTAATATATATTGCAATCCATCTTCAATGGAGGATGATGTATTCTTCAAGAACATCATATTAATGCTTGAAACAATTGCAGGAGATCCTTAGCCTTTCACTATCCTGATAACAGGGGACTTAAACATGTCATGTTTAGAAACAAAAGAAACCAGAAATCAGGCTATAGTAAACAGATGAAAAATTCTAATGGAAGAACGTAACTTGGTCATCTTAAATAGATCTTGCAAGGCTGATAATCCTCCAAATCCAACCTGGAGCGGAGGCAACTCTACAGCCATAATAGATTATGCATATATATCATCTGTAGCACTGCCGCTTGTGGTAGACATTCAAATCATTAAAACCAATCTTAGTGATCATAACATAATACATATAAATCTTATGAGATCAAAGTTGACTGTTTGCCAAAATCATGACAATCAAGTAACAATCACACAAGGGAGAAATAGATTGATATATCATCCCCCTATGCTTGATGATATGATTGGCAAATTAAGGAACAATGAAAATGCATTATCTTCCACTGATACATATAATTATACTCATCTATTGCAAACCAATTACACAATTCAAAAGCAAGGATGCAGAATACAGTATCAACATAAACATCAATATGAACCAACTCTTGCAAAGGCAATAAAAGAGACATTAGGTGGCAAAAAGCCCTGTCAACTAAGAATTCAGGTGATTTGATCTGCAAACTGTGCACTATCGTAATTTTGTTCATAGCAACAGATCGATTATAAAACAGAGTGAGAACGAATCTGTGTTGGTGGCGCTTGCTAAAAAATCAAGTGGCGAAATGTGTAAATTATATTGGATGGCGGATTAATGCTGACCTCAGTGTCTGAAGCCGACTGGAAAGCTTATTTAGCACTTTATACACTGATCCAGAATATACACGTGTGGTCAGGAAGCTACTGCGAGGACAGATAAATCCAAAATATGACCAATTGGACATTAAACTTTGATACAAAAACTGAGCACCTCTTGTGCCCCTGGCCCTAACAGGCTTTAAAATGGTGCCCTTAAAAATCATCCTGAGAAATGGGCTAGCATATTATGTATGATATTTAACAGGATCAAACCACAGGTCTTACACCATCTTTATGGAAGGGCTCTATAATAGTTCCGGTCTATAAGAAAGGTGGCTAATTACTGCCCTCTAGCGCTGCTCAATATTCCGGTTAAGCTGTATGCAAGGATAATATTAAAAGGTCTTAGCAAGTGGTTGATAACTGCAAGGAAGACTGATCCTCACGAATCGTGTTTTATACCAGGGTTGGGAACCGTTGTAAATCTGATATTACTAGCTGCTCTGAAAAAGCGAGCTCAATCAACCAACTTGCCGCTCGACTTGGCATTTATTGATTATAAAGTCGGATTCGACTCAATATCTCAAAAAATACTGTGGATGAAACTAGTTAAAGCTGGCTGCCCAAACTATATCTTATATACAATAAAACAATACTACTTGGAGACCTCCATTCAGATGAAATTGACGCAACAAGGCCTCCTATTTTCACTGATTGCCACAAATCGCGGGTTAAAACAGGGATGAATTTTTGCAGCCACGCTCTTCAATTTTTATATCAGTGAGCTGAATCATGGATTCCAAACATCACATTCATTCCCTCCAAAGGTGGGAGGCCATCGGCTTACCCATCTTGTTTATGTGGATGATCTGGTCATCATCTACTGTACACCACTGGGTCTTCAAAGACAACTACAACATCTATCAGACTTTGCCACCAGTCATGATTTGGCCGTAAATGTGTCTAAATCCAAAATTATGAAGTGGCAGTGCAATACTAAGTAGTTGAAGCAAGCATTCAATTGGATGGTGAACGGGTCAGTTTAACATCTACTCATGTGTATAAATATCTGGGGAAGCTAGTTAGTGACTCTAAGAATGAAGCATCTTACCACATTGACCTTAAACATGAGGCACAGGCTCTAGCGTTCCAAGCCAGGGTACTCCATGCTAAGTATGGAACATATTTGTATCTTCCAATTATTAAGTATTATAAAGGTAAGGTGTTCCCATTGTTAACCTATGGGGCTCACACAAGACACATGAGACACAGCCAGATTGGCCCCTTTTTAGAAAGCTTTACTTCCTGTACCAAAATACTTTCTGATTGCCATAGTGAGATACAAATTGGGCCTGTTATCAATGGGTGCCATGGCAAATTAGAATGCTATGATCCTGTATGCTAAGTGTAAAACCAAAGAGAGGTAGTATGCCTCCCTACTTGCAACAGTGGATAGTGCAGTAGAGGCAAGTAAACCTCAGGCCTCTTGGGGAAAAAACTGCATAAAAAGTATGCAAATAGTGGATATAAGTTTAGATTTGCTAATATCTAACCCAACAAAAGCAAAAGCAAAATGGTGGGTATATGACTGGATTAATACTAGAGAACAGTGCCTAAAGTACAAGGTATTTAAGATTGGTAACTTCCCTCACAAAAAGCTTAACGATATTCCCTCATATCTGACTACATTCCCGGATAAATCTTTCAGAGCAGACATAATGAGTATCAATTCGATCTATGCCATACAAAGTCCTTATTAGCAGCTCATTCTTCTGAAAGTATTGACGCATCTTGTAGATATTGTATGAAGCAAGAGCAGAGAGAGACGCCCAAACATATAGTGATTACATGCACTGCCTTAAAAGAGATTCAAACAGAATATCTTTACAAACATCTGTGTGACTATTCCCATCTGTCAATTAATGAAATGTGGTTCCTGATACTTGATGCTTGGAAATTATCATTGAATTTGGACTTGGTCAGATACCTTAGAAAATTGGAAATTATATTAAACATATATTTTTTGTAAATGCTACTAAATGTTTTAATTAAATTAATTCTGAATGGAAATATACTGAGGAGGATTTAGTGATGTAAGTAGGTCCTCTTCTTTTTAAAAGACAGGTATTATTTAGCTGAACTAATTTTTATGTGTTATCTAATGATGTGTATACATTTGTGAATTAATTTACTTAATGTTGGTTTTAAGTGATGGAATTTTATTGTAAATGTTGTATTTCAACTGAAAACAAAAAATAAAAAAAAATAAAAAAATAAAAAAACTATTGGTTGCATTTATTTTTTCAACATTGTTTCATTGAATTGTGCACAGCTTGCTAGGGTTGGTATTAAGGACATACATTTCACATGTCTGTGTGCTAATTGTTCCATGACATCAGTAGCAGGTTTGTTATGCCCGTATAGGTCATGGATGAGCCTGCTATTTAAGATAGACTGTGCTTCCTTAGAAAGCACAACAAGTAACAATCACACAAGGGAGAAATAGATTGACATATCATCCCCCTATGCTTGATGATATGATTGGCAAATTAAGGAACAATGAAAATGCATTATCTTCCACTGATACATATAATTATACTCATCTATTGCAAACCAATTACACAATTCAAACGCAAGGATGCAGAATACAGTATCAACATAAACATCAATATGAACCAACTCTTGCAAAGGCAATAAAAGAGACATTAGGTGGCAAAAAGCCCTGTCAACTAAGAATTCAGGTGATTTGATCTGCAAACTGTGCACTATCGTAATTTTGTTCATAGCAACAGATTGATTATAAAACAGAGTGAGAACGAATCTGTGTTGGTGGCGCTTGCTAAAAAATCAAGTGGCGAAATGTGTAGATTATATTGGATGGCGGATTAATGCTGACCTCAGTGTCTGAAGCCGACTGGAAAGCTTATTTTAGCACTTTATACACTGATCCAGAATATACATGTGTGGTCACGAAGCTACTGCGAGGACAGATAAATCCAAAATATGACCAATTGGACATTAAACTTTGATACAAAAACTGAGCACCTCTTGTGCCCCTGGCCCTAACAGGCTTTAAAATGGTGCCCTTAAAAATCATCCTGAGAAATGGGCTAGCATATTATGTATGATATTTAACAGGATCAAACCACAGGTCTTACACCATCTTTATGGAAGGGCTCTATAATAGTTCCGGTCTATAAGAAAGGTGGCTAATTACTGCCCTCTAGCGCTGCTCAATATTCCGGTTAAGCTGTATGCAAGGATAATATTAAAAGGTCTTAGCAAGTGGTTGATAACTGCAAGGAAGACTGATCCTCACGAATCGTGTTTTATACCAGGGTTGGGAACCGTTGTAAATCTGATATTACTAGCTGCTCTGAAAAAGCGAGCTCAATCAACCAACTTGCCGCTCGACTTGGCATTTATTGATTATAAAGTCGGATTCGACTCAATATCTCAAAAAATACTGTGGATGAAACTAGTTAAAGCTGGCTGCCCAAACTATATCTTATATACAATAAAACAATACTACTTGGAGACCTCCATTCAGATGAAATTGACGCAACAAGGCCTCCTATTTTCACTGATTGCCACAAATCGCGGGTTAAAACAGGGATGAATTTTTGCAGCCACTCTCTTCAATTTTTATATCAGTGAGCTGAATCATGTATTCCAAACATCACATTCATTCCCTCCAAAGGTGGGAGGCCATCGGCTTACCCATCTTGTTTATGTGGATGATCTGGTCATCATCTACTGTACACCACTGGGTCTTCAAAGACAACTACAACATCTATCAGACTTTGCCACCAGTCATGATTTGGCCGTAAATGTGTCTAAATCCAACATTATGAAGTGGCAGTGCAATACTAAGTAGTTGAAGCAAGCATTCAATTGGATGGTGAACGGGGTCAGTTTAACATCTACTCATGTGTATAAATATCTGGGGAAGCTAGTTAGTGACTCTAAGAATGAATCCAAATGCTTTTCAAAATGTTAGCATAGGTGTGGTCTGCAGATTGATGCATGTTTTCAGTTAGTTCTCTGTATTGGAAATGTTGCCAGAGATTTACATTTCCTACGCTGCCAAGTGTGTTACGGTACAGTTTGTGTCCTAAGGTTTTCGAAATAGGTTCACCTTTCACAGGTGTTAATTGAAGAAGATCTCCGAAAACAATAACGTGTTTCCTCCAAAGAGTTCTTCAGAGTCCGTTGTAAGGACCTCTTGCAATCTGAGGTGAATCAAAGCCAAACTTAGGTCTGAGACCATGCTCACCTCATCTATTAGGAGCATTTTAATTTGTTTCAAAATTCGGCGTGCTCCATAGCAGCTTCTGCTGAAAGTTTGTAGTAGTTTAATTTGTGTTGGTGTTCTACTGGAAGGAGGAGTAGCAATCGGTGTAAAGTAACACCACCTATGTTGTAGGCAGCTAAACCTGTGGTAACAGTTACAACAGTTGAAAGCTTGCTGTTTGTCAATTTTTGGAGGAACTTGCTGATGATTTTTATTAAGAATGTTTTACCTGAACCAGCTTCACTACTTACATACAGGAGTACAGCTTTATCGTTTTGACAGGTACAAGTTTTAGTACCATGCTGCACACCAATTTCTTTAGTTAATTCCTGGAAAATGCTATGATGTTCATCATTCTGTTGTGATTTCGGTAGAGCAAAGTTTTCTTTAGATTCCTCATACTGACACATGGTGTTTTCTACTTCAGTCATGGCTAATTCTGCCTCATTTACTATGAGTGGCTCTCCAAGTGGTTCTTGTCTTCCTGTAAGAGAAGATTGACTGCTCTCAGGAATGTCTACATTTAGTTCTGCTGGAAGTTCTTCCTCTTGTTGGTGTTCATTGTTCAACATGTTTTTGAACTGTTTGAAGTGAATATCTGTCATAGTGCTTTCACTTGCATTGGAAGCATCTTCACAGGAGGCATGGGTGTTCAATACATCTTTTCTCCATGGTTTAAAACGTTGCAGTAGGGACATGTAGTAAAGTTCTCTAGGTTGAGGAATTTTAAATGATACTTATGATTAATCAGGCTGTGTTTGGTAAGTTTATTCAGGCTTCCCTCAACACTTTTGACTATGTATTTACCGTTTTTCTCATGTGGTTTATTATTATTTTTGTATTAGAAGTGTTGGGCTATGTGGTATAGACACATGGTTTCCAAAGCAGTACTCCTGTTTGGGTATTATGTGTCCAATACATTGTTTTTCAAAATGTCCTGGCTGTTGGGATCGTTTTTGGTTATTGTTTCTATTTATTGGTATGATTTGAGAAAGAACTCTTTTTCTGGATGCAGCAGGACCAAGCCTTAACCAGGCTATGGGTCTCATTACGAGTTTGGAGGCAGGCATGCCCTTAATAAGGGCATGGCTATCTCCAAACTTGGGTATGGGTCTGTGGTCCCTGAATGGGGAAATACCGGGCCATTCCGACCTTGGAGGGCCCGTTATTTCCCCATTCAGGGAACCCGGACCATCCCCATTCCCATTTGAGCCCCCATAGGGCTCAATGGGAATGGGGAGCATGCTAACAACGGGTCAGTTAATGACGGCCTGTTGTTAGCAGGCTGTCCCCCTCGTGGGACCCGCTAAGGAGGTCTGGTAAAACCAGACGTCCAGAGCAGGTCCTGTAAGGGGACCTCGTAATGGGGTGGTATGGGTTTAACGGCACTGACAGCTCTACCGGCGCCGTTAAACCCATACCGCCAGAGTCGTAATGAAGTCCTGTGTTTTCAGATTTCCCATACAAGGGTGCAGGGTAATTTGTTTGTGGCTTCGTACCAACCACATTCTCTATGTGAGAGCATTTTTATGCCAAAGCTGTATAATATTTGTGACAGTGTTTTGTCAGATGATATGTCACCCCAGAGGTCATTCAGCTCTATTTTCTCAGCTTTGGTTAAGTAGGCTGTGACATATCGTGCAACTGCAGTGGAATTGTCTGCAATGTACTTCACATCTATGTTTGCATTCCGCAGGAGGGCAATGATTGCATTGTAATCATTGAAGTACTTTGATGCTTCTCTTTTTTAATGCAATGTGTGTTCTTAGGCAATTTGCCTTTCAGACTGTTTCTAACAGAAGACATGAAGCTGTTTACCTGTTCTTTTGCTGAAACTGGTCTAGGGAAACCAAAGCAGCATCTGGTGTAGTATTTGCCTTTGTTTTTTTATCTGTGTCGACAATACTTGCCACATTGAGGGCCTCATTACACGGATGGCGGAGAACCATGGCGCTATTAGCGCCATGGTTCATGCCGGTAAAATACCAGCACCGCCTTGGCGGAAAGGGGAATTACCGCCCCATTCCAAGGTTGGCAGGGCGGCAATTCCCCCTTCCACCATTGCCCTTCCCCATTCCCATTTTTGCCCCATAGGGCATAATGGGAATGGGGAAGGCGCTAATTACGGTACCGCAAATTGCAGTACCGTAATTAGCTCCCTGGGTCCCTTTGGGGTTGGTTTTTAACGCCTGCAAAAAGCAGGCGTTAAATTCCCCAACCCGCAAAGGGACCTCGTAGTAAGGCGGTAAGGATTTACCTGACCGGTAAAATACCAGTACCGGTAAATCCTTACTGCCATCCGTGTAATGAGGCCCTTAGTCTTTGAAACCGCATAATTTGTGTATTTAGCTCACTATGTGCACTTTCTGAAGTGATTTCACAAGTGATACATTTGTGAATGAACTGCAAAACAGTGGCATCACTGTCCAGACCAAATTTAGGAGCATCATTAATCCACATAAGCATGTGGATGTGTGGTGCTCCTCTGGCTTGGTATTCTTTTCTCCAAAAGAAGTGTTGCATGTCTCCGAGGGGAGGAACAGTTTAATTACAGATGAAGTACAGCATGGCAATAAAGCAGTGCTGGAAGTACCATGACACATTTACAGGGTCAGGAGAGCAGAGTTCTCCTGGTGTTTTCATGTCTATCCCTGCTTTGTTTTCATTTGCTATGCGTAGGAAATTGTGCAAGTCTTCCCATGCATACTCTGCACAACTTAAAGTGACACACCATGTGGGTGGGCAAAGGTTGCGTAGCGTACACCGTACATCTATGTGACGTTGGAACAGTATTCCTTCGTACCTGCAAAGACCCCCAACCTCTGGCAAGGACCGATCACCACATGATCCCTCTTGAGGTCAACACCAATCAGGCACTGCCCAATAAGCACCCCATGGCACCAGAATGTCCCACCAGGAATAAACGCAACATTACTGCTGAAGCCCTACTACCACTGGTCTTACCTACCCTCAATGCTCTCCCAGCCAACGCTGACCTAAACCTGCTGATCGACACCTTCAATAATTCCATGGCTAGAGCAATGGACACCGTTGCCCTTTTAAAAATACGCAAAGTTAAACCCAAAGCTCATCTGAACTCGTGGTACACCCCTGAGCTCAAAACACTCAGGAAAGAGAAAGCTAAGGCTCATCACACCTGGAAGACTAACCCCACCGCAGAAAACAAATCCAACCTCACTAACTTATCCTCACTTTACAAAAGGGAGATAATCAGGACCAAAAAAGATGCTTACAACACCAGGATCACTCAGGCAGGATCCTCCACTAAAGAATTATTTAAAATTCTGAAGGAACTAGAAAACCCTATTTCACCTCCAGACACCTGCCTGAAAGACAAATCCTGGTGCACCAACATCCAGAACGCCCTCAACAATAACATTTTAGGACTCCAAACTAAAATTGAAGACAAACGGCAACAACTCTTCAACAATAAGGTCACCAACCTTAGCTTACCCACACCCAATAACACTAGCACAGGCTTCCCGTTTAAAAAAGTCACCATCCCGGAAGTTCAAAAAATCATCACCTCCCTAAAACCCTCTAACTGTAAGGGAGACAGCTGTCCGGCACAGATCATAAAAGATGCAGCCAGAGAGCTCTCCCCCTTCATTACCAAAATCATCAACCTATCCTTCACCAATAACTCTATCCCCAGCAACTTAAAACAATCATGGGTTCTCCCACTCCTGAAAAAACAATCCCTCGACCCGGCCATACCCACCAACTACCGGCCCATCACCACAGTCCCCTTCCTACTGAAAATCCTGGACAGAGTTGCCTGCATCCAAATTCAGGAATACCTGGAATCCAACCAACTGCTAGGAATATGTCAATCTGGCTTCAGACCTCAACACAGAACTGAAACCGCCCTTGTTGATCTCAAAAGCCAGATTGGTGAAATTAAAGACAAAGGCAATGCCGCAATCCTACTCCTACTAGACCTCTCCGCGGCCTTTGACCTGGTCAGCCACAAAGTCCTCTGTAATCACCTTGCCACCGCAGCCCACTTCTCCTCCTCTGCCATCACATGGATACAATCCTTCCTGGCAAACAGAACCATGCAAGTCTTTTCCACTACAGCTGCAGCAGACCCCATCCCCATCACATGCGGGGTCCCACAAGGGTCCTGTGTATCCCTCACTTTGAACAACATATTTACAAAGCCTCTATTTGACCAACTGGACCGTCTGGGTGTCACCTACACAAACTACACAGATGACACCCAGATACTCCTCACTATCTCTGGTAATTACCAAGAAGACTCCGCCCGGATAAACAAAATATTCTCCATCATTCCGGCATGGATGGCCTCCCATGGCCTCTGCCTGAATGATGAGAAGACAGAGCTCCTAATTGTCGGCTCCCCCAACACTCTAACTAAACTCGACCCTAGCTATAACAACATCACCATAGATGGCCATGCCATCCCCATAGCCAAAAGCGTAAAAACCCTTGGTTCCTATATAGATGCCAACACCAACCTTAGCAAACACACCAATATGACCGCTTCAGCCGCTGCCTATACCGGCAAGCTCATTAGGGCGAGCAGACCTTTCCTATCACCCAATAGCTGCCTCACCCTTGCCAGGGCCCTAATACAATCCAAACTCGATTACTGTAACAGCCTGTACCTAGGTGCTAATCAATCCGTACTCAACAAGCTGCAGGTAATACAAAACAACGCCTTGCGTGCAGCCCTCAACATTCCCAGACAAGAGCATATCTCTGCTACTAGGAAAGCCTGCAAATGGCTATCCATACGCCAAAAAATTGATCTAAAAACCATCTGCCTCACGTACAAATCTCTCAATCACCTAGCACCACCATATCTAGCTGATAAATTCACCCTGAAACCCGCCACCAGATCCTCCAACACTCTTTGCTTATCAGTGCCCAGGTTCCACCTAAAAAGAGCTGGAGTGGTAAGCTTCACAGTGCTTGCCCCCCAACTCTGGAACTCCCTACCGCTTAACATCAAAACTGTCGAATCCTTCCAGATCTTTAGGAAGCAGGTCATCAAATGGCTTCTAAACAAAGAATAACGCCATTAACACCAGACCTTGCGGTAACTGGCTTAGACACTGTATTTATATTGAAAACTGTATATTGTACGCATTTGCTCTTGTTTACTGATCACTGTATATATATATATGTATATATTATAAACTTGTACGAAGTATGCAAAACTAAGATACTTCTCAACGCTGTAACCAAATTCTTAAGCGCCCTCTACCTATGGATTTGGAGCGCCATACAAATATAATGAGCAAACAAACAAACCACGCATGTTTGCCAAGAGATTTGTAATACTTGAATGTAAAATGTCATCTTCCTCTTGCACCTTTTGAAGTAGCTGTGTAACAGACATGTTTACACATTTGGAACCTGTTTTCAATGTGTGTGCAACTCTGTAACATAGAGTTGCTAGTTCACTTTCAAACAGGAGGTGGAATATGTATTCAACGCTTTGGGCCTCATTACAACTCAGGCGTTAAGGGTTAACGCCACCGTTAACCCTTAACGCCTGATTCTGATTTTAACGCCTGCTTTTAGCAGGCGTTGAAATCCATGGCGCTAACCTGCCATGGTGCTAATTACGCCGCCGTAATTAACGGCGGCGTAATTAGCGCCTTCCCCACTCCCATTATGCCCTATGGGGCAAAAATGGGAATGGGGAAGGGAAAATGGGAAATGGGGATTTACCGCCCCACTCACCTTGGAATGGGGCGGTAAATCCGCCATCCACCATGGTGTAAACGGAGTTTGCACCATGGTGGTAAAGTTGGTGCACTTAGCACCAAGGTTGTAATGAGGCCCTTTGTCTGAATCTGCGGTCTTCAGAATACATTCATTAAGAGTGCTATTCTGATGTTATTTGTGTGCATCTTTCATCATACCTCCCACCTTTTCCAGTAAGAAAGAGTATAGGAAAGGCTTGTGCTTCTACACTTTTTTCCCATATGCTGATTGGAGATCCATTGGCTTGCTGCATTTGATATGTTTCTAGTGCATCGTCTATGCTGTCTTTGGAGTGCAGTGGGTGAATTGTATACTGGTCTAAAATACTGGAGACACATTTAACTGATGAAGCAAGAAAATCTCTGACTAATTCAAGATACCGCAAAGTATTATCTAATTGTTACTCACCAAAATCAAGAGGAGTAAGTATTTTGTTTAGGAAAGGCTTACAAATTAAGATTGCTAATGTAGCAATGGATGGAGAAGGTGGAATGATTTTTGCGGACATAATTTACAATGAGAAATCAATCACATTAGGCTGTGTTTACAGACCGTGTTCTTCAGGAAAAGGTTTTTTTGATGGGGTTTCAAAGCTTTTGAGTGAGATGCATGGAGACTCAATTTATTTGGGAGGTGATTTCAATTGTGCCCATGATCATAGATTGGATAGTTTTAGTTTGTGTAGGTACACTAATATGAGTTCATCTATAGAGTTTGAGTTTTTCCTTCAACAGTTTGACCTGATTTATGTTTGGAGAGAGATGCCTCCATCAACAAGAGAATATACGTTCATTTCCCCAATGCATGACTCTTTTTCACAACTAGATTATATAATGACCACTAAAACACTAATAGATAAGACTCTTGATGTAAATATTAGAGAGAGGGAAATCTCGGATCATGCGCCAGTTGATCTTCATTTGAGGATGGAGATAGACGCTCCATCCTTTTGAAAATGGCGGGTGAAGACTGGGTTATTGGAGGAAAAGGTTATAGTCGAAGGGATTTTATCTAGTATGATCCAATTCTTTAAGGAAAATTAGAGTTCAGCTGATCCAAGAATAGTATGAGACAGCTTTAAAGCGACAATCAGGGGGGAGTTGATTAATAGAACTTCACATCTCAGGAAGAAGTCCTTGGGTCAACTGATCATGATAGAAGCCAAGCTGTCAAATTTACAGAAAAAGCATGCACGATCAGGAAAGGATCAGAAAAAGATAGGATTCAGATGAATCATGTCCCAGAAACCTTAGCAAGTGCATCCAATTTGATGGCAGGACTGGGTTTATTTTTATGAGGCAAAAATATTGGGAAAGTGAAGACAGGAATGGGCGACTATTGGCTAGTAAGTTGAAGGGTTTAGGGAGGAATTCATTTGTTCAGGGAATCGAGAACGAAAATGGCCAGTTAGTGTGGAAGAATGTTGAATTGTGTACAAGCTTTAAGGAGTATTATGACAAAGTACATATGGAGGAGGAATAAGTTTCTCAACAAAACTTGGAGGGGTTATTTGAGCCTATAGCTATGAAGGAATTGACTCCGGATGACAGTATATCTCTAGAGGTGGAAATTGAAGTGAAAGTAATCTTATTGGCAATTGAACAACTCAAGGTGGGGAAATCCCCGTGATTAGACGGCCTGTCAGTGGAATTCAATAGGAAGTTTGATAATGTTTTGCCTCCCATCTATTGAAATCTTTTTATTTCTTTCATGGAAGGGCGCAGATGTGCCAATCGATGAGTGAGGCCATGATTACGTACATACCAAAATAGGGGAGAGACAATAAAAAATGCAGAAATGATAGGCCAACATCCTTGTTAAATGTGGATGTTACATTTTTTGAAAGATAATGGCAAACAGACTGGAAAGTTGTATGGGGAAGATTTTCCATGAATCACAAGTTGGGTTTACAAAAAATAGATTTGGGTATGATAACATCAGAATGCTCGTGGACATAGTAAGCCTTTATCGAAACAAACCTGTAAATACTGCTCTTGTTTTTATGGATGCTGAGAAAGCATTTTATGGGGTGAACTGTGCCTTCTTGAAATATACGATGGGAAAATGGGATTTGGAGATAAATTTGTTGGGATGGTTCATTTTCTGCAGAGTGCAGAAAAGGCGCGTATCTGGGTAAATAATGAGATGCGTTTAACCTAACAAGATGGACAAGACAAGGTTGTCCGTTATCACCTTGCTTATTCAATATTGCCCTATAACCATTAATAACTCTAATACACAATGAGCAAAGGATACGATGCTTGATGTGTGTGCTCAAAGAAATCAAAGTACTCTCATATGCTGACGACATGGTGGTGATCCTTTCCAATCCAAAGGTTGATAGTGTTCCTCTTAAAGAAACCTTTGAGAGGGTGGGTATACTATCAGGCTATGAAGTTAATTGGGATAAGAAGGAGGTGTTCCCACTTTCCACGTCCTGTAGGAGGGGTGATTTCTCTGATTGGGACTGTAAATTGTCTGAGACGCATGTAAAATATTTAGGGGTCTATCTCACCAAAGATATAAGAAAGATGGTACAGTTTAATGTGGCGAAATTGGTGGAGAGTCTTAAGAGGGATATTAGAAAATGTGGGTGACTGGAACTAGGAATTTGGGCAAAAATCAATACAATTAAAATGTCCATTTTCCCAAACGTCTTATATATGATGCAATCGATACCCCTAAGTTTCTCGAAGAAAAAAATAAAAGAAATTGATTGAATATTTCAGAACTTTCTCTGGGAAGAAAAGAAGGCTCCAAAGATTCCAAAATGTATCTTTTTTCAAAATACTAAGGAGGGTGGTTTTGGGTACCCAGATCTGGAGAGCTATTATATGGGGTTCATACTAAAGAAGGCAGCTCTCTATGTTACTAATGAGGTAGAAGGTGAGTTGGCTTGGTTCACATTAGAGAGAGATAGTCTTTCGCAGTTTCATTTGAGTAATATCTTTTCAATGGAAACATTACCTAAAGGGGCTATTAAATTGCCATCTATTAAAGTTACTAAAGATTTGATGGTATGGTGGTTGATTAATTTTAATGGGAATCTATTTTTGAATTATGTTGCAAATTGCGAATAAGACTTCAATTGGTAAAGTTGGATTACAAAGAGGGTTTTAAAAGTAGGGCACTTAATGCATGATGGGCATATTTGATCATTTGAGAAGTTTCAGGAGATCTTTCATTTGAACAGTAGGGAAAGGAATAGGTTTGGGGAATTAGAGTCTCCTTTGACTCAGACATTGAGTATGATATCCGCGCCTATGGAGAAAGAGCCAGCAGGTTGGACGATCTTCGGCCTATCGCCACGCATGGTCTCCACATATTTAAACCTCATGCCTATGAATAACTTAGTGCTTGCGTTGACGAAGAATTTAATGAAAAAATGGGAAGAGGAATTGGGGTGTTCTATTACTGAAGGAGATTGGAGTCACATGTGGCAGGTGGGATACAAAAGTAAGTTGGATCTCAAGCTAAGACTCATACATCAAAACATTCTAGGGCTATTATTTTGGGCACCTAAGCACATGTGCAAACTGGGATGATTGGATAGTGATATATGTTGGGGATGTGGAAAAGAGAAAAGAACACTAGTTCATATGTTATGGCATTATTCTCAAGTGTGGAGCTTCTGGTGTGAGGTATTACAGGTGTTATTGTTGTCAAATAGTGGGCGCTGTAAAACTGCTCGATATATGGGATTTGGATTGACAAGGTACTCATTTGAAAGTATGGAAAACCAGGAAAAAGCTGCATGTTGAGGGTTGTATTCATGATATATTGATATTATCTGATTTTGGGCGGGTAATGTTTCAGAGACAGGGTAGAGAGGGGAAATATCGAGACCTTTGGACACCGTTGAATGATGTGTATGGTAGTGGAGCGTAGAGTTTAGTGATATAGTGGTATAGGCAGTTAGGAGGTGAAGAAATATCATTTTTGTTGTTGTTTGTGTGTTTGTTCTGTAGTCATGTCTAAGTGTATTAAGAGGTATTTATATGATTGTTTGATGTTGTTTAGGAAGACTGTGTATTGCCCTAATGAGAATGGGGAGCACTCAATCTAGAACTAACTTTATGGGGGAACTGCAGTGTTTAGTAGTCGCCAATGTTAAGATGTATAATATCTCAACTGTATTGTTTAAAGTGTACATTGTTATATTCTTTCATTTTTTTGTTTCAAAATAATAAATAAAGATATTAAAATATTGGAGGCTGTAGTAGGATCTAGAAGTTCAAATTGGCAAGTTGATAAGGAATTCTGAATTATTTTGGTGGTTTCTCTCAAGTTTTATTCAATGTGTATTTCTTTGTAGTATTCATTGTTCTCTTGAAGATATTCCAGGCCTTCTCTAACTTTGTTTAAGTCTACTAGTTGCTGCCACATGTTTTTGTCTTTTGTAGGTATGCCATTCACTAAGATAATTAAAGATTGATCTATTGACCGTTGCATTCCCACAGTGTCTACATTTTCTTTAAGATCTAATGGCAAATAAACTACTTTGCCACAAATGCCTTTTAGTAATTCATAAGGAGGTAACTTTGGTTGAAGGCATATTACGGCTTGAAATGGGTGTATTGCATTACAAATCTCTGATACAAATTAAGCTGATGGAGTGGTTTTGAAAGTGGGAATATTTCCAAGTTATTAGTGATAGCCCGTGAAGGCATCTGGTATTATCAAGTTGCATTATGTGCAAAGTATTGAGGGGTTAGTAATTCTGTATTTATTTTCTGCTATAAGATAGATAGCTAATTGGAACCATTGGGATTCCTCATTGTCTTCTATTTTGCACATTATATCTACAGTGTTGGTGCTCTTTGTATAAAAAGTTCTGCGAAGACACACACATACTTGGTTTGGTACTTCAGCAGATGTGCTTTTAAACTTTGCTATTTCTTTTTTGAACGTTTGTCGCTACTCTGTTCTAAAGTTACTGGATTTTGTAAGTGCTCTTCACTTCCAAAATATTTGCTTTGGATGTGGTCTGTTTGCATCGTACAGTCTCTGCACAAGATTTCATATAATAGAATGGTGTGTTGCTTACATTTTTATGTGGTAGAAGGTGATTTTCAAGCATGCCCAGAAATGCAGGCTAATGAATGTCTTCGCTGTTCTGTGCATTTGTGCACTGGACAGGAGTCCATGGTTTATAATATTTTAATTTTTAATTTGTCTTTGGCTTACACATACTGATGGAGGAATTGCTGCAGAGATTTGAAGGATTGCTTTTGTACTTTACTCATTTAGGTGCACTGCCATTTGTAGACGGGCGGATTTGTTCTGTGGAATGGTGAGTTGATTGTACGGTTTTGGGGATATTCTTTCAATCAGCGTTTCTTCTGCCATAATGGTACCTACCTTTTCATACCGTCAGCCACATCTATGTATGGCAATTGGGTTTGTTTGCTCTTGTTTGTATGCCTCTTCATTGAAATATGGCTCTGTGCTGGATGTGTAAATCCACTCACCTGCACAGAGGTTTGCAAAGTTATCCATGTTGATATTGCGTATGTTGCAAAGTACTTTTTGTAGTTTATTAATTACTAATTACTATAAACAATTTCCTTTTGATGAGCATTGCACTGTCCATGCACTGTCTATGAGAGCTTCCAGGATCAGTTTTCTGCGGTACGTTTTAAGGGTTGAGTGTGATTTCTCCCCTATTTTTATAAGGTTCCAAAGGATTCTATGGCAGAATATTTTTTGTAAAATTAATTTTTGGGAATGCTTACCTGTGGCTATGTTGACATTGGTAGATGCCGTGTTAGCACGACTAGTAGTTGCATTCTTCTTACTACATTTACTTTTAGTTTCACATTTTGGAAGAGAAGTCATACTTTGTTTCCTGCTACCTGGTTCCGTTTTGCTAAGTGACTGTATTAGCTGTTTTGTTGGAAATTTTCATACAAAGTCTGCTAGAGGTGGATGGCTCTTTTGCATGGTTTGAATTTAATCTGCTCTGTTTCTGTATTGTTCTCTAAGGAGTTTCTTTTTGGTAGGCATTCTCTTGTGTCTGTTGGAGAAAAAAAGAAAGTGCGGGTTTGGAATTTGTCTAATGTATTTGTGTGCACTGTGCATAAGTGTCTGAATATGAGGGTAGGCATACATAGAGGAGAGTGATTGTCGAAAGGGCTGTTACTTTTGGTTGGGAAGGCTGTACTGGTATGTGTGTGTTCCTGTGTGAAAGGTTTGCTTCAGTGTGTATGACAGTGCACTGTGCTTGAGGAATTAAGTACATTACAATGTTTTTATAATACTAGTGGGTATTAGCATACTGGCACTCGGATGACAATACAAAGAGTGGACCTGCTAAGGTGCAATGAGTAAGAGTCACATGAGTGCTGTGGGGTTGGATAGAATTGCCTAGGCTACAATACAACACTGCACTGTCTGAGCAACAGACAGAACACTACTACAGTACTGCACTTACTATGTTGGATATGAAGAATAGGTTTCCTCTGGGTTTTATCTTCCATCAGAGACATCACTGGCTTGTAGGAGGCAGTTCTTCACTCCGATTGCAAAAGAAGGAAGTTAGTGGGTTTGTGTGTTAATGGCACAGTAATAGCACTAGGAGAACACATTATTTTAGATTTTAGGAGGATTTGTTGACAGGAAGAGTTAGTGTGTGTGTCCAATTGTACAGCACTGCATAGCAGTGGGGACTTGGGAGTATCAGCATTGTTGGTATGGGGGCCAGTGCTGCAGTGATAACTGTGCCCTATGAGGCTGCACTTTTGGAAGTATGTGAGATGTTGTTGCGCTGCTTGCTCTGTTAATGGATTAGTGCAAGTCCTAATAGGGTGAGAAAAAGAAAGATGTACAGATTGGAAAGGAGAATGTTACTGTCAGTGGAATTGTGATAACTTTCTCACACGTAGATGCTTTCTATATGAGTGCAGAACTCATTTCCTGTTCTTGAATTTATTTATTCAAATTTACAGATAGCACTGTTGGCAATGTACACATTCATTTCTTTGCTTTACTTGCAGTGGTGCATTGTGGTAATTTGGCAATGTACGTACTTGCCATGCTTTGCTAACATACATGCAGTTTGCTTTTCTGTGTGAATTCTGGGCATTTAACATAGGACCTGAGATTTGAATTTGTGGTTCAAATGGTCCCAATGTGCATACCTGTAGTTTGTGCTGATGGATAGAGAGATGGATGAATCTGGAAGCAGAAATCTCTGAGTGTTCAACAGTACATCTAAAGTGTTGAACTGTGATGCCAGAGTTTGATGTAGAGTGTTTGCCTGTGATTGGTGGATGGTTGTGTGACTGCTTACCAGTAGCCAATGAGGGAGTGATGCAAAGAGTAAGGTGGAAGGGGAAGAAGAGCTGTCCCTCTGGTACAGGTCTGCAGACACTGTGGTAGTTTGTAGGCAGGGTGTGCCACATCTGGGGCTTCTCAGTATGCATGGCATGGAAATGGGACTGTGGGGATTAGCCAATTAGGTGTTCGGGTTGTGCTTTACAGGAAGGGGCGAATAATACTTTTTTCATTGCTTTGTTGGTTGTATAGTGAAGGTGGCTGGTGTTGAAGAGACATTTATAATACAGGAACAAAGGACCCCTAGTTAGAACAACCCAACTCGACGGTCAGTTGGAGAACCAATTATATACATACAAGGATGAGAAAAATAAAAAAACACCTGTACACTAATCTCTCACTTGCCCAGTAGGCTGGTTGATTTTCCTGGAACTGTTCGTGCCTAAATTCATAGTACAAGCCTCAATTTATTCATATCAAAAGATATCATTTCATAAAAAACGCTTTCATAAAAAAAGGTTTGGTGTCATAAAACACATCAAACAGACCCTCATAAACCACAAGGCAGAAGGTTACCATGTGTGCTTATCGTTGATAAATCACAAACAACAACACATCACGATTTACAAACACAGTTGACCTAAAATACAACATTAAGCACTCTAAAAGTGTCTCTGAACACACTATCCCAACATGTTTCTGTTCTTTTTTGTCATAAATGGCTGAACATTCTTCGGGGGAGAAATCTTTAGAATGTAGATTCATTCAACACCAATTGACAAGGGTCGGAAGACACCAAGAATGAGATGCAGATAAAAACCTAAAAAAGATCAAAATAATCACCCTTACTATTGCTGTGGTAATAAGCTAACAAGTAACATACACCCGACCTACACTGTAATGAATCAGTGTGGTGGGCCCACAAATTGGATACAAAATATATACTTATTCCAATGATCACATTGAGACATTGGGCCTCATTACGACCCTGGCATTGGACCATGGTGCTAATAGCACCATGGTCCATGCCGGTAACTTACCGACTCCGCTATGGCGGAATGGGGAATTACCGCCCCATTCCGAGGTTGGCAGGGCGGTAATTCCCCATGCCGCCATGGCCCTTCCCCATTCCCATTTTTGCCCCATAGGGCTCAATTGGAATGGGAAAGGCGCTAAGTACGGTGCCGCAAATTGCGGCACCGCACTTAGCACCAAGGTCCCTTTGCGGTTTGGTTTTTAACACCTGCAAAAAGCAGGCGTTAAAGTATCCAACCCGCAAAGGGACCTCGTAATCAGGCGCTAAGGGATTACCGGTACGGGTACCCTTACCGGTACCGGTAATCCCTTAGCGCCAGGGTCGTAATGAGGCCCATTACCTCAAAATGGTACTTTGTCTCTGGTGCCTTCCCTCTTTGGTTAGTCACCCAATACTCGTGAATTCAAGCACCATAGTAAATGAAAGATGTTCACAAATAGCATCAGAACACACAGATGTCTGCATAAACATTGAAAGAACCATTGTCACTATTTCTCCACAAATGCCATATTTCTATCAAGGTGTGTCGTAATTCAGACACCAGATTAGTGATCTACCAAACATCCACAAATATACATGAATGTTCAACTGGTCTGGTGACACAATGAGTACAGCAATGTCTTCCTTCATTACAGGTGAATGTCCACATCTTAAATGACTGATGCACTCTGGGACTCAGGATTAATAAGTGATTGATACACTATTAGCTTCTGGAGCGATTGTGACCAGTCGATGGAAATTTTCCCTTGACATATGCATTACCTTGCAGGAGATAACAGATGTGTCACCAGACCAGTTGAACATTAAAAATAGAAAACAAAAGGTGTTTGTTTAGTAGCACCTAAAAAAAAGGAAAATAATCTTTTCAGAGCCACCACAATAGAGGAAATCTTATACTCTGGCTTACATTTCTCTCCACACCCCTTTGTTGTGGCCCATTTATTAAGGATGGCTGGCATGGAAATGAGACTGTGGAGGCCAGGGGATTGGCCAATAAGGTTTCCTGGGTGTGGTATCCAAGAAAAGATTGTGGCAGAGGCTCTTTCTGCTGAAAGGAGTGCAGATGGCTATGGCTGTGTATTTTAGGAAGCAGAGTGTCTGGATTTTGGGGGACTCTTGGATACATTGGTTGCAGGTGTATGCACAGCACTGTGGAGTGGCTGCACATCTTGGATTCCCTCATGTGGATGTGCACTGGTATGGAGTGTGTGTATAAAGTGGCTGGATTTGCTTCCCCTTTGTGCCACTTTGGTGACACAGGATCATCCCGCCATTATTATTGTTCATTGTGGATGGAACAGTTTAGTCCATGTTACTGGAACCTCTCTGCAGTTTTTCATGAAGGAGGCACTTGGGAAAGTAATGGACATGTTTCCAAACTCTCGAGTAATTGTTTAACTCATTACTGACAGACAGATGTGGCTGTGCTCTTTGTCATTTGGTCTGTAAATGCAGAAAGCCAGGCGCAATGTCAACAAAGCTGTTTGCACATTTTTGAGAGATGTTGGTATGTCTTCCTTCCACAATGAAAACATCACATTTCATAGCACCAACATTTTCAGCAGAGATGGCGTCCATCTTACTGATGCTGGCAATCACCTTTATTTGCGCAAGATCCAAAATGCTTTACAGCCGTTCTTGCAAGTATAGGAAGCATTTGTGCAGTAGTTGTTGGCCACTTCAAAACTTCCAAGAACAAAAGAAAAAATGCTCTTTTCAGAGCCACCACTTTCTCCCTGAAAAGAATGTAATGGTTTTCATGCTGCCACCACCAGCATGCTTTGAAAGTCTGTGGACTTTGCGAACTGCGCAGGGGCTTGCACCATTTCATTCGCACTTCTATTTGTAAACTATGAAAGGTGGCTCTGAAAAGAGCATTTTTTTGTGTGTTTTCTTGTTTTATATATTTTTGGGTATTTTTTTAATGAGAAACAAAGAAGGGAAAGGAAGGAAAGCGAAGGGAAGGGTGGGTAGTAATGGGTACCAACCAAAGGGATAAGATGGAGCAAGTGGAGAGAGGAAGATGTTGGGTGGGCCTCAGCGAGGTAAGGGACACTTTCCATTGTGCTCCCGGACGGCAGCCTTGAAAGCACTTCGGAATTGCTCACCCCTGAAGTGTACCACATCGCAGTACACACAAAACTATGAACTTTGAAAAGTAAGGGTCTACTGCGGTAGTATGGCCTGGGAGGCTGTGTCGAGACCTGCTGCCCCACAGAAGTGTCCCTTCTAGCGACAGGAGCAGATGCCGAGAATGCTGCACAACCTGTTCGAACGGGACAACTCTCCGAACTGCTGCTTTTTGGTTGGACCGCAGGTGTCACTGCATGGATGTGGTGCCATAACTGTACAGCCCAGGTTTTCTGTGGTAGTGGGACTTCCACTACCTCATCCTCTTCCTCTTCTTGTTCCCCCTCTGCATCACCACACCTGTTCCCCTCCCCAGGCCCTTGGAAAGGTGCTGGTGGTGAAGGTGGTGGGGAGGGTGCTGAGGCAGAGTCAGCAGATGCCATTAACCCGGTAATCCAGCTAATCAAGCAACTCAGCAGGCCAGCAATCCAGCAATCCAACAATGTGGAACAGTAATCCAGCAATACAGCAATGTGGAGCAGTTGTTCTGGTCAGCCAAAATCAGAATGAACATCAACAGTGGGGTGTGGCCTTTTATAGGGGTTCTGGGGAACATCAGTGATGTCATCAATGACATTTGTGATGTCATCTTTGATGTCATGGTTGTTAGTCTTACCAGTACACGGTGGCATATTTCAGGGGGGTTCGGTTTTACTTGTAACCATAATGTCATTCTAGACCTGTCTCTGGGTGGTTCTACAAAGTGTGGTGCTGTTTTGCCAAGAGTGAACACAATTAGAGGTGGGGTCCCAAAATATTCTTAAGGCTTATACATGTGGTACCCTTTAACGAATCTGGACAGAGATTTGCAAAAAGGATTTTAGACCTAGATTTGAATGTTTTTGCAAAGTGTGGTGGGATTTTTTCAAGTAGGGGCAAAAATAGAAGGGAGTCTCAAGGATTTTACATGGCTCATAACTTTGTTGCTGTTTGAAGAATTTGCTGAAATGTTTTTAGAAAGATTATAGACCCAACCTTGAATGTTTGTGCAAAGTCTGAATGGATTTTGTCAAGTGGGGGCTAAGTTATATGACTATTTTAGGTATGTACATTTTGATATTTTTCAAAAAATAAAACATGGCCAGATTTGCAGCAAACTCGTGCAAGGTGCATTGGCAAGGTCCTGAAAGCATGGTTTTGCAAATGTGACCATGTTTTATTTTATGAAAAGTGTCATAGTGTAGGTACATTCAAGGGTGATATACCTTTGGTGACTGAGGTATACCCTGTGGCCATGGGCAGTGGTCAGAAAGTATTAAATTGTAAGTACACAAAACAGTGATATAACTTTGGTGCCTGGGCAATAGGCCTGGCTGCCAGCAAGGAGAAATGTGTACTGTCATTTGCTTATTGGGGCATGTGGCATGGGCAAAGCGGTAGGCTTGAATGGGAAAAAATAATCTGCTTGTGGTTAGAGACTTCAGTGGTCACTAGATTATAGCAAACCTCCGCTACAAGCATTAGCATGGACCTAAAAACATGTTTTTGGAAATATGTCTTGGGTTTTATTTTTCCAAAGTGTAAGATGTAAGTAGAAAAACTGGTGACATACATTTGGTTTCTAGGTAGACGGCCTGGCCCTCGGCTAATGCAAATGTGTACTCTGATTTGCTTATTGGGGAATGTGGCATGGCCGAAGCCCATGCCCCATGGAATTGGAGACTGGTCATGGCTGCAAGCCATGATCACTGGCCATTGGTTACATTATTAGGGTATAGTGTACACTGAACTAGGAAGCAGGGTAGGTGCAGTGAATAATAGGGGTGGTTTGGTTTGGCTGGGTTCATGGTGGAGCCTTATACCGTAGGCATTCGAACAAGGATTTCCATCCCCAGCATGCGCTGCTGATAAAAACAGACAGGAGTATGTGTTGCAAAAAATATCTTACTTATAGGAGATTTATAGTTCTTTCATATATATGGGGCCTCATTACGACCCTGGCGCTCCCGTAATGAAGGGGGCCAGTACGGGACAAGCCCCTTCCTTATGGGAGCGTCGATTAGGAGTTTCCCTTTGCGGGACCCGGATCATACCTCTGGTAAAACCAGACGTCTTTTCCGGGTCCCACGAGGGGAAGCGGGATGTAATAACGGGACACTTGTAATGTGCCCGTTGTTACCTCCCTCCCCATTCCCATTGAGCCCTATGGGGGCTCAAATGGGAATGGGGAATGGTTCCTGCAAGGAGGAATTACTGGGTCCTCCTATGTCGGAATGACCCGGTAAGTCCCCATTGCAGGAACCCGGTAATGGAGCCCGGTTTGGGGGCAGCCATGGTGCTAATAGCAGCATGGCTGCCTCCAAACTCGTAATGAGGCCCATGGAGAAATTATGAATAACTTATATACAGGGATGTAACAACATGAAACGTTTTCACTTATAAAAAACCTATTAAATTGAAAACATTGTTAGAGGGATGTTACGGTTAAGATGCATTCCACCCTTGGGACTCCTCTCCTCCAGTAGTTAGCCAGTGTTGACCCACCTTGGATCTGAAATGCAGATGCAAAAGATTTGTAGAAGATTGTTAAGTGGCAGTTGGTTTGGGGAAGCGTAATATGGTCCAGGGGTTATATGTCCAGTTTTTGGAAGTGATTGGTGGATGTGTTACTGTTTGAAAGCAGGCATTGAGGGAGTGTTACAAATATAAAATGAAAAAGGGTAGAAGGGCTGCCCTGTGTGATGGTGCGCACATGCCATCCAGGTCTTTTAATGAACCATGGCCTGGAAATGGGATTGTGCAGACTGTGGATAGTTATAAAGGTCCTTCGATATGTTTCTTATTGTATGATGAGGAAAACAATTTGGAACAGAAAATTGGTTCTGTCCTTTTATATTTTTCTCTAGTATGCGTTTGTCCATTATCACCCTGGGCGGGTGAGCCAGCCAATCAGGTGGCTAGGAACGTGGGTGTGAACCGCCGGTACAAACCCATGTTTAAAGCTGCCTGATGGACAGCTCTCCCTGCCGCCACACCCCTCGTCCCCACACTCCATCCCATTATTTCTTTTCACTCCAACCCCTGCTACTTACCTTATTTTGAGTGCTGCTGCCACATTCGGCTCCTTCTCTTTGCCTTCCAAAGGCCGCCATGGAAAGGGAATAGGAGCTCCGTACAGAGCCCTACTTTCCCTTTCCATGGTGGCCATCTTGGAAAAGGATTGTCCTTCCTACAGTGGGACGCTGCATATGTTTCCAAACTCATCAAGGTTGTTTTGTGAACTTCAATTGGGTTTGGAAAAAAAATATCTAATCCTAAATCTAAAGATGGGAGCAAGCTATAACCATCAAATAATAACGCAGTCCTAGTGGTGTCTTGTCAAAATAAAAGGGGCTATACTAATAAACCAATTGCCAATCCTTTCCTCTAAATACAAATAGTGTAGGGTAACAATGTTATGTAAAAGAAAAGTATTCAAGACGTGATATGTCAGGATATTCAAGCTGGTGGCTTCCCTTCCCATGTTTTCAGCATGGGTAAGGCAGCACACTCGAGCTTAGCACAGTTTCTGGCTTCTCTAGAACAAGGGTGCAGCTCAAGACTCCAGCATCACGGCCTTCTGTGCCAAAGTCTCTTTGCCATTCAAAGTCTCTTCACTCTGAGCTCCTGATGCAACAACAAACAATAAAGTTCCTTACCTTTCAGGATTCTCCTACATACACGTTCCCCCTCCACCGGGCAAAAATCCACGTTAACACCAAGTTCGTATTTCACATATTCACAATTCTCTTAGGATTTCCACATATCCAATTTTCTCGGGTGATGATTCATGGTTCACCCTGTATTCTCCTCTGCCGGTCTCAGATCCATTCTAACCCAAAATCTTCAATTAGACTCCCTCTGCCGGGCTTTGACCAATGGATCTATTGGGACACAAACTTGCTTTAACACAAAGCTCTCAATCTATCTCCCTCTGCCGGTTTCGGACCAACTTTATCTACTTTGCCATCGACTTTCTTTATCAACATAGAAGACTTTCAACTGTGTGCGGGAATTTGCTTGACCCGTAGCAGGGCCACTTCGATTCACAATTCTTTGCCAGTCTTTCACTTTTATCAACTCTCAGCTTGACACCTTACAGAGACCTTCGATTGAGCATGTACTCGATGTCAGTCCACTGTGTCAGAGGTACCGTATATCTTGGTTTCAACAAAGTTCAATCATTCAAACAATATTTGTTCCAGCTCTCGCCATACGATGTTGCCGCTTGCAACCTTGCCTTCAACACAGACCGGTCTTGTACAGGTCACCCCAACTCACTGGCTCTGTTGATTTCAATGACTGTGCTTTGTTGTTGGAGCCAAGGACAGTAACACGGAAGCTGGCAATTCTCCCCGCCTTGATTATCGACCAAGAAGGGCCATCAGTATTTCCAACACAAAATGCAGAATTCTTCAGCCTGGCCTCCTGGTCTTACAAATTCTATTCTCGAGGCTTCATGAAAGTAACAGTTCATTGTCGAAAAGGTCAAGGGAATGTCCCTCCTTATGATCCCCTCAATTTCGCCGTCTTTTTCTTTGTTTTAAACTTCCATCGTGGAACTGCTGTTTCCTATTGTGCTTTGCCTCGCTCCAAGGGTGCTCTCGTGCTCTGCCTTTTATCCATGTGGGTAAGAGTAATGGAAG
Source organism: Ambystoma mexicanum (assembly GCF_040938575.1). NCBI lineage: Eukaryota > Metazoa > Chordata > Amphibia > Caudata > Ambystomatidae > Ambystoma > Ambystoma mexicanum. The sequence continues at coordinate 1,125,087,597 of NC_090936.1, read as the reverse complement.
TCAGGTGTGCCTGATGTTCAGTGATTGCTTGACCCTGCCTGACCATTGTATTGGGAAACATCAGATATACGGCTCGGGTGTTAGTCTGTTTTCTATCATAGCAGGCAGTCTCTGAGAAAGTGTTTATGTTGTGAAAGGGGGGACTGCGTTCCTAAGTATCCTAGTCGATAGGATGGGGTAAAGATATAACAGGGAAGGGGATATCGCGTCTCTTTATCCGGTGTCCAACTCCCCGAAGACCCGTCACCCAGATGATCCTCCTACACTGGTCCACCCCAAGGAATTGAATCCCAAAGCGATGGCCGTGTCCTGGCTACCTGGATGACAGATCCCCGGAGACTAGTGGGTGAGTCACCTTCTGGTTTCTCACACCTCGCACAAGCTACAACTTGTTCCATGGCATCTTCAGCCTTTACATGAAACCTCTAGTGGAACTCCTTGCCAACACTGACTTCAAGATACTCCAATATACAGATGAATCAAAAGCTTTACCTAACAATCAATAGAATTGATGACATCAATTGTCTGAAACACTGTCTGTCCCTAATTAAAGCCTGGATTGTAAGCCCATAGATGTAGCTCAACACTACAGAGACCAAAATCATTCTCTGAGGAAACCTCACCAACCATGGCCAAGTCCAGAAATGGCTGACTGACATGAAGATAGATGGATTAATGCCTCATCTCCCACCTATTGCAAGTTCTCTCTGGTTTACTTCTGACTTTAACCTCTCATTCAACACATACATTGGCAAGAAGACCCAAGCAACATGCTTTCAGACAGCTTTCCTCCACAGAGTCAAGACTTTCATCCCTGCACCAAGTTTCATAACAGTTGTCGAATCCCTGGTCATCTCACATCTTTACAATGGCAGTTACCCAGATTTCATTTTGGCCACTCTGAAAGCTGCCTAGCATCACACGACTAAGAAAATGTGACAAAATCACCTCCATCCTCAAGTTTTACCCTTCAATCATGCATCATGTTCAAGTATGCCTGCATCCCCTACAACGCAGTTACAACCAAAACACAACTTTACTTGACACAGGCACTCACAATATCTGGAAGGCAGCACACCACAAGAAGCCAAACATCGCCAGGCTGGAAACTCAGAACTGCAAGAGAGAAAAACAGAAAACAGGCCTTTACATTATGTGTGCTTTGAGGGGTCAGAAATGAGAGGCAGTCACAAAGTGGTTGTGTTTTTAACATGAGACATCTTTTGTAAATGAAAAGGGTTGGATAGAGGCTCCTGTGTCCCTATCATAAAGAGAGTTTCCCTACCTAGGAATCTAAAACTAAACATCAATCTGTGTCTTGTCATCAAATTTAGGTAAACTGTTCTTGTGTCCAAAACATTTCTGGCCCTCACACTAGAAAGTGAAACAACTAAGAAGTGTAAGGAAAATTGTCTCTGATTTAGGTTTAGCTAAGCACGTGTTCAGGTGTAAAGCAAACAGATAAATCAAAACCCCTCAAAAAAAAATTCTTCCAAGAATACATACTTGGTTCCAGAGGATAGTGTTGGGTTCAGGGTTTGGCCACAAATGACTCTGACACTCCAGTGAACTGTTAACTTATTTACTTAAGTTTAGGTACACCAAATACAGTTCTTAGAGTCAGGTAAGTAAAAGGGGACATAGGACACCCACCGGCATCCTCTCTCAGGGCTTACATCCTTGCAACTGAGAAACCTGGAACACACTCATAGATAAACATTCTAAGCCCTGCATTCCATCTCAAGATTCTAGTCACTTGCTCCAGATGCATGCAAAGTTAATCACAACACATCTTCCCTCCATAGGGACAACAAGAACAGCAGTAAAATATGAGTGACAAGATCAATATTTCATCAAAAAAATGTGTCCAGTAAAGTCCCACCTGAAAAACAAAAGATTAAAGAAAGCATTTCACAATAACCAAAAACAACTCCAAAAGTGTAGACCTTGTCACCACTTCAAAAATCTATTAACATTAATGTCCATCTGTGGAATAAAATGAATAGTCCACCTGTGGAGAGAACATATTAATCTACCTACATGGAACAGCTAATGATGAGCACTGTTATCAACTTAATAACTCTAATGAAGAAATAATCAACACTCATAACACTAATATCTCATGTGACTCCCTTCACACCGCATCCACTGAAGCTACACATCATACACTTAGATCTAAAAATCCATGCACAGCACCACTCCCTACTCCTGCTACATCACCAGTGAGTAGTTGACATTTGCATTGCCATATATATCACATTGTTTTAGCTGAATTTAAAACCACACTCTTCTTGCAAGAGCTAAACACTATAACGTTGACATTTCACCTGAGTCAACAATCACCATTCCCCACACACATACCATATAGGCCAATTGAGCATTGAACATGGTAACCAAGTAAAGGAAACGCCCCATCAATGTCCAAAATTCAAGCCTGCAGGACCTTTACTGATAATGTGCCTGTGGCAAAATGTAGGGTTAAAGAGCCAGTTCCCAAAAACATGTGTTTTGACACTCATCCAACATCACACTTGTGTCAAAGCAAAAACTAAATAGTGCATCAAATTTTAAGCTTTAAAGTCCACCTGTGGAGAAAACTTAGACACAATATTCCTACCAGCAATCATTGTACTGAATACACTGAACCCAGCAACCTCCACCAAACTTCAAAACTAGGAGCCAGCCCCTTCTGTAATGCAGCCACATAACAAAGGTGCTTCCATTGCACCTTTCTCCCATCAACCGCTGCAATGTTCATCTACGTGACTCCCTGACATAGCATTTTCTCATTTAAACTTTAACCAAAGTCACTTCAATTTTCAGCTCCTCACAGCGCCTGTAGCGCTACACTGAGCTCCAATCCACTGCAGCTCCTCACAGCTCCCTGTAGCGCTTCCTTGAGACTCCAGCCTCTGCCATTCCTAACCAATGGACCTCTTGACTTTCCACTGGCACTTTTAAGCAGCTCCCTTGACCTCCTGTCCAATTACTTTTACTCTGCAATGGCGCTTGACAGCCTCTTGCAGCACCTCAGTGCACACTGCAGCATATCACATAGAGGCTCACTTGCCCTTACTAAAGCGCATCTTCACTTCAGCAAAGCGCTATACTTCAGCAAAGCGCCTCTTCATATCTGCAGCGCCTCTTCAGATTTGCAGCACCTCACTGTGCCATACAGCGCCTTGCTGCCTCTGAAGCACCCCTTATGCAGCGACTCTTCACTGCATCTTGCAGCGCCTCACTGTCCTTGCAGCATCACTTCACTGCCCCTGTTCACTGCCTCATGCAGCACCTCGCTGCCTCTGCAGCGCCTCTTCACATCCTGTTGCAGCGCCTCACTGCCCTCGCAGTACCTCTTCACTGCCTCAAGAAGCGATCCTTCACTGCCTCATGCAGCACCTCACTGCCTCTGCAGCACCTCTTTGCACATAACAGCGCTCCACTGCCTCTGCAGCACCTCACTGCCTTTGCAGCACCTTTTGACAGCCATGGCTGCTCTCTGATTCCAGTGCCTTCGCAGCGCCTCTGCCTGGGCCTTTCTTGAGCCACTGCCTCTATAGCACCTCTGTCTGGGCCACGCTTGCCCTCACTGCGCCTGCAGTGCCTCACAGCCATCCAGCGCTCTTACCTGAGAGAGAATCACTTCTCTTAGGGGGGCAGTGGGTGTCTCTCTTTGGTGCTGTCCCCCCAGCACAGCCAGATTCATCCTCGTCGCCAGTGTTGAATTCAGGGTCTGGCCATAAATGACTCTGACACTCCAGTGAACTGTTAACTTATTTACTTAAGTTTAGGTACACCAAATACAGTTCTTAGAGTCAGGTAAGTAAAAGGGGACATAGGACACCCACCGGCATCCTCTCTCAGGGCTTACATCCTTGCAACTGAGAAACCTGGAACACACTCATAGATAAACATTCTAAGCCCTGCATTCCATCTCAAGATTCTAGTCACTTGCTCCAGATGCATGCAAAGTTAATCACAACAGATAGTTCCCTTCCCCTGTATTATTTCAGGAAGGATGATGAAAGCGTCTTTTCCAAACAATGTTCTCATAAGGATGGTAGGAATGTTCCAGGAAGGATAGCGAAATTGTCTATTCTAAACAATTTTCTCTCAAGGATGGTAAGAATCTCTTTCTCATGCAACAACTTACAAGAAATGCTCCAAGGATGGTACATGTGTTTATTCCACATAATGGGCCTCATCACAAGGTCGGCGGTAACCCGCCGGTAGGACCGGCGGGCTGCCACCAAACCCGTGACACCCTTTCTGGCACCTAGCTTCCTGGTGCCACCGGGACATTACAAGGAACCTAGTTCCCTGAAAATGTTAGTACCCATTCCCATGGAGTCCTATTGGACTCCATGGGAATGGGTTCAAGGAAGCACCGGCACCGTCACTAACGGTGCCTGTGCTTCCGTGATGTGTCTGCCTACCGGGCCGCTATGCCTGTCAGGGTCAGACCTGTGGAGCATAGCAGACTCATCAGGCAGATTCAGAGTGTGGCGGTCGGGAAACAAGGGTGCCGGTAAGATTACCGGCACCCCTGTTTCTAGGCTGCCACACTCATAATGAGGCCCAATATCTTTGTTGGGATGGCAAAGGTGTCTCTTACACACAATGGGCCTCATTACACGGATGGCGGTGAACCATGGCGCTATTAGCACCATGGTTCATGCCGATAAAATACCGGCACTGCCTTGGTGGAAAGGGGAATTACCGCCCTATTACAAGGTTGGCGGGGCGGTAATTCCCCCTTCCACCATTGCCCTTCCCCGTTCCCATTTTTGCCCCATAGGGCTCTATGGGAATGGGGAAGGCGCTAATTACGGTACCGCAAATTGCGGTACCGTAATTAGCTCCCTAGTCCCTTTGCGGGTTGTTTTTTTTTCCCCAACCCGCAAAGCTACCTCGTAGTAAGGCGGTAAGGATTTACCGGTACCGGTAAAATACCAGTACCGTTAAACCCTTACCGCCATCCGTGTAATGAGGCCCAATATCTTTCTATGGATGGCACAGGTGTCTCTTTTATATAACAACTTCTCAAGGATAAGTTCCTGGGATACTCCCCTGCCAGGAATCCCCTTTTAAACATCACCTGGTATACTCTTCTGCCAGGTATCTTTTCCCCAAAAACTCAGTGCCTGATGTACTTCATTTAACAGGACTTCTTTCAATGTTCTCTTAGTCTTTTTGTATAACACAGTTATACTCATGCACTGTCTTTACTTCATTGGCTTTAGATACTACTTGTTCCAACTTTCACTGCCTTGACATTTCATATATGGACACTTGTTAATGTTATATTTATTAACTTCTTCACCAATGTTCATTTGCTTGTGGTAAGAATTGCTCCAACTTTCCCCATCTTGATACTTCATGCATGAGGATGTGTGCAAATTCTGTCTTTCTACTTGACTTGGTCGGTATTCAAAATGAACTTCCAATTGTTCATGTATATGTCGGTATGCCCCAAGGCGTTCCACTATCACTTGGCTGACTGAAATACTGGTGCAGCGAAGTTCTCACTCAGGAATGGCGTCTCCTGCTTTGCAGACTCACTTTCAGCATTCCCGCCGGCTCTGTGATCACTTGCCAGTGAGGCTGTTGCTGTTTGTTCTTTACCGCTTTGGTGTTGCTGCTGGTTCTTTAGTGGTTCTTCCTTGGTACCTGCCATGCTCCCCTGGGTCTCCCACCACTCTGGTAATTCTGACAAGCAACAGCTTGAAAGAATCTGCCTCCTGCTGCATGGTCCATTCCCGTTTGCCTGCATTCACCTACGGGCTGCTTCCTGCTTTGCCCACCCTGCTTTTCTTCTCTCCGAATCACGATTGAAAGTGCAAATCATTTTTAAATGTCCCACGCAGATGATCTCTATTGAAACAACTAGTCTGCATTTGTGGCTTTGGGTTTCCTTCAATCCATACTAAATCCCTCTTCCTCGTCCTCGTCTCAGTACTTGAGTCGTTATGGGTGTCGGATTCCACAGAATTCATAAGGCTTTGAATGTGATCTTGTTTGGTATTTTTATTTAGGACAAACACATCAGAGACTGCCGGGGAATCAGTGCCCACAGACCACTGCCCTGTTTTGCAAGCCTTGTCAATTTGCAACTTGACTTGTGTAATGCAAGGGGCCACACTAGACAAAACATGGTGAATGATAGCTGATGGTGGGTCGTCATGGCAAGGGGTGCACTTTGTTATAATCCAATAAAAATGACTGTAGACATCCCATGCAAATGGTTAGGGTTATTAATAATGCCAATGAGTGTGCCTGTGTGCATTGCTTGTCATGTAGGTACATGGTTGATTTATAAATGTGTTCATATGGTTCACTAAAGTACCACCTGTCTGACATGATAGCCCCGTATGTGCCCATCAGTCAATTCATGACAGACACATGCTGTTTCCCTTGCATCATTGTGTCCGCCACTATAGTATGCCTATGTGTCCACTAACCACATGCACTGGACCAGGGGTGGGTTGGTGCTGCATGTCAGCAAATGTCATATATTTATGGCTTACGGCTCACAGAGAGCCAAGTCATGATGTCAGATGCATGGGTGTCCTGCCATTTCTAGTTAGACTGCCCTTTGATCCACACGTGCATATTTGTCAGGACACACATGACTACAAATGTCAATCTCTGTCCATGTGCAGATGATGATGCTGCGGATACAGAATTGGAGGAGCAAGAGGAGGAAGAAGAGGTGCTTGTATGTCAGTCTACCAGTCAAAGCCATGGTTTAGAGCACAGTGAAAATCCACACATGCTACAGTCCATTATCAGTCATTCTCTCGCCTCTTCAGACTTTTCTGATTCTGCTGATTTGGATGCGGAACCAGAAGTGAAAGACTCGCTGAGGGTGAAGGGGAGTTGCCCAATTGGCAGGACAGATGGGGCTGTTGAGTCTGCGGCAGTGAAGCTGCTTTCACAAGGCCAATCAGTGGTGGAACCCACGTCTGCAGTGGTTACGGCTGCAAGCCCACCCTCCCATGATTTGGTGTCAGGATCTGGGGCTGATGACCGATGAGGGATGCAGACCTACAGCCAGCGACAGGTCCACTGCAGAAATGGGCCTGGTCCCTTTTATCATACCTCTGTGGGCCGAGCACATGTGGTGGATATGTGCAGGCTGGAGAGACAGTGTAGGAGCAGCAAATGTGTATCGCCATCCGTCATGGCAGTGTGTTCGATCGAATTGAAGAGTGCATGGATCAACTGGCCAAGAACATGACCTCACCAGCAGCCAAGATGCACAACGGCTGCAGATCATGGAGTCATCAAGCCGCTCTCACATACTGAGCATGGAGGCCAACATCAAGGGCCGACAGGCTGATCTGAAGTGTATGCAGGATTCTCTGCATGCAGATGGTAGGGCACACAGAGAGGCCCTGAGATGTGAGATGTTAGCTTCTTGTAGATCAAATCGCTGTGGGAAGGAGAGCTTGAGGCCTGCACTGCATGATGAACTCTCAGGCACAAAGACACTGTTCCACTAGGAGATGGATGCCATCAGGCAGACACTGTCCCAGCAACTTGGTGCGTCATGAGGGAGTTTGCATGCATACTTTGTAGCCATTCGTGAGGAAGCACATAGGGACCTCACCGCCATTAGGATGTTGCTGCATGCATCCATGTCATAGCTGGCCCTGACCAATGAAGACCAGGCCTTGGCACTGGAAGGGTTCAATCCTCCAGATTAACTGCAGGATGGTGGGCCAGGCACACCCATGCCTCCTCAGCCACTGTTGTCATGATGTCCATGAGCCCATGGAGGGTTTTTCTTCTTTTTTTTTTTCCAGCTCCGGTGGATATTGACATGCAACCTGCCCCACCAGGCTGTACATTTATTTTTATCCCCAGTCCAGAATGGACATTTTCATTTACCTTACCGGTGTGGTCTGTTTTTGTTTTTATTGACCCCTTGATTGGGATGAAACCATTTTTCTTATGTTTTAATACCCTTGTCCAGGACAGAGGCATGTGTTGTTTATTTCCCCAATCCAAGATGGACTTTTTAAATTAATTTTTGTTTTCCTTGAGAGATGTGCCTTTGCCCTCTTAAAGGAATTGTGAGTGCAGTACTGGAGATGCAGCCATGCACAGTGGTGTCAACCGCCATGGTTGCCTTGAGAACAACAGGATGACATGTGCAGCAATGGGTTGATGGACTTTTTACACATTTATGATATGCATGGTTTGCTACTATTGCTGGTGACATACCATGTACCATATTGTTGCAGTGATCCTGAATCCAGTGACTGCACTCCATGGGGATTCACCCTGCACACTTTCACCCCCTACTCCCCATGCCATCTGCCAGGCAGTGGCCCTCATTTCACTAATGTGGAGGGAGGTACAGTTTCCAGTAGAGGGTGATGAAGGAATCACATCAAGGCAGCTCTGTCAGCAGGTAAGTATGAACACAGTCTATCGTGTTATATCTATATTAGTCATCACCACGATATTCTCACAAATTACATTTCTGGGGGTTGTGAGAAACCTGAGGTTATTCTTACTCCTATAACTCCTGGATCCTCTTCTCAGGTGGCTGAAGAAAGGCCCTTACTCTTGGATCCTGACCCTGGGGGTTTGAGAAGCGAGGGAGGATCACCTGAGTGGAGGGTCCTCCGAGTTTGGGATTAGATTACCCTCAGGCAAGATATGGTATCCCCTTTTGTTAATAATGACCTACCTAACCCTCCCGCAATCTTTATGGGCTACTACAAGACTACTCCCATAATTTCCCCACATTTGACAGTTAACAGTACTGGGACAAAGAAGAGGAGAATGTTTTTTTGTTTGTTTGTTTGTTTGTTTTATAATGCGCACCAAACCCAGAGGTAACTGGGTGCAAAGCATACAAGAATACTTGTAGTAAACACTGTATCTTTCTTTTACCACTCGGGTACAGGGACAAAGAAGATGCCTGCAGAGAGTCAGGCATGTCCCGTTAATCAAGGACATGAAAACCCAAGTGAATACACATACTTGCAACCTGTTAACTGGTTGCAGGTGTATACAATGAAGGTCAGAGAAGGAGATAGGTGTTAGGCAGAATCATATGCAGTACCCTTTGGGAACAACACACACAATTAAGACTATAAGTGCAAGTACAAATTCACTTTTGGTAAATGCCTGTACTACACAGTAAAGTGGTACCGATGGCTGAGCAGCCAGACTTATCTCAAGCAGTATCAGAAGTTACACGAAGGACAGTAATTACTATGGTTCAAACAAACACTGACTCAAGGTAAAAGAATCAACATTTATTTACACATTCATTTGTAAAACAGTTCACCAAGTAAAGCAGCAGAAAAATCAAGATCTTAATGTACTACACAACACCCAATCAATTCTGGACAAGTTAAGCTAAAAATGAAGTGTGAGCAAAATGGCATTCCAGCAATTTAAAAAGGTAGGGAAAGACTAGGACAAGTAAATAAGCAGGGCAATCTAGAAAAGGCAACTACGGTGAGGAAATCAAATCAAGAGGCCTGGACCAAAGTCTTTGCAGAGGATCACACAGTTCAAAGTAGTTTGCGGTTAAGTCTTTGCCAAGAGTTCAGAACATAGTTGGTCGGACGAAAAGTTACTTTAAAGAATAGAGAAGGACAAGCCCTCGGATTGGTGAAAGATTTCAAACATTTTCACCGCGGTCGGACGAAACGAACAACCGGGTTTGAACAGCACCTTAAATGGAGAAGAAGGCTGTAGCTGAGGCAGAAGTTCCTGGCAGAAGTTCATGGCAGATCCTGCAGGCTCAGAGTTCCTGAAGGGACTGTCATACTGACATGAAGGAGGAAGACTGGAGGGTCCTGCACTGCCCAGGGAAGAAACCAGCAACAGAGCAAAGCAAAGAATAAAAGGTGCGCTCTTTAAAACCCAAGCAGGATCCGGTCCTCGTGGCTTTCCGGTTCACTGCAGCTGTAGAGAGCAAATTCGACCAGGGGAGGGAGGCCTTGCTTGCCAGGCGAACTGGTTTGTCCCACCAGCACAAGGGGAGAAAATCCCTTGCAGATCTTCTCTTTTTTTTTTAAACTTCTTTTTATTATAAGCGTGGCAGCAAAACAACAGGCGAACAGCGTCAGGCAGAAACATTGTTAAAGAACAGTGCACATAGCGTAGGTATACAGAAGTTACTACACATATTAAACAATCGAAGAGCAAAATGCAGTAAAATCGTGAAAAGGGGTATCAGGGGACTATGACTGGGTTAAGGACCCAGGCTGGCTGGGGGAAGCCGGGAAGGAGGGGGTGACCTGAGTCTCGGCTAGGTCAGACATATAGGAGCGGAACCTGAGCCAAATATTTCTAGGTCTGGAATGTATGGGTTGTAGGTGGGACCAGGTTTCTTCCGTATCAGAGGCCCACGTTACCGCTCTCAACCATTGGGCATGTGTGGGAGGGATGGGGCGAAGCCAACAGAGCAGGATAGAGCGCACCGCGAGGACTAGGCAAAGACCAGCTAATTTCTTGGAATCTCGGGGGAGGCCTGGGAGATCATGAAAGAGACATACCAGCGGGGAGAGAGCAATGGGGTGGACAATCACAGCAGACACTGTCGAACAGACAGCCTCCCAGAACTGAGCGAGGCGGGGGCAGGACCAAATCATGTGGATATAGTCGGCTTCGTCCCGACCGCATCTGGGGCAGTTGGCAGGATAGTCGGCAGACATACGATGCAGTCTGATCGGGGTATAGTGGAATCTGTGAAGAACTTTGAATTGGATAAGTTTGAACCGGGAATTGAGGGAGACCCGCTGCGTGCGGTCGCATATGTGGGTCCAGCGGTCATCGGACATCTCCACACCGAGGTCTGCCTCCCAGGCGCGTTTCAGTTTAGTAAAGTCTGAGATCGATCTGGACTGCAGCATGGTATATAGCCTAGAAATCTTGCCCCTCATAGGGGTGGGGGAGGTGAGCTCCTCAATTGCGGGGTCGTCAGGCGGTAATGCAGGGAATGTTTGGTAATGTCGTTTAAGGGTCTTCCGAAGGGATGCGTATTGAAGCCATACACTCCGGTCTCTTCTCAGAGATAAGGGGAGGTCAGGCCACTCGACGAATATACCCTGGTCAAATACGTCGCGCAGCAGCTCGAAACCCGAGTCCGCCCATCGGCGCACCGCTACCAATGGGACCCGTGGGACCCCAGGGAGAAAATTCCAAAGTGGGAGATTGCCATGGAAGGCATAGGCAGTGCCCGTCAGATTCCACATTTTTGCTAGTGCAACGGATGTGCAGGCGACCGGGTTCTGCGAATTCCGAGCCAAGAGGGCGGGTTGCAACACCAGGGAGCGGATGTCTCGATCAACCACTGCGAGCTTCTCAAGTCGGGCGTGCGGAGCAGGATCCGTGGTATCAAACCAATAGGAGGTATATTGGATTTGTGATGCCAGCCAGTATTTAAAAAAGTTAGGGGCACCAAAGCCCCCGTAAGACATGGGAGCGGAGAGGGTTCCGATTTTAAGGCGGACCGCGCCTGAGTGCCAGAGAAAAGAGTTCACGGTGCGGTCCATGTCGCGGAAAAAGCCCCCCCCGGCCATAAGGGAACATTAGCGAACCTATAGAGCAGCTGGGGCAATACCACCATCTTCAGCAGGCCAATTCTGCCAGCCAGAGATATTGGGAGCTTGTCCCAGACCTGGATCTTGGCTGTCAAGTGTGAGAGATACTTCTGGTAGTTTTCGTGGAATGTCCGCTCGTATTGGCGAGCCAACACCGTCCCAAGGTCAGTAAATGTGTCTTGGGCCCATGTGAAACCGAAGGTGTCGGGAGGGGGAGAGGTACATTCCGTGAGTGGGAAGAGAGTGGATTTCGAGCAGTTCACTTTAAGGCCGGAGATCTGGCCAAAACGGTTAATGTCTGCCAGTATAGGGGGTAAGTTGGCCGACGGAGAGCGCACAAACAGCAACGCGTCATCCGCATAGAGGGACACTATGTCCGTATGTCCCGCGGGGCGGAGACCCCTGTGAGCATGGAGTTGGCGGAGCATGTCGGCGAAAGGCTCGATTGCTATCGCAAAGAGCAGAGGAGAGAAGGGGCATTCCTGTCTCGTCCCCCTGGCGATCTTGAAAAGGGGAGAATAGCGGTCACCAGTGCTGACCCTGGCAACCGGCTCAGAATAAAGCAGTCTGACCCAGGAAATAAAAGAGGGGCCGAATTTACAGCCCTCGAGGACCCGCCATAGATACCTCCATGAGACCGAGTCAAATGCCTTTTGCATGTCAAGGGCAACAGCCACAGCGTGTGTGTCGGGACTGATTCTATCGATAATGTTGAATAGCCGCCTCAGGTTCAGAGAAGTGGAGCGACCCGGGATAAAACCAGCCTGGTCTGGATGGATAATAGATGGTAGGAGGGGAGCCAGCCGGAGAGCCAGAGCCTTGGCAAATATTTTGACATCGCAGTTTATGAGAGACAGTGGGCGATACGAACCGCACTGCGAAGGGGGTTTACCGGACTTAAGTAGCACTGCAATCGTGGCTTCACGGAAAGAAGGAGGGAGTACCCCAGCACCAACGGACTCCTCCCAGAGAGCCAGCAAGTGAGGGAGCAGTTGTGACTTGAAGCGTTTATAAAACTCGACTGGGATACCGTCCGAGCCAGGTGTGCGGCCCGAGGATAGGGAGTCAATTGCGGCCGAGAGCTCCTCCCGTGTGAGTGGGGAGTCAAGGGAACCCGCGGCCTCTGGGGACAGAGTAGATAGAGGGAGGGCATCGAGAAAGGAGTCAATCTTCGCCAACGAGACCTCATCAGCGTTGGAATACAGAGATTCGTAAAAGGTGAAGAATTCCCTATTGACCTCCTGTGAAGAGACCGCCATGGAGCCATCAGATCTCTCAACCCCGAGAATGTGCGGGGGCCCCGTCTCCTGTCGGATCAACCTAGCTAGAAAGCGGCCGGGGTGCTCCCCCTCTCCATACCTCCTCGCCACGCCAGGGTTATCGAGGAACCTCTGCTCGCGGTCCGCAAGAGAACGGAAATTGTCCAGTTCCTCCCCGATGTCAGCGAGGTTACCAGAGGTAGAGTGTAGTGAGCATGTAGCTTCCAGAGATGAAAGTCTAGATTCGCTGGTGGCAAGGTCCCTGCAGATCGACTTAAGAACCCAGTTCTCCTTAGACAGCGCAATCCCTCTAGTGTAAGCCTTGAATGACTCCCATAAGGTGGCGTGGGACGTTACCGAGCCCGTATTGGTCTCGAAGAACTCTTCAATCGACAGCTCAAGTTCAGAGCAAAACTCTGGGTCCAGTAGGGAAAGGGGTTTCAATTTCCAGTGTCGGGTGAGGGTGGGATCGGGGCCCTAATCTACTGTAATGGTGACGGGAGAGTGGTCAGAAAGGGTTCTCGGAAGGATCATTAGCTGAGTTACACTTTTGACCAGTATGTTAGAGATCACCCACCTATCAATACGAGAATAGGAGTCGTGAACCGAGGAGTAAAAGGAGTAGATGCGGGAGTCCGGGTAGAAGAACCTCCACGCGTCCACCATGGCCAGACAGGGAAGGGAGGACAGCGCCGCATAAGCCGCCCTGGAGAGGTGACGTGGCCTGGAGCCCGATCTATCTAGGGTTACATCGAAGATCGTGTTGAAGTCCCCACCCCAGAGGATTGGGACAAGGGGGAAACCATTGAGAAGGGAGGTGACCTGCACATAAAATTCCGGGTCATCAAGGTTAGGGCCATAGATGTTCAGGAGAATCACTTCCTTGTGGTGCAGCATGGCGTGGAGAAGTACATATCTACCCTGGGGGTCAATTGTCGAGGATCTTCTCTGTCGTTGAAGTTTAGAGATTCAGACCCACAGCAGTGCTTCACTGGGAGGTTCAGCCATGGTAGATGTCCTCTTCTGTAAGCTTCTCTTCGGTTATCTCGATCCAACAGCGACTCTGCCTTCTCATTCCCAGAGACCTGCTTTTATGCAGTTTTCCCCCATTCACCCAGACCTGCTTTCTATCACACAGCAGGGTGGCTGTCCTGGCGGGACAGTCACCACAGCCAATCACATAGAGTGCAACATGGGTCTCCAAGGAGACCCCGTGCAGGGAGTCTCAAACCCCTCCATCACATCCTGTCCCCCTCAGACATTCAGGTGCCTAAGGACGGCTTCTGTGCAGAATCCCGCCAAAGGATGGCGAACAGAGGAACCAAACCAAGTTTGGCGTGCAGAGTAAAACACGAGAAAGACCTTTACAAAAAGAAATGGCGAATAAACCCAGCCAGAACTAAATAAAAGTAAATGGGATCCAGCAGAATTAAGTTCGAGGATACTAACTTAGCCTAAAACAGTACCAAGGCTATTAAATAGACCGCAGTAGGAAAAATAGGGTAGATACCACTGCCACCAGCCAAATCTTAAAGAAAGGGGAACAAAATAATGTTCCATGATAAACAGACACAAAGGGATAACTATTAACCCTTTCCAGAACTCTATGTAAGATAGTTTGTACTGGGTCTGCAAATTTAAAAAGACTAATAAAGTCAATGGCAACTTTACATGTTCTAGGAGACAGTAGTCACTCCCAGAAAATGGAGTTTAAAGAGGGAAGTCTGAAAAAGACAACCCTTTGTCACTGCACTAAAGGTGAAAAACATAAAACCTACAAATCCAGCAAAGCTGCTGAGGAACTCAGTAGGTAAGGGAAATTAGCCATTCTGGAGAATTCTCCATAACACTCACCACCCCCCTCCCCAGACTAAGGGACAAGAGGATTTCATCCACTCCTGGATGAATCTCCTGTTGCAAGTGGGTTAAATGGACTGCTGAGTACACTAGCAAGCTTTTGTAACCGTTGCTAGGAAATATTTTACCGATGGTTTTCATTTGTAGACTATATGACCTACAAACCTATTGTGGTACATCCCTCTTTTATAATATATAGGGGATCTGTTCTAACAGTCCCTGCAGAAGTTGTAACAACCTCTGAACCTACCATAGGCTTTTTAAAGGGGTCCTTGGAAAGGAATCCCTTTGATCTAGAGGAGCTTCTATGGTTCCTCACCACCTCTCTCACAAGAGCAGGTTGGATCTCAGGCATCTTGGTTGGAGGGGTTGTGGTCAAGCATGGTACATGTTTCCACTTCATCTGAGATCTGATCTTACCTATTTTAGAAGTTTCCCTCCTAATCCTCGGATTTACATTGGAGTCTTCAGTAAAAGCTCCAATAGTCTTATGGTGTTTAGCCTTAGACCTATTTGTCCTGGTTTTTCATCAGCTTTGAGAATTACCAGTTCTCACAGGCCTAGAGGGGGGTCCAAAGACTTTACAATTGGATGGGCAATGATGGAGCTTGGTTGGGGCTCCCATTTCCCTACTATACTAGCTTCAGATTTGCCTGGGTTAGAGGTTAACTTACTAACACCAGGGCTTGTAGTGGGGTTCTCTGTAGAGGTTCCCACAGGATCAGAGTGGTCTCTTAAGGTTGCCTCTCTAGCCAATTTGGTTTGGTTGTGTTTTCTCTCACTGGGAGGTCTGGGGGTACTGGATACTACTCCTAGAGCTTTTAGATCATTCGCCAACAGGACTCAGCCAGGCACCTCATTCTGGACACTGACAGGAATCCTCACTGTCATACTATTACACTGAATGAGAGCTGGTTGAATTGGAACCAACTGGACAGAGCCTCCAGAAAATGTAGTGGGACATTTGGGTGTTTTAGCATCATCCTCAGGCTTGAAAAAGCTTTCGTGCACTACTTTTCTGCTGGCCTCAGTGTCTCTCCTGTCAGGAGTATCCTGGCCACTGACAAAAACACTGTCCATATAATGCCCTCTAGAGTTTTCTGGAATGGAGTTGTACACATCCATATTCTGTTTCTTACCCAGACCCATGGACTCTAAGGATACAGTTGCCTGAAGACCCAAGGGTGCTTCAGCAAATAGTTCAAAGTGGGCACTAGCCATTTGTACTTCTTCCTCTGGGGAGAAGGCTAAGGAGGCAGTGCTGATCCCTGCAGGTTTACCCTTGCACCTGGGATCTCCTTTCACATGGTCAGTTGACCCACAAACATAGCATTTACCAAATGCTCTCTGGAATGGGGGTTTCTGATGACCTCTCTCTGGTTGAGTACCAGAGGATTCACTAGCCCTATTTGTTTTCCCATATGGCTTACCCTGGTTATGTTTGGGGGCCTCTTCTGGATTGGAGGTATTAGAATTCTCCTTGTTATCTTTCTTTGGCTACTTTCCGTCATCCTTCCTCTGAGTTGTCCCAGAATCCTTGTGAGTAGCCCTGTTGGCAACCCACAAGTCAGCAGCCTTAGCTAACTTCTTTGGATCTATCTCCTTAGAACCAGCCAAGTGCTGTCTGATCTCAGGAGAGCAGGCATTATAAATTGACTCTAACATAACAAGATTTCTCATACCTTCATAAGTGTTTACTCTGTTACCCTTACCCCAACCATCTAAGTTTTTTCAAACATTCACATACCCAGGTAGTCCAAGGGCTACCATAATGGTTTTTGAGGGTCCTAAACCTCTTAAGGTACTGGGAATGGGTCTTCCCAAATCTAGCAATTAAAGCTAGCATCACACACTCATAATCCATCCTATCCACCTCCCCCAACTCCATCACAACATCAGATGCAACAGTGGGTAGCCTAGAGAAAAGCCAATGAAGCAACTGATTCCCTGTAATGTGTTGAATCCAATGGTTATATTCAAAAATTGCCAACCATTCCAAAATATCAAGCTTAGCCCCATACATACCAACAATCTCTTTAGGCATACAGGTTCTCTTAGGACTGGAAGACCTAGAAGACTCTGGGAGGGAAGCATTTTCCAAAGACAACTTTTTCATTTCTAAGCCATGATTCAACACCATTTTTTTTTGGATCATTTAGACCTTTACAAAATTAAAATATTCTTTTTCCAGTTTTTAAAATGTTCAGTAGCTCTTTACATTTCTTAGACTTAAAGTGCTCAATATTAATATAACAACTTTTGTGAAAAGACTCCCCAAAAAAACAATCAATCAACAGATACAAAATGCAGCATCTAATATTTCTCCACCTCCTTTTGTCTTTCCAATGTCCACATAGAGCGGAAGAAGAATATTCTTGCCGCTCCCACGTTACCCCTTATTTTCTTCTGGAGCACTGGTCACAATCTGCCGTGTTTCGTTAGAGGTCAGGGCGATCTTGGTTAAGACCTTACCTACTGCAATTGTTAAGTCAGTACTGTGTCCTGATATCAAAAGGTTCCAGAAGTTTTCTGAAAGAAGATACTCCATTTTATTTACCAACTTTGAAAAGTACATTACTCTCGTTTACCAAGTCCATTCGCAATCACGAAGAAGATGCTGCAGATTTTGTTTATTCGGGTCTGCAGAAACATTGCAGAAAGTGATGGCATTCTGCCCTTGCCCTCTCCTATTCAGAATTTTGCCTGTGTGAATTAAGTTTAGACGTGTTCGAAGAAAGATATTTCTTGATTCACTATCTGGATGTTTTTGTAGGTACTTTGGTACTTCTTCCAATTTTTTATCTATAATTGGGAAACTATTCTTTGGTTTTGCGAGTCACATTTCCAACCCTGTTTTAATCCAGTCCATTGTTTCTGTTTCTTTTTTAATTTTCTGGGGGTTTTCTTTAAGTGTATCCACCGATAGGTCAGCCTTTATCAGACTTCTCATCACTTTTACTTCCAGCTGTTGCAAAATCTTGGACTTATCCGATTGATATTGTTGTTTTATATCCTCGTATAGCGGGTTGCTTTGCGGAATTATTATTAACCTGTATAGTGAGAGCAATCTCCAGGCCGCTTGTTGCAGCAATGATTTGAGGCCAAGTTCTAATCTTAGAACTGCCATGGGGACACAATTGGGCAAACCCAAGAATCTTTTCCATAATTGGCTTTCCACTTTTTGCAAATCTATGTCCCATGATAATGGTTGGGCCTCCATGCCATACAATATGAACAGAATTATTTTGGAGACATAAAACTTTAGTAATGGCATAATTGTTATGAGCGCTGGTACTTACAGACACCGGAGATGGTAACTATGGCGACGGAGGCGCCGTATTGCCACAATCTGCATCTCCCCTCATAAGATGGTGTCGGAGTTGCAAGGTAGCAGTCTACTCATTCTCTCCTCTCCCGGAAATAGTACTTACACCTCGATTCCTACAACACGGCGCATTGCTACTGTTAGCAGAGGCTGCGCTTCATAAGTCCGATTCTAGATTTATTAAGATCTTTCTTTTCCATTAATCCCAGCAGTTCAACCTACGGAATTCCTCTCTGACTGTCATTCCTTCTTTCAGAGCCTCCCTCTTCAACTTTCCCTCATCGGGACCAATAGTGCTCTCAGCGGTCCCTTGCAAACATCAAATCCTTTTGGAATACAGCCTCGCCGTAGGTATTCCCCTCGGTATATAATTTCACTTACTGTGGAGTCACCATTATGCCTTTGTTTCTTATATTCTTACTTCTGTAAACAGGGAAACCTACATTCCATAGGACTACCTTTCCCAGCCTGCACCCCGGTTAAGACACGGGATCGGATCGACAGCGGTCCTTCCTACAAACTTTCTATACCGGTAGGTTTAGGAACAAATGTACTCCTTTCTCTCTCTCTCGCCATACTCTGAATTCTAACCCTTCATTTAGGTGACACTTTTCCCACTTCGAACAAAACAACCCCCCTCGTTTCATCTCTGCCAAGAATCTTACCAATGCAGAAAGAAAGGTACATCACCCAGATCGCTATCTTTCTTTGATCCTTGGAGCCCATAACTTATTGTGCTCTCTCTTTCACTACAGCCACCTACAGCTCCCAGAATCCCACTCACCTGATGTCCGAGTGATCTCCAAATCCCTGAGACCTGCACTGCAGCGGCTCCGCTACGCAGACGTCAACGCTCTCTAGCTGCCCTAACGTCAACACCCGCAGGGTTTTCTCCCCCTCGAGGGTTTCCCTGGAGCTTTCTCCTCGGCTCCGGTTTTACTCGGACCGGAGGAGAGAGTTCGAGGTGAGCCTTCCATTTCACCTTTCAGAAAAGAAGACCAGGTCAGTGAGTTTATTTTCTGTTATCCTATTGTTGCCTTCCAAACCAAATGCAGTCATAATAGATAGCAACGCCCGAAGAGTAAAGAGTAGCTTTTCCCTAAACCACCCTTTCAGGACATCTTCCTAGGGTGTATTTGTTTTTCTGTTCCTTCTTACGGTTAGAGGCAACAATACAGGGATAAAGAACACTCAACTCATGGAACAACATATGGCACAGCTGCTTGCAGCTGTACAAGCACTATCTGCTTAAGTCCAACAGCTTAAACAAGAAAACATACAGTTGAGGCAACAGTCAGGTCGAACTGCCCAGAGTTCAGAGGCACCTCCCGGTCCTCTGCCCTCGAGAAAGTTTGACGGCAATCCCCATGCGGTTAAAGAATTCTTGGAATCGTGTACTGTTCAATTTGCCTTTATGGCAGCCTTTTTCCCTTCAGATCGGGACAAAGTGGGTCATATGATTGCTCAGATGACGGGAGCCGCTTTAGCCTGGGCAACCCCATTAGTCACCTGTAACAATCCCATAGATGATTCTTATTCCGCTTTTTGTAATAGTGTCAAGAGTATGTGTGGCAGACAAGAAGTCACCATTGCAGCTCACAAAAGTGTAATGGATATTAAACAGGGAAATCAAGACATCTTGACCTATATAACCAAATTTAAACAGTTGGCTGCAGACACGGCGTGGGCTGATGATGCATAGATGACGATCTTCAGACGTGGGTTGTCAGAAGAGTTAAAGGACGAGGTGTTTAGAGTTCCTCGTCCACACAACCTGTCTGGATACATAGCTTAAGTCATGCAGGTGGACTATCGGGTCCAAGAACGCAACTGTGAAAAACGGAAAGGTAGAAGTCCCAAGACCAGTTATGAAGGTCTTTCTCTGCAAGTCAAACCCCAGCTTACCGAGGAGCCTAAGCAATTGGGTCCCACACGTGGCCCACTTTCAGCAAAGAGCGATTGAGAAGAAAATCATTAGGGTTATGTATGTATTGTGGGGCCAATACACATACCGTCAAAGAATGTCCCATTACCCCATCAGGAAGACGAGAAACGCCAGTGCCCGGCCGTGAAGGGAACCACGGTACAGGGTTCGAAATTCCGCAACTAGTTCCCTACAAATCACCCTCACAGCTTCCCAAACTCTCCCTTCTGAAAGTCCCATGATCGTATTAAATGTCTCGTTAGCCTGGAACAACATAAGGTTGGAAAACGTACCTGCACTTATTGATAGCGGGGCAGCAGGCAATTTTATAGATGATCATTGGGCTAAGAGTCATGATATTCCCTGCACCGCTAAGAACATGGCGATCCCAGTGGAAAGCTTGGATGGCAGTCCTCTCACATCTGGTCCCATCAATAGCCACACCTATTACTTAACCATGACCATAGCTTGTCATAGAGAGACAGTGGATTTGGATATCAAAAGGACAGCCCATTACCCGGTTATTCTGGGGTTACCATGGCTAGGGGTTCACAACACTTATATCAACTGGACAGCCGGAACCTTGTTCTTGGGATCCGAACAGTGCATTCATCACTGCATAAACTCTACACTCCCTTTGCCACACCATGGACCACCAAACCATGAAAATAACACCAATTCTAAGGTGTTAAACGAAGTCACCACCCTTGCTCTCGAATATCGAGAATTTCAGAAAGTCTTCACTCAGACTGAATACTCAGAACCTCCACCACACCGTCGAGATGATTGTGCTATTGATTTACTCCCAGATAGTCCTCTCCCGTTCGGTCGCATGTACATTTTGTCTTCTAGGGAGAAAGAAGTATTGAAAGAGTACCTACACACAAATTTAAAGAATGGTTTAAGTACAGAGTCAACCTCACCGGCGGCAGCATCCCTTTTTTTAACCCCAAAAAGGAACACCACAGAACTGCGCCCTTGTATTGATTACAGGGGTTTAAACAAAATCACCATTCCAGATAAATATCCCATGCCACTTATCCCCGACATATTGGAAGCAGTTCGAGAAGCCAAAATATATCTGAAACTCGATTTACGAGGAGCCTACCACCTTTTCCGCATAAAATCCGGAGACAAATGGAAAACAGCCTTTAGGACTCCCTTTGGCCACTTCCAATATAGGGTCATGCCCTTCGGTTTGTCGAACGCACCCGCAGTTTTCCAGAGGTTCATGGACCACATATTCGCTGACATAGCGTTACATTATGTTATTGTCTATCTTGACGACATCTTGGTGTTTTCCTCTTCCAAGTCGGACCATGTGGCTCATGTAAAAGAAGTATTTAACAGACTCCAACAACAACATTTATATTGTAAACTAGAAAAATGTGAATTTCACAAGGAGAGAGTTACCTACTTAGGATATGTGCTGTCCGATCAAGGAATATCCATGGATCCTACCAAGATCACTGCAATCACAGAATGGACAGTACCAAAATCGATCAAGGAGATACAGAGGTTTCTGGGCTTTGCCAATTTTTATCATCGGTTTATAACACATTTTTCTTCTCTAACTCAGCCTCTAAATCAACTACTAAAGAAGGGGAGTACCTTCCTTTGGACAGAGGAAACACAAAAATCCTTCGATAAACTCAAACTACTGTTTACGGAAGCACCTCTCCTAGTTGTGCCGGATCAACAACGCCCATTCATAGTGGAATCCGATGCTTCAAACCAAGCCTTAGGAGCAGTTCTCCTACAACCAGATTCAAGGAATACAGAAAGACCAGTGGCCCATCTCTCTAAAACTCTCTCTCCCACCGAGAGGAATTACACAGTATTGGAGAAAGAGTTGCTGGCCATGAAATGGGCATTCGAAGATTGGCGTCACCTACTTTTAGGATCCCAGCACCCAATCGAAGTCAGAACAGACCATCATAACTTGCACTCTCTTCAATATACACAGACGTGTAACAGCCGACAAGCCCAGTGGGCTCAGTTATTTTCCCCCTTTCGAATATGATTTACCTTTATACCTGGCAAATGAAACCATCAGGCGGATGCTTTATCTCAAAGGGACTCCAGAGAACACTATCCTTTCCAACCAGAACCAATCTTCCCCAAAGCAATCTTTGTGCCTGTTATTCATCACTTTTTACAAAAGGTAAAGGAGAAGTCTAAGGAATTGGAATCCTCACAGTCAAATTTCCTCTTGCAGCACGGGTTAACAAAGAGTAGAGGTCTTCTGTTCAAAGACGAGAAAGTATTCATGCCTGATGAAAACTTACAAAAAGAAGTGTTGAGACTTTGTCACAATTCCAAAGCAGCAGGACACAGAGGAGTCACTAACACATTAGAACAGATCCAGAGGCATTTCTGGTGGCCAACTCTTTGACTGAAAGTTCAGGACTACATCGCATCATGTCCCACCTGTCTACAGACCAAGACTCCCAGACAACCTCTGATTGGTGAATTAGCTAGAATGCCCCTGCCCACAAGTCCATGGCAGGTCATTTCTACCTATTTTATAGTCGATTTGCCTTCATCCGAAGGTTGTTCAACCCTTATGGTTACGGTCGACACTTTAACCAAAATGGCTAATTTCCTCCCTCTACCTTCTATACCTTCTGCACCCCAGATGGCACAAGTCTTTCTGTACCGCGTTTTTTCCCTCCATGGCTTACCTGATACTATCATTTCAGACCGAGGTCTGCAATACACTTCCAAGTATTGGAAACACCTTTGCAGCACTTTAGGGATTTCCAAGGCTTTAAGTTCTGGGTATCACCCACAGACAAACAGCCAAACGGAACGTCTTAACCAAACCCTAGAGGGGTATTTACGATGTTATGTATCCACAACCCAAGACAACTGGAAGAGTCATTTACCTCTGGCGGAGTATGCATATAACAACACAACACATTCAGCCATCAAGACTAGTCCTTTTTTTTGTTCATATGGGTTTCATCCTTCGGTATTCCCTAAGGCGATACCTCATTCAACTCCACTTCCCTACTTGGACTGTACAGTGGGGTTAATACAACAAGGTCATGAGAATGCTAGGGCAGCATTGCAAAATGCCCAAGAAAGGAGTAAAAGAATAGCTGATCGTCATCGAACTCCAGATCCTTCTATTCACATCGGGGACTGAGTGTGGTTGGCCAGTAAATACCTCCCCAAGAGACTTGTTCCTTCCAAACTCTCTCCAAGATTCTTTGGCCCTTTCCCTGTGTTAGCAAAAAGGGGTTCATTTGCATTTAAACTGCAGTTACCTCAATCATGGAACCATATCCATCCCACATTTCATGTTTCACAGTTAAAGCAGGACGTTAGAAATCGCTTCCATCAGCGTTCGGCTGGTCTCCCCCCTCCAGTGATGACAACTTCGGGAACAGAATACAAAGTATCACCAATTTGCAATTCCAGGTACCGACGAGGGGTCCTTCAATACCTTGTGGATTGGAAGGGGTATTCCCAGGCAGAACGGTCTTGGGAGCCGGCCTCGGCTGTCCATGCCCCTAGACTGAT
Source organism: Ambystoma mexicanum (assembly GCF_040938575.1). Taxonomy (NCBI): domain Eukaryota; kingdom Metazoa; phylum Chordata; class Amphibia; order Caudata; family Ambystomatidae; genus Ambystoma; species Ambystoma mexicanum. The sequence continues at coordinate 1,125,064,131 of NC_090936.1, read as the reverse complement.
CCGCCCTTTTCACCGTTTCCACCCGGATAAACCGGGTATGGCCTCCCTTAGAAGGGGGCATACTGTTACGAGAGCTGGTACTTACGGACACTGGAGATGGTAACTATGGCGACGGAGGTGCCGTATTGTCACAATCTGCATCTCCCCTCATAAGATGGTGTCGGAGTTGCAAGGTAGCAGTCTACTCATTCTCTCCTCTCCCGGAAATAGTACTTACAGCTCGGATTCCTACAACACGGCACGTTGCTACTGTTAGCAGAGGCTGCGCTTCGTAAGTCCGATTTTAGATTTATTAAGAACTTTCTTTTCCATTAATCCCGTCAGTTCAACCTACAGAATTTCCTTCTGACTGTCATTCCTTCTTTCAGAGCCTCCCTCTTCAACTTTCCCTCATCGGGACCAATAGTGCTCTCAGCGGTCCCTCATGAACATCAAATACTTTCGGAATACAGCCTTGCCATAGGTGTTCCCCTCGGTATATAATTTCACTTACTGTGGAGTCACCATTCTGCCTTCGTTTCTTATATTCTTACTTCTATAAACAGGGAAACCTACATTCCACGGGACTACCTTTCCCAGCCTGCACCCCAGTGAAGACATGGGATTGAATCGACAGAGGTCCTTCATACAAACTTAATATACCGGGAATCTTACCAACGCAGAAAGAAAGGTACATTGCCCAGATGTCCATCTTTCTTCGCTCCTTGGAGCCCATAACTTATTGTGCTCTCTCTTTCACTACAGCCACCTACAGCTCCCAGAATCCCACTCACCTGATGTCCCAGTGATCTCCAAATCCCTGAGACCTGCACTGTAGCGGCTCCGATATGCAGACATCAACACTCTCTAGCTGCCCTGATGTCAACACCCGCAGGGTTTTCTCACCCTCGAGGGTTTCCCTGGAGCTTTCTCCTCGGCTCCTGTTTTACTCTGACCGGAGGAGAGAGTTTGAGGTGAGCCTTCCATTTCGCCTTTCAGAAAAGAAGACCAGGTCAGTGAGTTTATTTTCAGTTATCCTATTGTTGCCTTCCAAACCAAATGCAGTCATAATAATAATTGAAAATTTGCAAAGGCCATAGAAGATCTTTTTCATCTGCGGTACCGCTTTCTCAACCTTTAGCCTTATTTCCATTTCTACTTTGTTGGCTGAGGATGAGGAGTATACCATATACCCCAAGTACACCAGATCATCTGCTCTTGTGTTGGCTTCCCCTTCAAAGAGCCGTTTTCCATAGTGAATGTGCTTATTAGGATGTTTCAGCACCAAGACTTTGGCCCTCATTACGACCCTGGTGGAAAGCAACTGACCTGACCGCCATAGCGTAAATAGCGTTTCCGCTATTGCACGACGGAGTAAAGTGCGGCTAATTCTGACCCATCGGGCACGAGCACTACGCCATGGCGGAAGTGCAAAGTCCGCGATGGCGGAAATGTCCCCAAAACGCCCCTCACCGCCGTCGTACGGCGACCTAGGTGCAATTCCGCCACCGATCATAGCGGTCACCGTAATGAGCGGCAATCGGAAAATACGGTGACCGTAAATATACGGAAACGGAAGCAAAAACATGGTCCCGGAACGGGAAACAGCACGCCGCACACCTATAAAATCAGAATTTCCACACAACCATTATAAAAACTACCCTGAGACACATCCCAACCCGTCATCCACCCTAGTGAAACCAAAAACAATGGGAAAAGTAGCGAAAAAAGCGTGCGACCGCAAGCGGCAGGTCCACTTCTCCCGTGAGGAACTGACGGTGCTCACAGAGACCCTCCAGGAGAATGCTGCCGTCGTCTTCTTGACGCAAATGACCAGGACGGCACTTGCGAACAAGAAGGCCATATGGGCCCTGGTGGCACAGCGGGTAAGTGTGGTGGGGACCGCACCGCGCAACCCACAGCAATGCCGAAAGCGATGGGACGACTTGCGGATACGCGTACGGAGCATACTATCCGCCAACCGTAACATTGCCACAGCTACCGGGGGAGGATCGGAATCACCCATCAAGTTGACCCCCTGGGAAGAAATCTGTGCCTCCACCATTGGAATGGAGACCATAGAGGGAGTCGGAGGGATGGAGAAAGGAGTGCAGACATCCGAAGAATCAGGTAGGTGTCCCAAATAAAACAATGCTAAAACCACAATGTCCAATCATGTGAAGTACCATGTGTCCACATAGTGCAACCGAAACACATGTCCAGGAGAACGTCCACATACATTGGCCTGATAGCGCACATTAAAAGTCACATTAAATAAATAAATAATTAAAATTCCTAAAAACACCCTCTACACGTGCAGCAGGCACCCCCTAACTGCAGGCTGCAAAACAACTGCATCCTCAATCTACACAAAAATGTAAACACCTCCAAGGCCCTGACCCAAATCACCCTCAGGTACCACCCCAATGCATGTGATACATTGCCATTCCAATTTCCACAGACCCATTAATAACGCTCGCCCTCCTTTACTCCACCACAGGGTCCGATTCAAATGACGAGCTCCAGGACACCCCTACCAGCACACCTGCAAAGAGGGCCAAGACCAACGGCCAAAGACCCTCCACCTCAGCTGCACGGATCAAGACACGGCAGCAGCACAAATCAAGTGGCAGCACACAGGAGGGGACTTCAACAGGCACCCCAGCACCCAGCATGGCCACAACAGCACCACCACAGGCCCCCCCAATGGATGCCACAGAAGGCACTGCTTCTGGTGGCAGCAGCACCATAGGTGACACTGCATTAATGGCAGCATGCTCCGACACAGAAAACGGTGATGTCGATGTAGGATCCATCCATGACCTGTCTCAATCCCCCTGTTTGTTTCATCCCGTACACCATGAGGATACCACGCAGGGGCACTCACAAGACGACGACTGGCCATCCCCCACAAGCCCTGTGTCAAGGCAACATGAGGTGATCAGCCCCTCTGTGACACCACCGCAAATGGCCATGGCCCAGCAGAGGCAACAGTCCCTCGACCAGGTGATCGTGCAACAGCAGCAACTGGCCACGCTCCTCAAGGACCATGCTGATGAATGTGGGGGTACTAAGGCAGCCATAGAAACATGTACAGAGACACTAAGGGCACAAATGGAGAGTAGCACCGAGAGCCTGAGAGTCCAAATGGAGAGAAGCACCGAGAGCCTGAGAGTCCAAATGGAGAGAAGCACCGAGAGCCTGAGAGTCCAAATGGAGAGAAGCACTGAGAGCCTGAGGGGGGAACTGCATGCGACGTCCAAAGACGTATGTGGTGAACTTGCCGCTGTGCGCCGTGTGCTCACTGAGCTCTCACAAACCCTTAGGGACATGCATGGACGTGAGCAGGCAGAGACATCATCCGTTGCAAGTTCCGTCCAGGGCAGCCCCCAACGTAGATCTGGGAGGAACCTGCGCTCCACAGGCAGGGGTGCCCCTGATACCGGGATAGGGGGCTTGCAATAGCGTCTGCCCACTGACAATGAGCATCCTTGGACACTGGTGTTCGGGGGGGAGGTAGGAGGGTGGAGGGGGTGTGTTGGGCTTACTTGGGTGGCGGGTCGATGGGGTGTGTAACGTAATTTCACATATGCGATAAACTGTTCACTATCATCCAATGAGATGTGTGGACATTGATCTTTGTGTACGAGGCCATTATAGGCGTACAGTCCATATTGTGCATGTTCCAGACACACACAGTGCCACAAGTCCCGTGTCCATGTATCAGCCACCATGCGTGAGTGCTAGAAGCATGAATCTATGATAATCTGACGAATTTCACGTCCCTCCTGTGCCTCGGGGACTCCTTGAGGTGCTGCCACATCCCCACCCTCATCATGACCATATTCAGGTGCTTGCAGTTCTGCGTCAGGGGGCATGGGCACATTTCTACGTACGCACATGTTGTGTAGCATGACACATGCCATGACCATCTTTGCAACCTTCTCATGGCGGTACAGGAGTGCCCCGCCAGACCTGCTGAGGCAGCGGAAACGACCCTTCAGTAGGCCGAATGCCTGTTCTATGACTACACGGGTACGTGAGTGGGCATGGTTGTAGTCCTCCTCATGCTGGTTCTGTGGGTTCCGGAGTGGTGTAAGGAGCCATCTCTTCAGTGGATACCCGGCATCACCTGTATGTGGATAATAAAGGATGTTTGAGGAATGCCATTGCTACGTAAGCACCCCCCCCCTTCCTGCCAGGTCATTGCCGCATCACATACCCCACATTATCATGCATGAAATGAGACTCACCGAGTAGCCAGGATCTGTTCCCTGCGTGTCGCTCCATGTATCGTGGTATTGTAGAGTTCCGTAAGACCATGGAATCATGGGTTGATCCAGGAAATCGGGCACAACAATGTGTAATGATCCTGTTGGAGTCACACACCATTTGTACATTAAGAGAATGATATTGTTTTCGGTTGCGGTACTGGGCCTCCATGACATGTGGGACAACCAATTCCACATGGGTGCAGTCGATGGCACCAATGCAACCCGGTATGCTGCCAAGTGCATGGAATCCCACTTTTGTGTTTGTAATCTCCTGCTCCGAGCGTGGTAAAGAGATGTAGTCGTCTGCGTGCTTCAGGAGGGCATCGAGCACTTGCAATAGTGTCCATGACAACAGTGGCTGTGAAATGCCATGCAACTGTCCGACTGTGTGCTGGTAGGTGCCTGTGGCCAGGAAGTGGAGTACAGACACCACCTTCAGTAGGGGTGGGATGGCGGTTGGGCTATCTATCATGCTGACAAGGTCAGCGTGTGTCATGTCCACAATGGCGGTTATGGTGTCCCGGTCCAAACGGTAGAGGGTGTGGATCTGCTCATCAGTGAGGTTGAACGGATGTGCTCGGAGGCGTGGGATTGCGGGCTGCCTGCGTGGTGGTGGTGGCTGTGCTGGTGGGCCTTGCTGGCCCTGCCTTGCCCTCCTCCTCCTCCTGCGTCTCCTCTGTGCGGCCGGTTGTTGTAGTAGTTGTTGTTCGTCTTCTTCTTGAAGTTGGGGTACTTGCAGTGCTATCAGGTCCCCCAGGGCCAACATCGCTAGTCCTGCCGGTAGCATTTTGGAGTGGGTGTGGTTGTGGGAGGGGGTTGGGTGTGCAATTTATGTGTTTTCAAGCTGTATAGCCTCCACCTGTGGTGATTCATTCCACCTGTGCAAGCTGCAATCCCCTTTGGCCGAGCACGTCCCGCACACAACGCTGCAATTCGGCGCATGGCATCTTGCTATTACTATCATGTATTTCATCCCGATGGAAGTGAGATATTGGTTCATATGTTCATTATGCTATGGTCCCATTGTTTCACATACTATTTTTGCAGTCGCGAACAAACTTGTGAAGGGTCAGTGGAATGTAGTACTCGATTAACGGTGGACCCTCATGCAGCACTGTACCGCGGTTCACCGACGGGCGGGGCGTCCCATTTGTGAGTGAAGCCAGTTGCCATTTTCACACACTGCCGCACTACATGGATGAATTTGTGATTTCATGCGGTCACAGATGCATTTTCGACGTGATGTTGCAAATGAGGAATTCGAAGGACAGCGCTTTCGGTTTCCAGCTAGCGGCGAGGAGACGCCCACAGGTCTGACTGCAGATATAAAGTTCTATTGTTTTATGTCCTTGGGACAGGGGCCATGGCGAGAATGCAATGATTGATATGAATAGTATGGGATGCGCAATAGCGTAGTGGAGGATAAGGCAGGACGTTCCCAAATACATGTTTCTTCACAACACTAGAATTCCGGCCTGGAGCACAGAGGATTTTGCAGACTGCATTACGCACAGACTCAATGGAAGTTTCACATGTTATGTGAGTAAATAATCAGGCGTTTTCATACAGGGATGAGGGAATGATGTATGGATGCATGGACAGATGATTTAATAGAGAGTCTGCCATGTACATGGCTTTTTGGAATCTATCCACTTCCCCTGCGCTATGTGATGCAGGGCTGCCATAGTGGGACCATCATCTATCTGCCCTTGTTGAACCCTCCCTGTCTCGACGCGCCTTCGGACACTTGTGTCTATGCACGTTACTAATCCCATCTAATGGATTCTTTTTTAACAGACGCATGCACACAAACACTCGTTTGTAATAGTGTTTTCACCTCGATTTATATAGTTATGATTCGCAAGTGATTTTTGGGTGCGATTGATCCTTTTGAGTGGGCTAGCATGCATATGGCTGTGGATTTAGTGTGATCATTGAAGTGAGTAATTCAAATGGAGTTCTGATGCCCATACTATTCTTTTTCATTTCATTTGGGTGACAGGTATCTCCTCCCCTTTTGCCGCTGCCATCTGTATGCCACTCCTGCAGATGGCTTTTACTCCCGACACCTGCTGCTTCGTGTTAATCAGTGGAGCACCATTACGATCTTGTGGGACGATCGCCAATGGCCCACATGCCCTTACGCAGTACTAGTGGCTAGGAGCAACATTTCGACCTTTCAGCTGGACTAGTGCCTACCTAATGGGACGGCCCTGCGGTTCTAGGCGCTTCCATGTTGCCTTTTTGAACGTGAATGTAGCCCCTGTGTACCATGAAGGAACAGGGCGTCACACAAGAAGAAGCTGGTCATTTATTGCGGATGCAGCCCACAATAATGAAATATATTTTGGAGTTCATGACCTAATGGCTGTATGGGCCTGGTGATTTTGTTGTGCATTAAATTTTGATTGTGATATTGACCGTGTAGCGTTATTCTTTGCAAGTAATGTAGCATATTCCTATTTGTGGAGCGATGTATTGTGAGAAGATCTGCTTTGGGTTCCGGCTTCTGAGTATAGTTGCGTGGTACTGTACTGGGCGCGTTTGCCTACGAAGCCCAGTGAGGTCAGGGATAGGGCCTGCCATTATGACTATTTTAATGATGTCATGCTCATGGGAGGGGGATTAGCTTTTGTGTAACAGATGCCGGTCAGCCAGGTAGATTGGTGGAATGATGTGATTATCAGAAAATGGCTGGTCACAGGTGCCTGTGTTTGCGTGCGTTTCTTGGAGGGAGACTGAGGTCATGTTCATTGGAATAGCTTCTGTATTCGTGCCATCTGTGCCCTGCAGCTCCCATTGGCCCCTCTTGAGATGAGCCTGGCTGCTCAGTCACTCTGCCAACTTGTGTGGTACATGCTTATGCTGATGGTTGGTTTGTTTACTGGCAGGAGTACAGGGCTGGTGCAGTCTCACTCAGGATACTGCTTTGAATGTTGCCTTACACTGGTGTCAAACGATGGGGGGCCTGTTTTTGTTTGTCTCAGTTTTCAGTTCATGTTGCTGTACTTGAAGCTTCACATGCCTGTGCTGCATCAGTACGGCAATGGTGCCATGGCTAATATGAATGGCCACTCACATGGCACTTGGAGCCCCTACATTCATTTGTTCGTTGGCATGCATGGGTGACTTGTACATTTCACTGGTTGCATTGTGTGACTTCATTACACCTACGAGGAGTTGTGCAATGTGGCCAGGGAGTGGTGTACAGGCACTCTGTAGGGCCTTTTACGGTTGGTTCGCGATGCCGTACTTCTCACCATGGCGGAATGGTACTTGCCGCCATGCTTGATGGCGTTAGGTACATGTCCGCTAGGGTCAGAATTCCCGTACCGTTGCGCCATGGTGGTAATTACGGTTTTGCTTGGCGCGCGTGCGCGTACTTGGTGCAGTTAGCGTTGGCTTTCACTACGGTGTCGCTAATGGCATCGTACTTTACGGTGACGGGTCATAATCGCACCGAGCGCTATTCGATGGCGGTATTCCATTTCCGCCATCGTTTTTCGATTTCCGCCAGGGTCGTAATGAGGGCCTTTGGATTTCCTTGGGTTTACTTGCAGACCATTCATTTTTGTGTAAATACTTAGTCCATTCAATAGATGTTGTAATCCTATTGCTGTCCTGTCAATCAAGATGATGTTGTCTGCATATGCGAGCAAAAGGACATTGATGGAACTCAGTATTGGGCTTGCCATAACCCACGATTGCAGGCACTCTCCCAGATCCGACAGATACAGATTAAAAAAGAATGGTGCACCCAAGCAACCTTGTCTCACACCTTGTTCAACTCTAATTGAATTTGTCAGATGGCCTGCTTCATCTATCTTACCATCAATGAGGTGTCTTTATGCAGTTCAATTAGTATTGACAACAACCTTCTTGGCAGACCCCCGTCTCTCAGTTTTGTCCACAGTTTCTCCCTATTGACTAGATTGAATGCCCTTGAGAAATCTATCCAGGCTCCATTTAACAGGCCCTTTCCATGATTTTTCAAATATTCTGGTAGGAGGCTCAGAACAAAACCATGTAATGATGTAGACATGCCATGTCTGAATCCTGTTTGGAATTTGGAGATGATATTTCTTGTCTTTGCCCAGTCCTCTAGTTCTATCAAGAGGACCCGCATGAATATTTTGCTTTCAATATCAAGGAGGGAGATTGATCTATAATTATCTGGTTGAGATCTATTGCCCCCCTTGTGAAATGGTATTACTATTGCTTGCTTCCAAGACGACGGAAAGCTTTTTGTCTCTATTATTTCATTATAGAGGTTATACAGGAGATTTGCCCATGTTTTAACGTTGTTTTTCAGAACCTGGTAGGTTAACCCATTGGGTCCCGCTGCCTTCGAGGATGAGGAACTCAAGATAAGTTCTTCTAATAATTTTATGTCAAATTTGATTTCCCACTTAGCGGGTTTCTGCTCTTCTTCCTGGATCTCTGATATATTCTTGAAGTTCTTAGAGAAATACTCTGTCCAGCTCTTTTCTGTGACCAAGTTGCATGGAGTGCTGTTGCTGATTGATTTCTTATCTAGGTTGTTTATAATTGCCCGAAAATTTCACGTACTATTGACGCACAGGGACGCAAGAATTTGCTTGTTGTCTTGTTGTCGGAGTGCTTTTCTTGCTAGCGACCAGTGCTTGTACACTCTAGTGAGCTTTTGCAGCTATTCTTGCAATTTTTATTGGGTTTATGATGTTCTTCTTCAATCGCATGCGCTCTCTCCTTAGAATCTTTTTCTGAGTCCAGGCGTCTTCATCGAAGGAATGTTGATGATGGGTTGAATTTCGTGATGTTCCTGCAGTTGGCTGATGAACAAACCAAATAAATGGCTGAAAACGATCAGGCTTGCAATTCTCTTTTTGCTCTTTTAGAGAGATTTGGTTTAATTTGGTGTTTAGTTTTTCCCCCTCTCTTATACTTTACTATTAGTGCTTTGCCTTTTCTCAGGGCCAGATCATGTGTGTACCTTTCCGGTTTAATTTTTTTGGAGCACTTGATTTTCGCTTTCAGGCAAGCATGATCACTCCCTTCCCCCCAGATGGTCTCCAGAGTCATTTCTCTTGATTGCAGATCTTCAGAAATGAAAATATAGTCCAAGGTGGAAAAAAAGCTTCCTCGTGACCAAGTTGGTTTTGAGGGACTGTCACCTTCTACTGAGCCATACATCATATTAAGTCCCCATGAGTTCCAATAGTTTACCCATTGTCTTCTTGTCTTTGATGTTTTTGCCCATTTTAGTCTGATATTTGTATCCTGTGTTGTTATACATTGGGTGTTAAAGTCTACTCATAAAAACACACAAGCCTCTCCATGGAATAATACGATCTTTTACAGTACCAGCGAGAGAGTTTGGGAGGTTGATTTGTGCTGGATTCCAATACACATTGACTACGATGAGATTGAAAAGTCCCTCAGAGGTTAGTATCCTTACTTTGCACACTAGAATGCCCTCCCTTCCGCTGTGTAAAAGTGTAACCTCTTTACTCAGCAAGTTGTTAACTCCTAGTAACATCCCTCCTGACGGTTGGCCCTTTGATTTTTGAAGAGCCGCTGTTGTAAATATTGTGAAGCCCTCTATTGCTATTGGGTGTGTATGCCAAGTTTCTTGAAGTAGGATCACATCTGAATTAAAGAAGAGGGCTTCTTTCTGCGACTTGAGGTAAAGGTATTTGAACCACGGGTATTCCAGCTTGTTATGTCAATTGCATCTTGCCCAAAGGTTTTGTTGCCCCAGGGAGTACCTGTGTAAGTATCTCTGGAAATGCTGCTAACGTATTAGCTTTGGTATCTCCAGTATTCCCCTGGGAATCACTCCTGCCTTCTTATTTGGTACTCCCACAGCTCTCTAACTTATTTCTTTGCAGTCAACTTTCTCGTTTTCTTCTTCAATTACCATCTCTACCGGTAGTTTTTTGAAAACTTGCAGACTGACTTTCTCCAATTCTTTTGTATTATTTCTTATTGCTTTCCAAGCTTTCTGTGATGTAAAGACCACCTCTACTATTTTCCTATTACTTCTGCTTGGGAATTTTACAAATTCCAGATCTTCTGTAGCAAAAAGGAACAGATTTGGAACTTTGTTTAAATAGTCCTAGATGGCCCTCCTGCATAGAGATGAATAGTGATGAATTGTATTCAGTGCCTTAAGCCATAATTTTGGAATGGTGTAGTCTTGATTTTCCATGTCAGCCTCCACTGGCTTATACACGCGGGTCTCCTCTATGGAGACCCCCCTTTGGTAATCTCCTACTTTTTCTTCAGGTTCTTTTGGTATTTCCATTGTTTTTCAATGACATTTTTTTTTCCTCTGTCAATGTCAACTCAGTTTTGTTTTTCTGAGGAACTCGTTTTAGAAAGATTGGTGCAATTTTATTATTATGTTGCGTTGTTTCCTTGACATTCTTTTTAGGTGAGTTTATAGTTCTTTTCCTTATGAAAATTAGAGCCCATGGAGGACCTTTTAGCCAAGGACAACTTTTGATGGCATTGGTCCCATTTTTTCCTTTTGTTTCTTCTGGGGGGCTTATGGCACTTCTACCCCCTGCGCCCAGGATATGTATCGCTTCTGCTTGGGAGCCTATGAGGTCAGTTTGTTGTCCTACATTGACGCGACTTTTCATTTTATTCGACAGAATTTAATTGTCATTTGTCGGGACTTCAGGCTCTTCTTCCGCACTTCTTTCTATCTCAACTGCACTTTGTTCCTTTCCATTTTTTTTCGAAGATCTTTTCAGACCTCTATTAGCTGTGGACTGACTTGTGCCCTCTTCTTCGGTTACTTGAGTGTCTTCCTGACTCAATGTTGTCTGTTATTCATGATCACCGCTCGTGAAAATCTTCCCTTTCTGCTTGTTTGCTGGACAATTTTTTTGATTCTTTCGAAGGCTAATCAGAAATGCCATTGTGCTGATTTTTTTTGCTTCCTTTTTCTTGGCTTTCCATCTTCCCTTTGAGAGTTGACTGCCAGCATCTGTCCATTCCGTGGAACGGTCCTTTTGATTTTCTGATAACACCTCTTTATTGCTCGTTTGAGGTTCGATTATTTCTACTTCTTCTTCTACGACATGTGCAAGCCTTCTGAACTCTTCCAAAACAGATTCTGAAAGAAGGGTATCATCGAAGCAGTTATTTTCAATCTCTTCCCCGTTTAGATTTGCCGAGAGCCTTAACTGTGTTGACTTCTCAGTCTTAAGAAGGTCCAGTATTTCTTGAAGTAGCGATTTTTGTATGTCTTCTTCTTCTTTATTTTTTGCAAGTGACCTTTCTATTGCTGATATATCTAGACCATATTTTGCAAGCTCTACTCTCGTTTCCCTCAATGATGGTGTAATCACTGTATTTATTGTAGATGACAGCCCCACTATTGCCACTTGTGTCTCTGGTCAGTTCCAGCAGTGAACCAGCTTGCAGTTGTACTTCCAGCTTCAACTGCTCGAAGACTGTGACCGGTGAGTTTAGTACAAAATTTAGGGCTGTAAGCGTTGCAGCGCTTGCTTCTTTTGGGGTTTCTTCATTTATAGATTGCTTCACGTCCAATCCCACTACTAAGGTTTTTTCATTCATTTTCCCTTCAGTATTTTGTACTTGCATTAGAATTCCTGTTCCAAAGACCTCCTCAACATTAGCCACTTCATCCTCACTTTCAATTGAGTTGGCTCTTTGTGGGGGTGCTGAAAGAGGAAGGTCTGTTCTCTGTGGGATTTTGTGGTCATCGTTGTCTGAAAGGTGTGTGTTTTTGCCACAATTCACATTTAAGCTTTGGCTTCATTTTTTATCTCCAAAGTGTTAGTCGATTTTCCTCTGAATTTTTTTTGTAGTAGTGGTGTATTCAAGCCCACGCTTCCATGAGTGTACAATCTCAGATGCCCTACTATTAGCTGTAGAATGATCTGTGGGCCATGCGTGCACCTGCGCCTTGATTATGTTGGTTGAAGACAAACAAGAGGTGGGTGCAATGTTTGTTGTTCCATCTAGATCTTGTATTTGGATCTCCTCTAAATATGAACCATCCCATTCTGGACATTTATGATCGTCCTGTAAAGCTGTACTGCGCAACTTCATAGTTCTCATGTGATGTACCTAAATGAAGGACCTTGTGCAAGCAGTGCTGCACTGACTTTTAATGTCAGGACAGATTAACAGACGACAATGTCCTCTTGTAACCTCTATCCTTTAATTAGTGTTTTCAGTTAGACAGTATGGGATTTTCGTATAGATAGCACTCTTTCCCTGTGTTTTTGGCAATGGAGTCCGAGGGCTGCTTCCGTTTATCTTCTGGTTTGACTCCGATTTCTGCCTAGGAGCTCTGGACCTCCGAGTGCGTAAATTCCTTAGCACTCCTCCCAGCTCCAAACAGTCACAAAACAGTCGATCACGTCACCCTTGATCCACACCGGGCTTCTCGCCACAAGGGTGAAGTGCTTCTGTATTTGAATACGCTTCCTCCTTACGTGATTGGTCACTTGACGTGTCTTCAACAGGAATCGGTCAAAGGAGGAGGAGGTCAATTAAAGGGACACGGCCCTATTTCAAGTCTTTCACTTTATTCACTGTTAAGCTGCCGTGGTGTGGTTAGTTAGCAGCAGTTCTGGGCTCTCCCCACTCTCTCCAAGGGGGTTGGGGTGTTAGCACAGCCCAATCCACTCCCAGCTCCACAGTCACAAAACAGTTGATCATGTTGCCCTTGTCTCCACGCCAAGCAACTTCATGTGTCTGTGCTTAAGTTCTTGATGTTTTTGTTCAGTTTGAGCATTTATATGTTTGAAATACAATTGAAGCCTCATCTTTTCTAGAGCAATGGATTCAGGACTGAGTGATGGACCTGATGGGGTCCCAGTGGACAAAGGTTGAGGTTGCTGTGCAGGTAAAGGAGCAGTAAGGCCTACATTGTGAGACACATCTGCCTCATCTAACTGTTCCATAATAACTGACATATTATCATCCTCATCATTTTCCACATTTGCCGGAGGGTCAGGTGTTTCAGACCCACTCTCCAGACTTTGTTTCTCTAACAACCTTTCAATCAATTCTGACTTTTTGCCTTTATCAGAGAGATTCCTTTCTCTACACAGATTTTTTCAGATAATCCACAATGTAACTAAGGAGGGTCTCCTGACTGTAGGTTTCCATATCAGACATCATTAAAATGTGCTTTTTAGTGATGTTTAACCTTGTGGTTAGTTGATCCAAGGTAATAGCAACACTCTAAGTGTAATTACTATACTTTATCCTCACCACTGTACACCAAACTACAAGTGCAAGTACAAATTCACCTTTGGTACAAGCCTGTACCACACAGTAAAGTGGTAGCGATGGCTGAGCAGCCAGACTTATCTCAAAAGTAAAGTGAGCAGTATCAGAAGTTACACAAAGGACAGTAATTACTATGGTTCAAACAAACACTGACTCAAGGTTTCTGAGTAAAAGAATATGCATTTATTTACACATTAATTTGTAAAACAGTTCACTAAGTAAATCAGCATAAAAATTCACAAACTTAATATACTACACAACACCCAATCAATTCTGGACAAGTTAGGCTCAAAATGAAGTGTGAGCACAATGGCACTCCACCAATTTAAAAAGGGAGTGAAAGACAAGCTTATAGAAAATTAAGCAGCACCAACAAGTAAGTAGACAGGGCAATCTAGAAAAGGCTTGCTACAATGAGGATTCAAATCAATAGGTCTGGACCAATGCTAATGGTTCAGAGTCTTTGCAGAGGATCACACAGTTCATAGTAGTTTGCGGTTTAGTTCTTTGCCAAGAGTTCGAAACGAAGTTGGTCGGAAGAAAAGTTATTTAAAAGAGTAGAGAAGGACAAGCCCTCGTTTTGATGAAAGTTTAAAAACACTTGCAATGTGGTCAGATGAAACGAACAACCGGGTTTGAACAGTACCTTAAATGAAGAAGAATGCTGTAGCTGAGGCAGAAGTTCCTGGCAGACCCTGCAGGCTCACGGTTCCTGAAGTGGCTGTCGGACTGACACGAAGGAGGAAGACTGGAGGGTCCTGCACTGCACAGGGAAGAAACCAGCAGCAGACCAAAGCAACAAATAAAAGGTGTGCTCCATAAAACCCAAACAGGGACCGGTCCTCCTGGCTATCTGGTTTGCTGCAGCTGTGCACAGCAAATTCGACCAGGGGAGGGAGGCCTTGCTTGAAGTTTGGTGAACTGGTTGGTCCCACCAGCTCAAGGGAAGAAGATTCCTTGCAGATCTTCTCTGTCGTCGAAGTTTGGAGATTCGGACCCGCAGCAGGGCTTCACCGGAAGGTTAATTCCTGGTAGTGGTACTCTTCCATCAGCTTCTCTTCGGTTCTCTCGATCCAGTGGCGACTCTACCTTCCAAGTCCCAGAGACCTGCTTTTTATGCAGTTTCCCCCCATTCACACAGCCTGGCTGTCAATCACACAGCAGGGTGGCTGTCCTGGCAGGACAGTCACATAGCCAATCAAACAAGAGTGCGACTTGGGTCTCCAAGGAGACCCTATGCAGGGTGCCTAAAACCCCTCCCTCACATCCTGTCTACGTAGACTCTCAGGCGCCTAAGGAGGGCTTCTGTGCAGAAGCCCGCCAAAGGACGGCAAACAAAGGAACCAAACCTGGTTTGGCGCTCAGAGTAAAACACAAGGAAGACCTTTACAAAAGAAAATGGCGAATAAACCCAGCCAGAATCAAATAAAAGTAAATGGGGTCCAGCGGATAAAGTTCGAGGCTACTAACACAGCCATAAACAGTACCAAGGCTATTTTCATAGACCGCAGTAGGAAAAATATGGTAGATACCACTGCCAGCATCCGAATCTTAAAGAAAGGGGAACAATGAGAGACAGACAAAAAGGGATAACTATTAACCCTTTCCAGTACTCTATGTAATATAGTTTGTACTGGGTCTGTGAATTTAAAAAGACTAATAAAGTCAATGGCAACTTTACATGGTCTGGGAGACAGTAGTCAGTCCCAGAAAATGGAGTTTAAAGTCGGAAGTCTGAAAAAAACATTCCTGTGTCACTGCACTAAAGGTGCTGTGTGACACACAGTAAAAAGATGATGCCTTTGGAGTAGGTGAGGCTCCACAGTCTATGAACGCAAAAATGTTAAACACACAGCAAAACACATGTAAGAGTGGGAAAAAAGGCTCATACTATTACCAGGTAAAAAAATAAATCCTAGAAATCCAGCAAAGCTGCTGAAGGACGCAGTAGGTAAGGGAAATTAGCCATTCTGGAGAATTCTCCATAACAATAGGCGCAATAGGGAAGCTGCGTGGGAGAGACCAACAGAGGAACCCTCATATATGGACCAGCGCAGGAGCCAGGTCACCGGCAGAAGCCTCGAAGGACTTGTGTGGCCAAAGACAAGTGGGCCTTGTTGTGGCACAGGTTTGGGAGCCTTCAGCATGTTGTGCACGCATAAGGAGCTGCGGGAGAAGCCAGGCGAGAGGGGACACAGTCTGCATCCAGAGAGAAGCATCTCCGAGTGATGTCATGCAGGGAACATTATCTGGCTGGCAAGCAGGGCTTGCATAAGAAGGCCTGCCTTCCACACATACAGAGAGAAGCTGAAACGGCCTTTGGAGGGAGCTGCTATCAGCCAGTGAGTGTCAGAGGGAACACTTGGACACAGGGGCACGCCGAACAGACCGGAATTGGTAGCAGTCTTTGAAAAAGTACACTATATGCCTATTGAATACCGAACCAAGCAGAAACTTGGAATTACATATTACGAATGCATTATAAATACTGAACTCTACGGAAAACATACAAATCAGCACAACAGATGCATTGTAATTACCGAACTGAATGAAACCCTAAAATTGGATACATTGAATATTGAATGCACTAAAAACTTTATGAACAAAGCAAACTAAAGTGCCCATGTGAAAATAAACTTAAGGGCATAAGTGTGAATGGTTGCCACGGAAGGTGGAACAGGAATAAAACCCCACCAAGGTGAATTTTTATGAAGACATGCAATGCAGCCAAGCCACAGACTGGCAAGAGGTGTGTGACACATGGCAGCAGAATCAAGAGGCTAACAAGGAGAAGCCAAAGAGGTGTCAACTTGCACATAAAGTCACAAGGCCAACAAAGTAGAATTAAGTCAAAGTGACTTGGTACACAGGTGCAGGAGTTGAGGAACCTGTGTGGCCCAGAACCTCGGGATCCTGGTTGCGTGACCTGTGATGGATGGACCATGTGGTCTGACTAACTGTGCCTAGACCAGTGAGCCCTGAATGAGTTGTGAAACAAACCCAGGAGAAATATTGTGAATAAACTGGTGAAGCCAACCAGAAGAAGAATCAAGTTGACCTCGAGTTTTGTTGCACTTGTTCAAAGACTAAAATAAATCTGGCGAAGTTGAAATCTTGGGAAAGTGCACCGTGAGCCTTGAGAAGCTGTAAATGTTGCCTTGGGGGCGAAGCCGCAAGACCCCTTTAGTTTGTGAACTGTGTTGCTTGGAACTTGTGGAAGAGGACCCCAAGGAATATTTGGAACTGTGTTGCCTGAATGCGAAGAAGGTAATCTTGAGACATTTTGTGGAACTTTCTTGCACTTTAGCTGAGATTTGGAAAAGCTCAGACTTTGAGTTGAACACTATTTATTTTGTTTGTAACATCTCTCCACACATTGCTTTGCCTTATTTGTGGGAGCAATATAACATTGGTGACCATCTCATCCAGCAAGGTCGAGAGGGCTGGAGCCCTTCTCCCTCCGTTGCAGGAGTAATGGACCGAAGTTGCCTGCCCTCCGCCGTCCCCACCATCGTTCCAGCACACTGAACGGAATCATTGGATTCCACATGGCGAGGCCCTTCTACATCTGCCTGCAGTATTTAATGCTGCTGCCAACCTAATCTGTGCTTTATTGCTTACATTCAATGGGATTTCCTTCCTTGTTGTCTTCATCACCGCCTGACCACAAAATGGCCGGTGGAACGCGGCCCCGGAACATGGCTCCATCCAGTTGCTAGGCAACCGGGCCTCTCTTCTACACCAATCCCCACCGCCGTCAGGCGGAAGGAGCCGGCCCACGGAATAAGGCCAAGGAAAAAGGCCCTGTTCTGCCGCTGTTTGCCACGGACTGCACAGACAAAAGTGTCTGTTCCCTCAATATTCACTTCTCCGTCGATCAGTCACTGCCCAAATATTGACCCAGCATAACACTCCTTACGTAATCCACAGCTCTCCAGGCCAGCTCATGTGAGTACCTTCTCTGCGTCTATCTCCACGTAATTTGCTATAATATTCCCGCCTGTGTACCACTGCTATTGGTAGCAGCTACTAGACTCTCTCGTGAACTAACGGAACACCACAGCAACCGCCTCCATAGTGGTTCTAGAACTCAATATTTCAGTGCCACTCACCTCAGCGCGTACCCCCCCTCCTAACCACCGCGACCCCCCCTTGGCCGCCCTTTGCACTCCATATGTCTGACCTATATTGCATTGTATGTATGGTAATGTTTTAACACACTGAATCTCCTCATTGTTTATCATCTTCATATCTAGCTTATCATGTCAGCATAACCCTGCATAACCTACAGGTGAATTACATATTCAGCCCATTGTGTTTGGGAATAGCATGTCTAGTATTCGGTGACTCACTACAACGAGAACATCACATTTAGCCTACTGTATTCATCTTTGATCTCGCATAGATTTCTAAGGTTTTCGTCTGCCGGTGAATATCATATTTAGCATACTATGTCTGTATTTAGCCTACTGTTTACATCTTTGCCCTTGCATAGATTTCTAAGTTTTGTTTTTTCTGTCAGTAAATATCATACTATGCCTGTGAGTGCCTTGTTTGACCGACTGTGATTTCCTATTGCCTTATGAACACCTCACTAAGCCTACGTGTTTTTGAGAGCTATCTTTAAGCCCATAGTGTTCCCCTACTCCCTACTAACTTATTATGTTTGCACCTGTCTCTCTACATGATGCCAAATTATATATGCCGAAGCCCACAGTGATTCCTCCCACCTCTCCACAGCTGATCGACCAACACCTACCTACCTCCTACAGAGCCTATATCCCTAATGCATACCATGGCACCCAACTTGGTATTGTGCCCAGGAGTCTAAACTTTACCCGTACACCCCAGACTACCGCCCTGTACCTACCTCAGAACTACCCTTGCCCTACATCCAGTAGGAACAATAGACTTTTCAAAAGTTTAGGCAAGTCATACACTATTACTTGCAACTTACCCGCCACATATATCCAACCTCGGGGGCTAAAGAAAAAATGCCCTAAAACCCACAAAGTCAGATGGAAAGCTAGGTCAATTACGCCAGCTCAGGAAACC